>NC_141224.1:23800057-23822557 GCF_054856515.1 Filicampus tigris | reverse complement strand
TTGAAGCTTTCATTGACTCAATAGAGAGCCGTTCGTCGAATATTGTGCAGAGTGGGCTTTGTGTGTGGGAATCACCTGTTACGATAAATCCTTATTTCTAATAGGTCTCCTGATATTGTCTTAGAAATGCACCTTTCTTTTTCTTCATTGGCATCGGCTCTTATGCTGAATCATACTGGGCCTTTTCCCCCATTGCAAAGAAACTTTTCAAAAAAATGTTTTTAAACTCATTTGGCTAGCTTCTGGGTTTTGTATTAGCGTTACGCGATGGAGACCGTTAGCATCTTGACATGCGTAAAGAGTCGGTCAAAGATGGGTTTAATGGAGAGAATCCAGTCACTTTTCAAAATAAAACGTTTTTCTGCCAGATAAATAAACCGAAATAGCTTTAGGTTTTTTCTCTCTCTCTCTCATCTGTGCAGCTTGCCACGGCTTGTTCCAAAGTAACCCTTTGTTTGGGGAACACTGGTCTAGTGTACAGCATGTAACACGTCACAGTGGTTACGCCAACTGCTCAAAAATGTCTTATACAGTGTATGTTGTTATTTTAATACGTAGTCGGCTTAAATCTTTTTTCAGGGAATCAGATTCCATTAATAATTGCACTTTAAAAAATACACAATTATAGTTAAAATAAAAACAAACCTGCACATCTCTACCACCTGTGTACATCCTTACTCAGAAGCTGCCTTATTTTGAAGGCTTTCAAGGTGACTGTCAGGTTCCCGATCTTCCTGCCAAATTTGGCAACTGTTAGGCAATAGTAAGGAAAAACTTGCTGCTATAATCGCATGTATTATTCAGGTGAAGAAAAAAACTGTCACGTAACCCTACGGTACTTGTTGAAAGCTACCATGAGCTGGTAAGAGACACTTTAGAACAGATACAACAGACCTCTGTCACAGAGCAGAAAGCCTTTCAGCTCTTCAAAATAAAGCACTCCTTTACACCCACCTTTTACCAATACACAAGAAAACCTTCTCCTGGTTGCACACTACTCAGTAGGGATGTTCCGATCAGGTTCTATGACACCGATACCGATCATGCATGAGTAGGATCGGCCGATACCGATACCGATTCCGATCACATGGAATACCTGTATATTTTTCCATTTATTTATGGTGACTGCTATTATGCAATATTATTAAAAAACATTATTGCCGTAATTTTGACAAAAATCTATATATATTTTCAAAAGCATAAAGGAATACAAAACCACTGGTGGCACAATACAACAATTACTCAGTCACAAAGATAATTGAAAAAACAGCTTTTAGTAACACAGTTTTTAACAGATCAAAAGAATCAGCAGTCTCAAAATACTTAATTATGCAAGTCAAATAAATATCATGCCACCTAAACATTGCGTGGTTCATAATATAATCAAGTAGAAAAAATAGTCACATGCAGGCTTCACTCGAATAAACTATTCAATGAGTTCCTAAATCGAAACGACTCAGGAACTTGGTTTCTTGTCTTGTGCATAAACTATCTTGTGCATTTGTCAACGAGAAAAAAGTTACGCATCATGGATAACACATTTTGGAATACATATGCCTCCTTCGAACATTGTCATTAAAAGCAGTACGCGAGCGAAAAACTCCCTTGTTAGACTCAACATCGACACAGGACTGACATCCGAGCTCCATTTAACACTTGTAAAACTTAAACAGGATACTAGGCCTTCTTTTAGGAAACTTTCGATGCGACAATACACTCTCTGGTGGAGCTACGTCTGTGGAGTATTTGCGTCCCGGTAGCACGTAGCTAGCGAGGCTCAAAGTGGGCGAGCAGACGGCGGAATGGTTGGTCATCAAGTCCGATAAATTTCATTATTTTCCTGGTTATTTAAGTTGTCTTTTGCCTGTCGCGCTCATATGGGTTTGTGTTGGTCAGCATGGGCTGCGTTAGCTGCCGTTTCATTGTTGCTGCTGCTTCAATGCAGTGAGCCTCGTAAACTCACCATAGTCTTCCAATTGCTTGTTCTTCAAATGTCGGCTTAAGTTGGTTGTGTTGAAACTTGTGGCCATGCTCCCCCCGCGAGGTATCTTTTCACGGCATATATTACAAGACGCAAACTACACACAGCACACCGCATGAGCTCCGGGTGATCGGATTCTTTGATCGGCAGTAAAAGGCTTTGATCGAATATTGCGATTACGTCATTTTTCACGAAAGTCGGCCGATCATTATCGGTGCCCGATCGATCGGAGCATCCCTACTACTCAGTATAGTGGAATAAATGTATGTGCAAGTGACATTCGAGTTTTAAAAGCAAATTTCAAATTAGATTGCAAAGCACAGTGACTCAAACTGTATGTGTTCGGTAAACCAAAATTAATATGAGTGTGGGGAAAACACAAAGAAAGCTACAGTACATTTCACTAATTGAAATACAGTTTTGAGTTTTGTATTTGCCTTTATAAAAAGAATACATTTGAAATGGTTCATGTGTAGAGGCTCTGTTAGAAATATCCCAGTAAATCATATTCTCTTGCCTTTGCTTTAGAAGTTGACACAATTACTGACGATTACGTTCATGTATTTCCAGCCTGAGTTTATTATTATTTACTGTTTCAATCAAAAATGTAAAAATAGTGTCAGTGGAAGAAAAGCAATGTTTTTTATTTTAAAAAATTTAAATAAAAAAAAACTGGCACTATCATCATTGTCTACAAACATATATCTTAACCATATATTACAATCGACTGGTTCCGCTGGTTCAAAGTCCACAAGTGCGTGTCTTTTTCACTATCGTCACTTATTTCAAAGCTCCCGTAATCGTCTGCGTCCGCCATTACTACTCGAAAAAATTCCGGACATCCCCCGAGGGCTCACAACACCGTCACGTGTATATTCTGATCCAGTTCATTGGCTAAGAGACCGAGAATTGGATTAAAAAAATGATGTATACGCTCTCCCGGCTTTAAGGGTAAAAAGACGCAACAGTGCTCCCGGCTTGGTGGTAGAAACGTGGTTATGCGCTCCCGGCCTTAATGGGTTAATAGAACAAGACAGTCAAATATTCTTTCTTCCGAAAAAGCAAATACTAGCTTATCGTTGTCATCTGCCATGTTTTTAATTCAGTTTCTAATTGACTGTTGTTCCTGCTGTCCGTCCTTGCAAGCTACATTTGTAACTTCCGCACATGCAGCATTGAGGATGGACATTTGATTAATTTTAGACAAGAGTCTAAATCAGGTGTCAAATTATATTCAGCAATTAGAAATGGAAATGGAAACAATATCCCTTTTTAAGCCCTTCTTGCAAACAAGACTTGTTTTCCAGGCGACGGATATACAAGCAGTTACTTTGGATACGGTATGGTACACTCTACCTTGAGATACAGAAATTGAGTAGTTCACTTTTTGTCCACGCACCATTTGGAATATATGGCTTGAGTTAGTAGTCCAAATGTTACTCATTTTTGCTCCTTTCCTTTGCGTGGCAGACAGGGAGGGGACTTGTCCTGCTTCCAACCTCTTAAAGAGATTTTTACATATACTGAAAAGTGAATGTTGCAGATGATTTACTGCATTAACATGCCATTTTCTAAAACAATCAAGTATGGACTCAGTTTTGGAAATGAGGAAGCACGTGTGTTTGTGTTTATACGTGTGTGCGTGTGCGTGTATGTGTGACAGAGAGCGAGAGAGGTGGTGGGGGGGCTGTGCAGGCTGGAGCACCCAGAGGTTAACGACTGGTGTGAGAAAAACAGCCAGAGTTTGAGACAGAGGGGGAGGGAAGGATGCACACCCAACACAGAGAAGCGTATACAGTATACACTTAGGCCCTGTCTACACGTAGCCAGGGGTTTTGAAAACGCTGGATATAAGCCTGCGGTTAGCCCTATCATCCACACGTCCCCGGAGTTTTTTCACTGAAAACGCAAAACTCCGGCCACAGTGGAGATCTCCGGATTGCGTTTTGCCGTGGACGGTTACACCCGGAGATTTACGTCGTCACCATGCGACAACAATGCTTTGACGTCATTGCTCACGGCGCTGCGTTGGTTATAGCCATTCTCGATGTGCCTTTTGCTTACCGGTACTTATTTGTCCGCAACCAACCACTGCTTCTCGTTGAAAGGTTTAAAAGCAATTCTGACCTCCTGTCGGTTATCCCGAACGAGTTTGACGCCGTGTTTTTGGTTTCGTAGAAGTGACGTCAAAGGACGTAAGTTCCTTTGAATGGACAGTATTTGGCTAACTACTGCCACCCAGAGACTTGGCATGCGTTTCAAAACGCACTCCCGTGGTTTCATGTGGATGCGTTCTTTTAATGTTTATTTCTAATGCAGGCGGGGATTGGGGGTGGAGGGATATACGGTTGTTAAAAAAAACCCGGCTACGTGTAGACAAGGCCTTATACACTGTCAAACAATTCACATTCAGTATACAGTACAAGTGGGAGGGGAAGATGGCCATTAAACAGCTGTAGTCAGAAATTGTATACGAATAGATATTTAACACGTTGCACAATCTGGTTCTCTTATTTTGGTGCCGTCATTTAGCTTGTGCTGATTATCAGTAACCGTGTGAAGAAATGTCTCACATCTGTATCATTGACAAAATGACCTGAGTCTGAGAAACCATCCTTTTTTTTCCCCTTGTGGCCTGTCCAGTAATCCCACTAGCATGGAGCGGTCACCCAAATGTAAAATGACAGTATTGACCTCAACACCTGCCACTTCCTGCATAAACATACCCACAGATCCAGTGGACTCTTTATCTATGGCCCTTCTCACGCAAATAGGGTGGGGTGGGCGTTGAGAAGGGACAGATAGAGGCAGCCCCCCCATTGTCCTGGTTTGGTTTAAAGCGCAGGGGCGGGGGAGTGGGTTTTTTACTGATAGAACTGGGGATAGTATGGGAATTGGGCAGCCCAACAATGCTGCGAAACCCCCCACTGCTCTTCCTGCTTATGAGCATGACCTGCTGTGACAGGCCGGGGGGACAGAAGCCGACTAAATTGTGGTAAATCAGAAGTAATTGAGAGTTTGAGGCACAAACTAAATAGCAAGCACACACATTTAATTCATGCATTGATATATTGTTTAAATTGTAAGGTTTCACACTTGAAACTGAGGTCTGCTGCTGTACTTGTAAAGCAACAAGTGGAAGGACACTGACATTACGTGAGATATAAGTTCATAATCAGATGAGAATCATAAAAGAGTTCTATCTCTTCTAACACGCAAAAATGCCATTTTAAAGGGGGAAGTCAACCCCCCCAAATTCTTTGGAGTAATATGTTCTATGCGCGTTCACTAGTCTAAACATGGCATTCTAATTAATATTGCGTTTGTAGAATATGAGTTAAGCAGCAAAATTCATCCGTTTTTAGCCATCTCAAAGGGCGGCCATTTTGTCATTTCTTTCGACTGAAAATGAAATCACAGTTGCTCAGGGCTTAGGTAACCACCAATCACAGCTCACCTTTTTTCTGAAGATGGCCCATGATTGGTCATTATTTGCGCCCTGAGCAACTGTGATTTCATTTTCAGTCGACAGAAGTGACCAAATGGCCGCCCCCTGAGATGGCTAAAAACGGGTGGATTTTGCTGCTTAATTTATATTCCAGAAACGCCATATTAATCAGAATCCTTTGTTTCAACTAGTAGGCCTGCATAGAACATATTCTTGGGGAAACAAAAAGTTTTGGTTGACTTCTTTAAAGATAACAATTGTCAGTCAGTCTTAAAATTGTCACACATTCTGAGGAATTTTAATAGATCTGCACTTAAATAAAGGGATGTTTTTAATAGTTTGCCCCTCTCATGTTTGTAATTATGGACTCCAAACCTTAAATCGACATATACGTTTCTCGTGTGGCAATATAGTCTATGCTACATCCTATTAAAGTACTTGAAAAAAAATAAAAATAATAATAATAATATTATAGAATATTCCTTTTGTCTAGTGTAAATGTGCATACAAAACCTTTCAGAAGCACAGCATAACTGAATCAACTTTTTTTTCCTTCTACGACACATATGTCAAAGTCAAGGCCCGCGGGCCACATCCGGCCCGCGAGAAGGTTTTCTACGGCCCCTGGGATGATATTGCTTTATTATTAGATCCAGTGCCGGTGTGGGTAGCAGATCTGATTGGGTCCTTTGCGCCTGCCAAAGACGTCAGGCTTTAAAATATATTGTAGCGACTTCAAAGAACACGCCGTCAGATGTAGTTTAATTATCATGTTTTTATTAGTCCAACCGGCTATTGTGGGCCACAGCCGACGCCAATACAGTACGACAACCGTTCAGTCAAAAAATAGCAACGGCTCTGCTGTTCGTCCTCCGCTACTCTCGCTCGCATGCCCTCCCATCCAGCGAGCCGCACGATGCATTCATTAACCTAGGAAACAACACAACTTGGCAAGACACAAATTCAACCACAACACAGATAACCCAATTCGTTACACTATTTCTGTAATATATTTCTTTGCATCAATGCTTGCCACCCCATGGCTGTTCTACATGTTGACTGAAGACTTCTCGGCACTTTTCGTGTCTTTCAGAATCGGATTGTGGTGAAATATTATTTGGAGTAAAACACACTTCATTAGAAATACTTCATGTTAGAAATCTCACGTTGTTTTATTATTAGTAATTGTTGGCATTTGATAAATTGATTGAGTTTCGACGTAGTGCAGAGATGTCCCACACTGTGAGCAGGCTTGAACGCTATTCGAGCGCTGAGATAGTGAGTGACTTTTTTTTTCTCTTTCCTCCTTTGACACAACTCGTAGTTTGTTTGTGCCAGCAAACTCAGTAGTTGCAGATTTCCCGTGTTTCACCACGGTTGTTGTTGTGTGTAAATGTTAAAAGGTGAGTTTAATCATTCAAGTTCGTATCAGGTAACTGCTGTACATAATAGCCTGGATATGTTCTCGTCAGTGATGTCACGTTGATGAACACTAGTTAGTTATTTTGGCTCATATGCTATTCACTATTCTAGTCATGAAACGTGTGAATGTGTATTGTTTGACTGATTAATTTCTTAATACAGTGAATTGTAATGTTTAGGCATATTGTTAACAAATGGATATGCATTGGATGATGTTTCTAGGTTATTCTTTGTCTGTGTTGTTGCAGACCACAATAAATAGATGTGTCAAGTGGAATACGGGCCTGTGTTTTCTGACAGGATCACCCATATTCATACCTTGCCACTCTAAAATAGGGTCAGCTGGAGACATCATACCAATCATATGATCCTCTCCGTTTTACTTCACATTATGTACAGTTCATACAATCTTGCAGCCCGAGTCAACCAGAAAATTGTTTCCAGCTTGGCAGGAGAAACGCAAACGGAAGTGACGTACGAGCTGCCTCGCAAAAGTAGCAGTAATGTACTTTATTTTATTTTTTATTTAGTAACTCCAAAGATAAAAACACAACAGCCAGAGGAGTGACAAACATAGACGCAATGAAATATATTACAGATATATAAAACGTGACATCATCAGCAGGCGCGAAGGACCCGATCCAATCTGGCCATTTTAAAAAATTTCAATGAATATTCTATCAGTCCGGCCCTCGGCTTGTCGCAAAATTTTGTATTTGGCCCTCCGTCCATTTGACTTTGACACCCCTGCTCTATGAAGTCTTTTTCTTTTTCATTCCAGAGCTGACCTGTAAAACACCAGTCTTCTGTGTGTGTTTTGGATGATCTGTAAGTGCGTGCGCATGTGTGTGGGTGTGTGTGTTATGTGCATGCGTGTGTGCTGTGTGCATATAACCAGCTGAGCTTTACTCCTCTCGTTCTTAATAAGAGCTACAGCAGACCCCCTTGTCTGCTAGTTTAGAGCAGGGATGGGGCGGGGGATACGGAGCAGTTTGTTCATAATGGATTATTGATTGGTCTGAGAATACAACTATGCATGTGCGTTTGTGTGTCACTGCATTTTAGGCACAGTACCACTTTCTTTGTCCTACTCTGAGCAGCTAGTGTCTCCACTTGATGAGCAACTGTGCGGAGGCTGGCAAGATATTTTTTCCTTTGCAAAGCCCTCACTGTATGTTCTCCTCTGCACAGTAGTGTGTGTATGGGTTTGTGAGCAACCCTCTGTCCAAATAGTTAAACTTGCAATGCTGCCTGTATGGAACACTGTTAAAACCCCACAGTGTGCATGTAGGCTTCCAAAAGATGTGTGGGCAAATTTAAAAGCCCCTCTGTTTTGCTGCTTCCACAGTTGCACTGCTTGTGTGCAGGTGTGTGTTTGTCAGCATTAGGGGCGGGCGATATGGGCAAAAAAATATATCTTGATATTTTTTCAAAAAACTCGATAACGATAATTTGACGATATTCTACAAAAAAATATTTGAAATCTGCACTTGCTTCACAGACCAATTGTGGATAGACAGCGTTTATGAACATCTCTTTTAAATTGCTAAATACAGCTTCTGCAAAACATAATGATATTCTACGACAATATTTAACAATAAAGAACAAAACAATATGTATAGACTTACATTGATTTTTGGGAGTATTTATGTAATTTAAATGTCTCTGCTGTTATTCCATAATGATATGACATTTTGAGCTGGAGTAAGTACTCGTGTCCCACTGCCAACTATTAGAGCAATAAGAATGAGGAAAAGGGTGTTAACTATAGCAATCAGAATGAGAAAAAATTTATTTGATAGGTGACGAAGTGTCACCCAGCGAGGGGAAAAAAGACGTTGTCATGACAAACATAATGTCACAACAAAACTGCAATTTCCCGAAAAGTGCATTTTCCCACTCTTTCATCGCTTTGATTTGTAGACTTGTGACTTTATTCATGTTTGGGTGTATGCTGGCGTCACACTAATAAGCCGCCGTAGTTTGCGCAACATGAATACAGGCTAGTTATGAATGATGCGGACTACAAGCGAGTAAACTGAATGTTAACCGATCATCCAGGATGTCACGTTTGACTTGCTCGCTAAAGTACTGAGTATGTGTGTGCGTGAGTGCGTGCGTTTATATTTGTTGGTTCAACTCAGCGACTGCATTCTAAGTGTGTGTGTTTAAGCTTTTGTTTAGCGTGCTTGCGCGGTCGCCAAGTTTTCCTCGTAATCCATATGGCTCGTGGTGCACAGAATTGTTCTTCGCGGTGACCGTTTTGGCACATCTAACAATGTTATTCCCACTGACGACAGTCCTGTCAACCCCAATCCATTTACAGACTACGGACGACATAGACTCGCGCCTTGCTATGAATCGGATCCCCCGCTCGACACTCTGTTTGAAACAGCTCGGCTGCAGTGCGGACAGACTCACGTGACCGGGTCCTGCCCGCTGATTCGGCGAATGATTATCACTTCCTCCTCCTCTGCCGTCAATGCACACTGATTTTCAACATTTCCGCATACTTTGCAGCCGTCGACTGACTTGAGTCGTTATGATTTTCGAGGCAGTATTAATACTCGATAATGTAAAATTACACATCGTGAAAGCAAGATTGACGATGATATCGCCCACCTCTAGTCAGCATTCAAACAGAAGGTTCACTCTTGAGTCTTAACTGTGTCTATTTGTCCCCAATTTCAAATAAGAAGTCTCTGCGGTTGCTATGGAATCTCAGTGCATCACAGATTACAGATGTCCCTCACGTGAAGGACATTGAGTAAGGCGTTGCATTCTGAATTCTTAAAATTACCGTCGTGCACACACATATTTATACACAATCTCCTCCAAAAGTGTTGGAACACAAGGTTTCACATCACATCACACAAAAGAGTTGTATGAGACAAAAGTTCAAAAGCCCAGCTTTTATTTCCTGGAATTTACATCTAGGTGTGTTAAACAACTGAGAACAGAGTATCTCTTGTTTGAAACCACACACTTTTCAAGTGAGCAAAAGTATTTGAACAGACATTTTTAACTCATTCAATGCCAAACAGTATTAATACGTCATGTCCTTGTCTGTGAGTGCCAAACCACATTAATACGTTTTTTTATTTTTTTTTATTTGGGGGGATGGGTGCGGTGGTTCGCAGCTACAGAATACGTTTCAGGGCTTTGGATATGATTTTAGTATGATGGATCACCATGAGATGGCAGGAGTGGCCAGATTTTCACAACAGCCAGGTCCACCCATGAGACAGCCCACTTCCTGTATGCAGTGCTTGAGTGTGTTTATATGCTCTACGGCGACGTCACGTGATGAGACAACAGATCTTTTTCAACTCAAGGAATGACGAATGATGAAATGAAGAGAGGACGTAGTGCCATCCTTGTTTGAAAGGAAAAGGGATGATGTAAAACGTGGACACTCGCAGGCACGTTTTGTGGAGACGGCGTATGAAAAATTCCCCAGACACAATCGGGTGTCAATGTATAGTCACACAGGAAAGAAGTGACCACCCCTTTTAGAAGCGTCAACGTAAACATGCACAGTGCAATGTTCATCTTGCAATAAATTATTTTGCGATCAAAGCGCAATTTTTTGTATTCTTTATGATGCAATAAAGATTTGAAGTATCACAAATGCAAAAAAAAAAACAGCATCGACGTTAGAGTTGTGCTTGAAATGCATCCTTTCACAAAAAGCTCTTTTTCTCAGAATCCTTCTTGGAAATGAGTATTTTCTAGAAACTTACCAGTGTCCAACTGCTGCTTACTAAAGAATGGTAAACGGTAGAAACATACTTTTTTCTCTGATGAAAGAAGAGGATCAAAGCTTTCTTTTGGTAGGCTCCGTGTTTATATAGCTACAGGACTCAATTTTGTGTCGGCCTTCAAAAATTAGTCAAAATGGTAAAAAATGGCTGGAACCGGCACTTTCCATTTGAGAACATTGTCTGGCACTGAATGAGTTAAATGCACTTAAAGTGCATAACATTTAATATTTGGTGGCATAGCCCTTACTTGGAATAACAGCATCAAGGCTGCGAATCATTGACTTCACCAGACATTTTTTATTTGAAATGCTTTTCCAGACCTTTACTGCAGCCTCTTTCAGTTCTTGCTTTTTTCCCGGCATTTCTCCCTTCAGTCTCCTCTTCAGAAGGTGATATGCAGGCTTTATTGGTGGCTCCCAGTGCATTTCAGGGTTCATTTTAAGATGCTTCTATTTGTCTACAAATCTTTAAATGGCCTCTCCCCATTGTACCTCTCTGAGCTCCTCCACCTCTACGCACCTGCCACCGCGGTGCCTCAGGTCTGTGGACCAGGCTCTGCTGGAGGTACCGAGGACTAAGCGTAGCCTCAGAGGGGATCAAGCCTTTTCTGTTGCTGGTCCTTCCCTCTAGAATGATCTTCCTTTAAATGCTAGGCAAGCCCCCTCACTGACAGTTTTGAAAACTCCTTTGAAGACAACATTTCTATGACGTGAGACTGACACCTTTCTGCTGTTTCGCCGGTATCTACTGAATATAATAATTTGTGCTTAGATTTATTGCGTTTACTGTCTCTGTTGTTGTATTATTGCTATAAGGTCTAGTGATTGTTTTGGCCAAAGACCTTCCACTTTTCATCATCATTCTGCTGCTCCTAGAGACTCGTGAGCATGTTCCAGAAGCAACCATGCAAGCCCAAGCCATGACATTACCTCGACCATGCTTCACAGGTTAGCTTGCAGGGATCAACACTGCGACCAATATGCCTGCAAATGCGGCCAATTTAACAGTGTGTGCTGGTAAAAATTTAATCCAGGTGCACAAGTGGGAGTACATGTTTTAATTAGTGGTGCAACGGATCATCTTTGATCTTTGAGCCGTACGGATCATGCGCCATGGTTTGGGCCGCACGTGGTCCGCAGATTGGTTGCTGAAAAAAAAAATGTGCATGTTTCACGGGAAGGCAGCATATACAATCCACGTTGCATATTTGCAGTCGTAAAGCATAGCGGTGGTGATGTCAATGGAGGAGGAGAGAAACCCTCCTGGATCATGTATTGGAGAATTTTGGCAACTAGGGGTGAACCGGGTCATTGAATAATGCAGGTACCTCAAATAAAAAAAAAACTGTTGTTTTTTTTTTCTGCCTCGGGTAACAGTTTATTTGGTGCGCACCGTTAAAAAAAGACCAACGAAGATGCAACAACTACGAAGGCCAACATATAAATGAAAGCCTATCAAATAATACATGGACGTCAGTTAAGTAGCCTCGTCGGCTTTTATTTTGAAGGTGAGTCTCGTAGCACCTTGTGGCATGACAGCTGGCTTGCCTTTATGCCAGTTTTTATTGCCATCACATTTCATAGCTACTAACATCCCAAAATAATATTCAATCACTAAATAAGGACGCTAAGAAACTGGTAGTTTATTACGCATTCATTTTATGATACGGCACAAGTTAGCGGCTAGTAGCCAGTGCCCCTGTGGCAACGGCCTTCAAACTACTTTTCAAAGTTGTTTTTCCCCCCCACAGTTGCAGTTACTCTTGATCTATTATGAGCAAACCAGACTTACTCAAATGCGCTGTTTTAGCACACAAACACGCTAATGTAGTTCTGACATCAATTTATCAATGTCATCTCATCATAGGAGGCCTATGAGAGCTATGAAATCTGGCGCAGTTATTGCCATACATTGTGATAGATGTGACTAGGGTGACCATATTTTGATTTCCAAGAAAGAGGACCCTGCGTCGAGATACTGAAATAATACTCAAAGATTCCATACATTATAGTTCTAGTATTTTTAAAGTAGATTGGCACGATATTGGAAAAACATGCGATATGGGTGTCGCATATTGCAACATCAATATTATTGCGATACTGTATTTAACATATACCTTCTTTATTATGATCTTTTTTAGATCTTTATCATGGAATGAAAACAATGTTTTTCATTTGGAAAAATATGAAAGCATTCATGTCTAATTAAGTTATTTAGTGCTAGTAATGCCCCTAGATACTGTTCTCCAATTGGATGGCAACGCACTTTTAAGGTTGCATCTGACTGGCTAAAGTTATAGTAAAGCATACAATTCCATACACATTTATTGACATTTTTTGCATTCTGCATTCTACACTGCATGTGCCATTATCACCATGACAATATTTTTCAAAATGTTGTGCAGCCCCAATTTAAATTATGCCTCCTCTGTATAGGTGGAAAAAAAAACCCATAATAATAGTATCTCTCTTTTGAAGTCTCACTTGAATATGACAATGTTCTAAATAAAGGTGCTTCTGTAGAAAATCCAGCTATATCAAAATATTTCTTTCCATCTTTTCTGTGTAATAATGTAAATAAGAATACAGTGCAGTAGTCTCACAGGGATATTAATTTAAGAAAGACAAATGTCACTTCAGTCTTTAGTCTACTTCCTCACAATTGTTTTCTTCTCCATCCTATGTCACTTTTGCACATGAACTCTCTCCTCATACTGCTTGTTAGTGTTTTTATATGTACCACATATAAGTTTTGAGATCTACGACCAGAACCTTTATTAGACATTGACAATGCAGTATGACAAAATCACCGCTGCTTGCATCTTTTAGCTGCTGAAATGGAATATAAAATATGCCATACCTTCTTGGAAAATGTGACAGGATTGTAAACACTAAGTGGGACTCATTTTTTGGGGGGTGTTATATATATTTAAAGCTTTTAACCTACTTCTGACTCATATAGCCTACTTTGTTGGCAGAAGCTTTGAGGACTTGAGCAGGAAGTAGTTTGAACCATTAAGGCTTCACTGATTTCAATAGAATAAAGAGTCTACATAAATATGTGGCTCTGTTACAGGGTATTAATTTCCAGTGCAAGCCAAGTTGTAAGGATGTGCAATTGTTCGTGTGCTCAAATCCTCTCATGGTAAAGATCAGTTATCCTCTTATAATTACAGCCTGGCAATAGCTCTACTGTGGTCTTTCACAGTTGAATCCCTACCTAATTTCTTATTGTCCACCATTTGAGAATCTCTCAAATGTTTTTGTTTCAAAAGTTTCAGATTTTGTTTTTCTTTTTTTTTCCTTTTTTTTTTTACAGAGTTGAGTAGTATATCTTTTTAGATTGGGCTACTTTAGCAAGAGTTTATCGAGCTATTTTAAGGTTAACATCATCCATCCATCCATTCTCCAACCACCGTTAACATTATTGCAAATGTTATAAACATAAAGTCAAACAGAAATCTCATTACTTCAAAAAAAAAAAAAAAAAAACCTGAACAATAATTACAAAAATAATGAAAATATTCCACTCAGTGGTCACATGCCTAAAGTAAATATCCAGTATGTGGTATCAAATTTGTCCTTAGTATGAAAATACCATCCACATTCTTTCCCTTTTGTTTTGACTCTCACTGTGACACAGCATTCAGTCCCAGTTTGAGAATAGAAAGCAAATTGTCTGAAGAGCCACTTCCTTTTGTGTACTTAAGAACCTTGTCATGTGAGCGGAGGCGGGTTTGTGAGGCCATTATGGGGAGGGAATATGGTGGCACTGCTGATCTAGCTGATGTGAACACGGAGCATCCACCCCTCCCTCTTCCCCCACCTTAATTGTGTAAAGTGTCAACTCAGCTGGTGTGGCTTCAGAGCCCCCAAACCCTGCACAAATCATTGCACAATCATGCAGATGGATGTTGTGCATGAATACGTTTAAGGAGATGAACACCGCCACACTTAATCTCCACTCAGTGGTCACAAAGTATAGTACAACTGTACAGTTACTGACATCAAGTACAATCGGGTATCAACGTTTGAGCATTAAGTATGTGTATGTAGTCAGCAGGTCAGCCTGCCCTACCTTCCTGTGTGGAGTTTGCATACTCCAGCTCCCTCTCACATCCCCCCCCCAAAAAACATTCATGTTAGGTTAATTGAAGCCTCTATAATAGGGGGTGAGGTATGGCTCTGAATGGTTGTTTGTCAGCACAGTATGTGTCCTGAAATTGACTGGCAAGCAATCCAAGGTTTCTTTCTGCCTCTTGCCCAAAGTCGGCTTGGATAGGTGGAAAGGGATAAGAAATAGAAAATGACTGATTAATCAGCTCAGTCTTCCATGTTGTGCAAGTGTACCAAATGAAGTTTTTGAATGAGTGTACATTGTTGTTGTTGTTTTTTTCCTTTTCCATTTTAAGATCGTGTGACCAATCTTCACCATTTTGAAGTCTATCTCACTGAAAAGATCCATTGACTTATTAGAAAGAATCATGAAACATATTTCCTGTTTACGGCGGCAAGTGTTAAAGAAAATGATCAGATGTACACTAATACTTAGTGAATGTGTCTGTAAACAATTTTGTTTTAATAACATTTTCTTTTTGTCTCTTTCCCATCCCCCTGCCCCACTTTTCTTTCCTCCTCAATATTCTTTTTCATTCTCAGGTGGATGATGTAGATGTTTGCTGATACGTGTAAAATATGAAGATGGAGGACAGATGCCAGTGAAATGCTTGAACAAAGGAAGTGCGGTTTAATAATCATATCAAGACTGAATCACTGCTTGGAGAGATAAAGAATTAAAAACCCTTAAGTCCATCTTTTCTTCAGAGATATTTAAACATCAGATACGGAATTTTTAGAAAACTATTTCATAATGTTAACATTTTAAGGCATACACCTGTTTTCCTTAGCTTATGGTACTGCTAGCACAGCATAACTCAGACTGACCAAAATTACTGACAGTGATAGATAAAGATGGCAAGATGGCATGGTTTCCGCTAACCGGACAGTGTTAAATGAGTTGCTGTAATAGCAGCTTCATCTGTGGATGACTGCAGGCAGATAACATTTTAATTAACTAACAAAGGCCTACTTGACATCCCTCGATGTGCAACGTGCCTGATAGAGGCCAAGTAAACAGGGTACATCAAATTCCATGAGGAATCCCAGTGCGGGGTGATGGATACTCAGGCAAGAAATCAGAAGGAAAAGTTGATTCCCGTCAAGGTCAATTCCAAACATGATATTGAGGGTGAGGATGACAAAATAGCAGGATCTTATGACTGCAATGTTTGCGGCCGCAGCTTCCCTTTCCTGAGCTCTTTGTCACAGCATATGAGACGCCATACTGGTGCTCGCCCTTATAAATGCCCCTACTGTGACCACAGGGCTTCTCAGAAGGGTAACCTCAAAGTTCATATACGCAGCCACAAACTGGGCACCCTCTCTAGCCACCACTCCAATGAGGACGAAGAGGGGGGAGCAGAGGAAGAGGAGATGAGTGTTTCAGAGGGTCTTGATGGAGGCACAAGTCCGACCAAGAGCAGCTCAGCTTGTAATCGGATGATCAGTGGTGAGAGTGCAGAAGATAGTCGCAGGAAAGTGCCTGTGAGGAGCTTGAAAAGAGAGAAACCCGTAAGTGATCAGCTGCCTTACTGCTGCCGTCTTTGTGGCTATGAGGCCCAGCGGGAGGACCAGCTCCTGAGCCACATAGAGAAGGTCCACATCACTGTCGACACAGGCGAGCAGACAAGTGTTAAGGAAGAAGCTGCGGCCGAACCTGTTGAATCCCAGTGTGATGAGACCTTTCCCTGTGAAACCTGCGGTCAGGTGTTCACCCAAGCCTGGTTCTTAAAATCACACATGAAGAAACACGCTGGGGTCCTGGACCATTGCTGTCAAATATGTGGAAGACGCTTCCGCGAAGCTTGGTTTCTTAAATCCCACATGAAAACACACAACACCAGATCGCGGTCTCGTGCAAAATCTGATTCTGTTGAGCATCCTGCCACTATCAATGATGTAGCACAGGATCCTGAAATTGTTGCCTCTGTCGTGTCCGTCTACCAAATGTGCTGTAAATGTGGCAACGTGTTTCATAGCAAAGACAGCCTGAGGGCTCATGATAAAGTCCACAGTCTCAGTTCTGGGAAGAAACCTCAAAACCAGTCACAACCCACTGAAGATGATGATTCACCAGCCACAAAGAGACGTTTACTTGACTATTTAGGCCTTCAAGCTGTTGTAGCAAAGGCTAACGAGGATGGAAGTGATAAGATCCTGGGTCAAAGAATCCCAGAGCTCGATCCAGTTTGCAGCTACCAAGCATGGCACTTGGCTACGAAAGGAAAAGTTGTAGAACCGGTAGAGAACAACAAGGTTCCCAGTGATGGAGGAAGTATTGGAGAGGAAGATGTTGCTACAGCTCCTGTAGTTTATGAGAAAGAGAACAACAGTTATGCCCTTCAAGTTGAAGAAAAACGCAGCACGGGTCGCCGCAGCAGCTCTGGTTTGGGAAACCAAGCTTCATCTGGAGACCAGACACCAGAGAGCCTCAGTGATTCGGAGTACCGACCATCATCTCGCCAGGAACGGAGACGGCCATCCCAGTCTCAAGGTCCCACTAAATCCATTGAGTGCTTTGAATGTGGGAAGGTGTTCCGCAGTCGTCACCAGATGATTGTCCACCAGCGAGTCCATAGAAAGGATGGGAGCAGGACATCAATGGGCGACAAGGAAAAAAGTGCAAGTAAAGACCAGTGGAGCTCCACCAGTGACCCAGAATCAGGCTCCCCAAATCGACCCTTTACCCCAGGGTATGGAGATTCTCCACCAGCCTCCACGTTCAGAGACCAGGCATCGGAGATGGGCACTGCTAACTCAGGAGAGTTTCCAGGTTAGTCACGACTCGTGTAAAAAAAAAAAAAATTAAATGCAATTGCTACCTTCACAAAACGCCAGAAAAAAAAAGATCTTTAGGCTTATCCTAGCTTTGTAGCATCAGCTTCTTGTGTGTGCGTTTTAACTGAACTCTTGTCACTTTTTACAGTGTCTGCCTTTCTGGCTTTGCAAATAGTGAAGTTATCTTGGAATCTAATAGTTCAACTTTACTAATAAACACACATTACTGTATACAGGCACAGGGAGTAGTATAGTGACAGGAAATCAAACGGAAGATACCGAAGACCGAGGGACTTGTTGTCCATTCATCCAGAATAACATTTGTGAAGTCAGAGGTCAGTGACGATTGAAGTGAGCATGGCCACAATCTCTCTTTGTTTATACCCAAGACTTGAGCCCAGTGCAATCTTCCAAACCAAATTTAAAGCAAAAACTGCCTTTCCCAAACGGTTGTTGCCCATTTCAAACCACCCACTACAGTCTCATGACTCCACCAATGGGTAGTAAATGTCTGTTCATGAAATGGGCTTGCAGACACTTTTCCCCTCAGTTTTTCAATTGGTGTGTAGTGGGAACAAATGCCACCAAGTGGCAGAATATCAAAACTACAGAAGTTATGATGCATGTGTTCTACATGCTCTGTAAAAATCACTGTTCCCGGAAATGGTCTCGACAGTTAAACAATAGACAGGGCAATGAAATACAACACCTTTATTGCCTTCTATTGACATGGCAGTGAGGGAAAACGAACAAACTGTACTGTAAAACAAACAAAAAAAAAAGGTTAATCCATCCTTACAAGGGCAGACACTCATAATTATGTTGATGAAATTTGACATCTGTTTAGCATGTGAATGGCCGTTTCACTAAATTTTCAAAAGATCAAGAGTGTTAATAGCTGGATGCGTTTGCTGTAATTGCGCAAAATTGTAAAGGGGTATTGGCGTTAGCAGTGTCTGTTCCTAATCTTTCCTGCTCACAGTGGTGATCAAAAATAGCAGAAACATTTCTTCAGGCGTGATTGAGCTGTGAGCTATTTCAGGTCTTCCTGTCTCAGGAAACCCCCCCCCCCACCATACCCCATTTGTGAGTACTGAGTAGAATTTTTATGGGTTGGTTTTACCTGTCTTCGTGCATTGTTTTAACTATCATGACCTCTGATTTAGTTTCTTTTGCAACACCCAGTTAACATCATGTTTTAAATAACCATTTAATTACTTCAGCTGTGGTTTTGGTGTATCTATTCAGCATGTTCACTCTGAGATGATAAAGATGTAATTGATATTCTTCTGTAGGTTTACAAAACTAACAGCGTGTAAAGAATGCGTAAAGTGTGTGTCGTGATCATGAAATGTGGACCCAAGAATTAAAAAAAACAATTTGTATGTAACATTAACACACGTGGTGTGCAGTGCTGTAGAAATACATGGCACCATGGGAGGTGTATACATAATTTAGTAACCTTATTTTTATTTTATATAACTGTGGGACTTCCTTTCAGGATGCTGTGTAATATCACTGGCAATGATGGCAAATCAAGTTAGAATATAGAATGTTTTGTCTTAATTGTCCTTTTATGGCTATTTGTGGTGACGCTATTGTCTGTTCTGTGCATGTGGTATATGATTGATATGTTGCACCTACTGTACTGCATTATAAATTTGCTTAGTTAATGAGTAGTTTTTTTCTAGTTGGGATTTTCAAGACAATTTATTGATGTAAAAGTTTGTGGGGAAAAAGATCAGTGGCCTGATAAACAAATGATCTCTGTGTAATCAACAGACTGCTAATCCTCAAATTCAAAGTAAGATTTTACCTTGACAGCGTATATGATGGTCACTGCTGTAAACAAGAAGTCAAATAAAAACAGATGGCATGTTACTGGTGTATAAAAGAAAGGGTTTGAGGAAAATGGTACAGAGTCCTTTGTATGTCTGTATGTAGCTGTATAATGCCTTAATGAATGGGAGACTTGCGTCTGTGTGTGTGTGTGTGTGTGTGTGTGTGTGTGTTTTGTTCCTTATTGTGGTTTTTTTTTGCACGTAAAATAAAATGACTGTACTGAGGGTTAATGTCAACGACTATACCTACCGGTAGTTATTTTCTCTGAAAGATAGGGTGTTACCGCCATCAAGTGGACAACATTTAAAACTGCAAACAAAACTAAATTACTGTATTCAATTTACCCATTCAATTTACCCAATGTAGAACATTTACTAGACTTATTACAGTTCAGTATTTTTCTTTTTTTTTTTTTTTTTTTTTTTTTTTTTTACAAATCTTTGATTTGTCTTTTCTCTGTTGCAGATGAGAGGCCTTATATCTGCAGCCTGTGTGACTTTGTTACCACTGAGTCACATAACTACCTGGCTCATGTCCGTGTCCAGCATTCATCTACTGCCGAAGACAGAACCAGCCCCATTCCTAGAGTCACCCCCAATGGATATCCCAAACTGAAGAAAGCCCTCCTGCAAGGTCTGGAAAATATTCCATCCCCTCCTGCTCAACTTTCAACTTGCTCTTCTCCCCTTGAGCCTGTTTTGACCCCTGTGGATTTATGTATCAGGGCTGAGGGTCACAGGGGCCAAGCCCCCATAACCCTAGACAGGAAAATCCTCCCAAACCACAAATGCTCCTTCTGCTCCCATTCTACTCTCTATCCTGAGGTTCTGTGGATGCACCAGACTGTGGCTCACCGCATGACCAGTAGTAGCTCCAATCTGGTGCCTAAATGGGCTCAGAAAAACAACAAGGGGCCACGACACCTGCCCTCCAGGAGACGTACCGGCCCCCCACCAGTCTTGGAGGGCAAGGAATGTCCACCACTGCCAACAGTTGTGCGTGCCCAACGCACACGGCCCCCAACCCAAGCCAATGAAGTACCCAAAAAAAACAAAACAGGTTTTCGTGCAGATACAGCATCTTCATCATCATCATCATCATCATGCCCTCACTCTTCATCTTTATCGTCGAGACCCTCCACATCTACTTCAGGATCTCATGCTGCGAAAGTCGCTCGGAGTTACCCTCCGCGCTCCAGACCCAAAGTTGAAATTTCCTCGCTGTCATCCTCCAGCTCTAAGGAGAAGAGCACCAGCACCCTTTCTCGTTCCCCGGCCCCGAGCCTCAACTCTGCAACAGCTAACAAAAGGGCAGAATGTTACACGATGCCTCAGGAGGGACTCGGCTTCATGCTTTCTAGCAAGTACAGTACCCAAGCAGAGCACAACCGAGCGAGAGGTTCCTCTTATCAACCACTCAGCAACTCCCATGGCCAGCGACACACTAATGCTACGAGGCCTCATAGCATCATCCACAGCTCCACAGCGGGGCACTACAGAGCGACGCAGCCGTATGGAGGCATTCTTCAGACTTCTTCATCATCCTCCCTGCCTTCAGAGGCGCATGGGAATGTGAAGCAGGAGCAAACATCAGAGATTCCGCATATGCCAAACAACATCCTCAGCTTACTCAAAAACTACAGCCCCCATGAACTGGCTGCGCTGTACCACCGCTGGGGTGCCACCAATTCTCTTTTGGATCCCACTGGTAAGCAACTATATTTGTTCCCTTTTTTGTTTGAATCAATAAGGCTCGCATAGCTATGTGGTCAAGAAAACACATTTTACACGTTATAAGATGCACAACAAACCATAAAACAATGTTTTTCCATGACTGGTCATCTGTTTGAATTTGATTTAGACTTGACCATGGTTCTATTCGACTCATGTAAACCCTTATCTTTTCACCATCTCTATCAAAATATACACTCACCGGCCACACAATTAGGTACACAGTAGTAAATCCAACATAGAGTTTTCCAAAATGAGGGCTTGAAATTACCACATTAATTTGTGTGCATGTTTGTGAGGTATGAGAAAAGGCTGTATCTGGGGCAGCGTGTGTGCTTTTTGTCCCAAAATAAGTGTGTGTATCTGTATTTGTGATTTGTTGTATTTCGTTTTCTTTTATATTTGTCTGCGAAAGACGTGAGAGAACCTCTGGTGCGCTCAGGTCTGTGAGGCATGCCTCGTGTCCTGCTCCACTCTCCCAGAAAGCTGTCACAAACTGTTTAGGTCACGGCTGTGCCTGATGAGAGACTCACACAGATGCAAATGGGGCAGGCAAAACGGGGCACGAGGAAATATAAGAGGCAAAGGAGAGAGAGGGAGATGAGACAGAATAATTACCCCACCAGCTGCTTTGGAAATGGTCATTACCGAACATCAACATTATTTTCCCATTTTCAGTTGTGTCTCTAAGGTCAAGTGGGGCTCTGTGGAGCTAGGGGTCAAAGACAACAGCCCTAGAGCAGACGCATGACATCACTGTCACCCGTCCAGGCGCATATCGTCACCATCCGCCTTAGCCCTTTGAGTCACAAGCTATAAAGTGACCTTTTTTGAGCGGCTAAGTCTTTCTCCCTTTTCCTCTGCAATGTGTGTGTGTGTATGCGCGCGTGTGTATGTTCGGGTGCCTGTGTTTTCCATCCAGCTCTGTCTTGTCTTTCATTAGTGCATCAATGAGAAGGGCTGGCATCTCAAAGTAGAAGTGAAGTAACCAGAGGCCAGCCAGCAGTCGGGGTGCCAGAGATGCTCTCCGTCACCTCTCTCCCCCACTCTGATCTTTCTTGTCCTGCTTCCACCCGCTTCCCACATGTAAACATACAGAAATACACATAACAAATGGACACAGCGCAGAGTTACAGCAGCTCTCTGGTGAGGCTTTGTGTGACTGTAGCGTCACCACCATGCTCCCAAAAAGTAGAGTTAGACTTTCATAACCATGATCCAGTTAGACTTGGATACAGTGTTGACAAGCATTTATTTCACCCTGCTGTTTCTCTGAAGCTTCTAAATACATTAACAGTATTGGCATGCACAGCAGTAACAAAAGCAATAAATAATGATTCTGATTGAGCACATAGGTCATCATCCAGTTATCGAGAGGCGGGGGATTATAAAAGGAATTTGCAAATACATTTGTTTT
>NC_141224.1:23442557-23797557 GCF_054856515.1 Filicampus tigris | reverse complement strand
CTTATTTAGTAGGGGTGTAACGGTACACTCGGGTGTATTAATACGTTTCGGTATGGCATGTTCGGTTCGGTCCACTTGCGTTCGGTTCGGTCCGGTCCATTTATTAGCGCGAGCATATACACGGACGCTGACTGTTGCGTGCGGGAGACGAGAGTGGCGGCACAACAGTGAGAGCCAGAGCTCGAAGGTCCCCGCGTACACTGCGGTCTCCTGTTTGGGAACATTCTGGCTTTCCTGTTCCTCATCGCTGATGGGGAAATGTGCGTGGATAAGTCTGAAAGTTGTGTGCCGACATTGCTACATGAAATCGGCGGCTATGTTGCGGCTAGCACGTTTAACATGCACGGCATCAGCCGACTGAATGTTTCTTATACGAGGAAGGTCTTTTTAGCCCAAAACGCCAAACTTAAATAGCGAGATTTATCATATTGTAGCATCTTCCAGGAACACGCCGTCCTACGTAGTTTAATTATCACGTTTTTATTAATCCAAGTACAACTGGCCGCGCTCTTACTCTGCTGCTCCACTCGCTTGCCGTACGATGCATTCATGAACCTCGGAAACAATACAACTCAGCAACACACAAATCCGACCACAACATAGATAACCCAATTCGTTACAATATGCTGTTGAACATTCAAAGGTTTCAATGCCTAAAAAGTGTATACAATTTCATCAAGACTTAAAAAATAAATCATTATAAAAAGTGTTTTAATATAGTTAGCAATAATTGTAACTGTTATTGTATGTGTTTTTTTTATCACAAAAAGTGTATACATGTACTGTAATGACAACTTGTCTTTAACTTGAATACTTAGGTGTGTCATAGGCTTTTGCTGCTGAGTGTTTAAAGATTTCAGTGTCTTAATAATTTACTAAGTTAAGAGATCTTTATGTGCCCTGCGACTGGCTGGCGACCAGTTCGGGGTGTAGTCTGCCTTCGCCCATTGACGGCTGGGATAGGCTCCAGCAACTCCCCGCGACCCTATATAGGATAAGCGGTTTGGAAGATGACATGACATGACATGACAAGAGATCTTTATTGTTAGTGTATTTTTATTCTGGTGTAATTTCTTAGAATATCACCCGAATAGTTCACTTTCATTTATTTTTTCTAAAATAAACATATTTTTTTTAAAAACGAACCAAAATGTGATTTAGCGTACCGTTACACCCCTATTATTTAGTTAGATGACAGTGGCAACATGTTAGATTAGATTCAGTATATATCTTCAGTGTATATGCTGTAGTACAAATCATCTGAAAATCAGGAGAGTC
Source organism: Filicampus tigris (assembly GCF_054856515.1). Taxonomy (NCBI): domain Eukaryota; kingdom Metazoa; phylum Chordata; class Actinopteri; order Syngnathiformes; family Syngnathidae; genus Filicampus; species Filicampus tigris. The sequence goes on along the minus strand of NC_141224.1, from coordinate 23,796,279 downwards.
ACATGTTGAGGCTGATAGTATAGTTGTTAATAAAACAATAGCAGTCACACATGAAGCAAGAGGAGCAGCAAAGGTAGTTGAGTCAACACATACAAAACGGCCGATATCCGTCTTTAGTTTGTAGGCTAAGCGCCCAGCTTCTAATTATTCATCTTAAAGCACATTTTCAGTCATTAACATGACACCTGTGCACACACATCATCACCTTCTCAGCTATTTATCCTCTCAGAGACACTAACATGAGTTATAGAGAATATATGCATGGAAGGATTCACACTCACAACAATATTTCATTGTCGGACGTTTCTGCATGTACCCATATAAATCAAACCGGATCTTTTTGTTCAGTTGAGTGTAACAGCCAGTCTGTGAGTCCTTCCTTGCCATGGGCTGGGCAGCTGTCGCTATTTTTTAAACTGAAACATGTTTTCTCTGGATACTGACCTGTGACAAATTGTATACATTATTAATCACATGTCAATTACAGAAGTGCAATTGTGCATTCCAATGAAGTAGACCATCATTTATTCACACCAGTCTCATGAGTTCATTTGCATGTGCTCCAGTGCCATTTATTAAACAACTTGACTAAAGCTATATCCACATGTACATGTTTTTTTATGTTATGATTCCTCACTTCTGGGGTTAAAAAAAAGTCTCTCCAAATTTCCTGGTGTTTATAGACAACATCTCACAACTTAGAAACCTTTGCCAAATTTGGAGGCTGTCAAGCTCGTGCCCAAGCAACAGGTGGCAAAGTAACCCCTAACTGTAAGGTGTTTTTTTTTTTGCGGGGGTCGGGCAATCAAAGACCGGAAAAAATTCAAAATGAAGGATTCATGGTTGGAGTTGTGCTTACATTAACACCAGGATATAAACAATACAGGGATTTTTTTTTTTTTTTAAATGACATGAAAATCAATTCACGTGTCCTGTCGACACACGCTGCTCAGAAGTTTTGTGCAGTTTTCCTCTATCCTAATAACCTAAACCATAGTTTGTGTGCAGACGAAAAGCCACAATGCATTGAATCGGAGAAAAAAACCCGACAACCAACAAAAACACCTCAGTTTAAAAAGCACTACTATAAGAATGATTAGGAAAAAAATCTGTGAATGAAGTCTTCATTGTACATGAAAGTCCTTTGAGAATAGTCACAGCTCTTTCTCTATGAAATAAAATCCAGAATAATTTGTTAATGCCATTAAATGTTAATAGCAAATTAATAATACATACAGTATGACTATCCCCGCACTTGCAAAGGTTTTCTCTCGGTACTCTGGGTCCACCTACATTCCATTCCACAAACGTTCATGTTTTCATAGTTTCACTGAAGACCCTAAATTGCCATGAATGTGAATGTGAGTGCGAATGTTTGTTTTTCTGTATGCGGCCTGCTATGGACTGGTGACCTGTAAGGTAGTACCCGGCTTCTTGCCCACTGTCAGCTGGGTCAGGCTCCAGCACACCTGCAACCCATAATTAGGAAGTAATATAGAAAAGAGAATGATGGATATAATCTGATAAAATGAATGAAATAAGATAACGAAAGTGGTGATTTTTCTTTCTTAAGGCGTCACATTAAACCAGTGCTTCTCAAATAGTGGGGCGGGCCTCCGTGTGTGGGGGGGGGGGGGTGCGATGCTGAGGTGGGCGCGTGTGACCCTGGGGAACATGCTTTTTTTCCACCGTACTACAATAAAGTGTAATTGCACATACACTCCAGTAGTTGGTAAGTTGAACTATATCTCTTTCTTTTTGTTTTCTTTTAGTTAACAAGGATACGATGTTATGCAGAGGTATACCTATAACTATTTTTATCAACAAATGGTATTAATAGTTGCGGCGGAGAGTGGGTCTTGAGGTGGGCGCGAATTGTTTTCTTCTTACTAGGGGGGAGTATCAGAAAACAATTGAGAAGCACTGCATTAAACAGATGATGGTGCTGATGTGCCAGAATAGTGTCTTTGTTACTGAAAATAGCACCACAAAATCCTCAGCAAGACACTGCTACATTTGTGTTTTTATTATTCTTATAATTATTATTAGTAGTAGTAGTAGTAGTAGTAGTATTTTTATTATTATTATTATTAAAAGTGAATCTGAAAAATATGTTTAAAAAAGAAAGAAAGAAAGAAAGGGGACTGCCTAGCAGAAGCCTTATTTAAAAAGAAAAGTCTTGTGTTCCTGTTTAAAAGTATCTGTGAGGCCCTCAGGCGGTCAGGGAGAGCGTTCCAATCACAACTTTTTTTTCGTGGTACAAATTACTTTCCATATTATTTGGACTTTTCTTTATATAGTGTCTGTTTCTTTTCTTTTGACTTATTTGTACATGTTTGTGTGGATATAGCTTCATATTTTCCCCATTGTCTGTACTTTGCCATTTGTTTCCCTTCTTTTTCTCCCACTTGCTCTTTCATCCCACTGGCCTCCTTCCCCATCTCATCCTTTTGCTTGTCTCCCAATTTCATCCAACCTGCCCCTTCTATCTGTAAAATTCCCCTCCCTCTTGCCTTGTGTATTTTCTTTCTCTCTCTCTGGATTCCCACGCTTGCATTCTTTCCTCCCTCTGCCTCCTGCCTCACTTGTCTCGGGCTCCTCTATTCCCTCTCCTGTCGTGTCACGTCCATCATGTGAGCGTGCAGTGATCACGGCAGACAGTGAGATAAGTAGCTTCTTTGTGGAGAGTGTGAATGATATGTGGCATCGCCAGTGATTCTAAGTGACAGAGGCCAAATGGTAAGTGATGCAAAGCTCATCTTCCCTTAAGCCCTATTGTAAACACACACACACACACACACACACACACACGCACACACACACAACAAATTAACACACTCACGCCCATACATAGCCTCTGTAAACACGAGCCAAGACTGTAATTAATGTTGTCACCGACGATTGTCCTCAGCATGGACGTACGCACATAGAAAAGGCCGTCCACCCCGAGGCCTCTATTAACATGCGTCATATTAAATCACTGACTTGGCTCAACCAAGTTCCATCGCCATCATCATCACCACCGCCATCATCATTACCGCTAGCTCGCCTCCATTAGCATGGGCACTGGTGGCGAACGCCGCACTTCATTGTGCGGCTGGTGGCACAAGGAGAAAAACAAATGCTTGTGTGGGTCTTGATAGAGCTTTTAACCGGATGCCCCCCCTCCCCTTGCCCTTCCTCCTCCTCCCCCACCCCCGTCCTCCTTCTCACCCCACAGTTGGGTTTGATTTTAATGGACTCCACAGAGGTACTGACGCTCACAGCACCGCTTCTGAAGCTCCCAAACAAGTATGTAGCACAATGGCTAATCACTCGGCTCACCATCGCTTTTGCATGTGTCGTCTTTTTGTTGCACCCATCTGCATGTTGTGTAATGTTGTCAACTTTTACCCCCAGTCCTGCTCTGTGTCTGTTTTCTTATTTTATGTCACACACACACGGCACCTGGAATCCTTAAAAAAGATTTTTGTCATGAGGAATCATATTTGTACAAATTATTCATTTGCTCAGATTTTGTCAAATGTAGCAATTGTTTTGCTTTGCATATATCGTATAGTCAGGCCCCAAATTATTTATAACCTTGGCAAATTACTTAGTCTTTTTATGTGATGAATGATATTTATATTTGGATTAAGCTAGAAATGATATGAGAAAGTGAGAAAAAGTCCTAGTACGTTGCATATATTACTGCAAAATATTTACCATTTGAAATTTATTTGTATTTTATTTTTTTTACATTTCGAAAACATTCATTTTCATAACCCAAGGCTCGAAATAATGGGTTTCACATTGTAATCTGCGAGGTAAAATTTTGCGCCTCATCAAATGTATTGAATAGCGAAACTGAGAAGCAAATACCGAAACTACTATCTAAAGAAAGTAGAAGAAGAAGAACCACCCAGATTGTCCCAGAAAGCTTCACTGGGCTCATGTTACCTGCCTCGGGTAGTCGGAGGTCAAGGGAAGCTCTGTGCTACATACGTAGAAGTAGCTAGCTAGCAACAGCTTTGGAAAGTTAATAGGAAGGAATTTAACTTTACGTTCGCGGCTCAGTCTCACAGAGCGCAATGATATTATTCCACATTTTAACTTTGGAAACGCACATTCAGAAACACTCAGCTGACTGCAGTATTAGGCTTGTAGGACTACATTTGCCATGATTCTTAGACAACGGAGCAAAAAGTAGTTCTAGTCCCAGTATGATGAAAACATATACCGTAGACGCCTGCTAGCGATTAGATGAGAATGACAGCGCAAACGTAATAGGAAGTCATTTGAATTAAAGACGGCGACCTGAAAAGCTGACATCTACCCATACATATGGTGCACCGCATTACAAGGCGTACTGCTGATTTTGGAGAAGATTAAAGGATTTTAAGAGAGCCTTAAGGTCCAAAAATACGGTGTACTGTACGTACCTTTTATAAAACAACTTGAGAAATTTAATTAGCTGCTAATATAATAGTCACCCAGTAGCTTTCCATAAAAGCTGGCACATTTCAGCAAAAACACAAAGAATTCATGTACATTATGTGAGGTAAGCATTAATCTCCATAAACAATTAGCAGCCCATCTCCAACTATTTGCAATAGCTAGTACATCTCACTTTTTTTTCATTTTTTACATCTCACACAAGTTTCAATAAACATGTCACAAGTAACTTCACAAACTCGTAACTTTTGCACGTGAAGTTAACTAACAAACAATACAGCATGTGATATGATGCATACAGGTGTTTCTTACTGCGTACATGGATAGGAAGTGAATTTTTCTCTGTCAGCTACATGCATGTATCACACGAGACCTAACACTTATGGTTCTGCAGCGCACAACAATCCCCACGGGCTGGATCGGACCCCCGAACGGGCCAGTTCTAACTTGTACGTTTGATACCCTTGATCTGGCCCAATACATTGGCTATGCATGTATAAGATTTCTTTTCAAGATGGTATATCAATACAAGCTATATATTGTCCTATTTAGTTACTTGAGAGGGACAAAAAAGCATGCTTGAAATAACTTTTGGGACACATTTTCTTAAAAACATGCAAATTGTGACTAAAGTGAAGCTAGCTTGCCAAACATGGTGATGTTGAATATGTGCCAAGGAAGGTTACATTTGATACAGCTAAATATAGAGGTAACAGCAAGTTGTATTCAAGCAACAATATTTCATTTTAAATGAGCTACTTGAGCAGCCAGCTCAACAGGTTCAGCATTCGGGATTTAGATGGCATGTTACACCTGTATACAAAGTCGGCAATAAATCAAGAGAATCACATTTATTGTGCGCAGCACTCAAAAGTGGAGACAGTAAGTAAATGATAAAACGCTGTTACTATCAGAGCATACATATTGAAAAATAGCAGCCTTCCATCTGTTACTGCCTTCTCTTCGTTTTCAGAGCCAGTCACAGAGACAAGAATTGAGGCCGAGTGGGAAAGCGAAGTAAATCTGCTCAGCTTTGACATTCGCTTGTACACGCTGCAACCTCAACTTTATTAATCACACACACACACACACACATGCTTGCCCCACATGACTGAGATTTACCGCACAGTATATGAATGATGGGAGCAGGCGTCTGGCGGAGGGGTCCAATTAGATGCGGTGTTGACGCTGCTTTACGGTGACGATAACCTTTAGTATAATGTAGTGCAGCGGTCCCGTCAGCCGTGTTTCCTCACAGGGCGATGTCGCCCAGGTTCTTGCTTTCCTCTCACGTCTAACCCTCACCTTCTTTTTCCAGCTGTTTTATTATTTTGCTTTATGATTAATTATACCTATTTTGTTGTTATCGCTCTCTTCCTCAAACACCCCTCTTTCTTTCTCTCTGTTGTGCTTCTGATGATGTATGATAACTGCTATATTTTCCTATGTCTTCTTCAGGAAAAATACCGGGGGAGGGGCACGGGGAGTCATTTGTTTTCCCGCTGTGATAGTCATCCATTTATCAAAATGATAATTAGGTGCAATTAAATGGCAATCTCATTTGTTTTGTTCAGGTGTGAGTTGCTTATTTTTTATTATTCTTTCTATTTTTTGCTGAGGTCTGATGTCTGTCCCATTGTAGGTCAGTCTAATTAGAAGATAGAATGGGCATGTGTGCGTGCGTGTATGTGTGGGGGGTGGAGGGGGCGGAGCTCCATTGGGCAGCCGGGTTGATGAAATGAAGTGCATGGGTATAAAATGACTGTTTTAGACAGGATTCGGTGATTTACTTGACCAGAAGGAGTTTGTCTGGCATTCTGCATTGAAATGAAACCTACATTAAATGGGCAAAAGTATTGTGACACCTCTTAATGGGCTGATTAATCAGGGGTTTGAATAGATGGACAGCACGGCAGCCTGGTTGCTAGCATGTCTGCCTCACAGTTCCGGGGATTGGGCTTTGAATCTCTGCTCTGGCATTCCTGTGTGGAATTTGCAAGTTTCCCTTGTGCTTGCTTGCGAGAGTTTTTTTGTTTAAGTGATGCAAAGCTCAGCTTCCCTTAAGCCCTGTGTTTACTCCGGCTGCCTCCCACATTTCAAAACATGCATGGTGTAGGTCTGTTGAGGACTCTAAATTGTCCATGGGTGTGAATGTGAGGGTGAATGATTGTCTCTGGGCTCATTGGATCTCATAATAATGGGGGCCGGGGGGACTAATTGCATGTTTGTTTTGTTTTTTACATTTTCTGCTACTGAAGGTGTAATTGCCAGCTATCCCAATATTTGAGTCCATATTGTGTATGTCAAGTCTCCGTGCTTCCTTTTAAGTGTGGCTTATATATGTCTTTTCCTCCACATTCTATTTCCACTCTGTCATCTGTGGTTTACATGATTGTTTCATGCTACCAAATCCTTTTGTTGCCACCACATGACCTTTTCAAATGTTGTGTTTTTGTGTGTTTTGTTGTTCAGGAGAGCGGCCTTTCTGCTGCCAGCTCTGCCCATACAGAGCCTCTCAGAAAGGGAACCTAAAGACACATGTCCAGAGTGTCCACCACATGCCTTTTGACAACAGCCAGTATCCAGATTCAAGGAACTTGTTGCTGAGCCCCGAGGAGCAAGGAGAGTTCGGATCAACACCAACCTCACAAAATCAGCACTAGGGCTTCTCTTGGACATCTGAACTACAGTCCAGGCTAGTCAGGGACTCACATCAACTGAAAATGACATCATCACTTCGAGAAATAGCACGATATGATCAACGTTGGATTTTATGGCATGGAACATTTTTCTGGCTTCAACCAACCTTTAGTGAGGTTTTCTATATTTCTTGTAGTTTGACAGAGACATTTTGTAATTAATAAACACAAATGGCTGCTCTTCACAATACTAAACTAACACAGTGGGTCAAAGTAAGATTAAGTCACAAACCTTCTTTGCGCCACTACTCGGAAGTGAAAGTCGAAAATAATGATCACGCTGTGTTGAATGATGCTTTCTGTGGTAGTAGCTGATTGGCATATGAAAGTATATTTTTCAATGAAACTACTGTGGCTTGCTACTACAGTGGCCAACCGCTTTCTCCTTTTTCTTTCTTCCCTATATTGTACTCGATGCATCCCTCACGGCAGCATGCTACTGTCTCTAATCTGCTGCAAGTAACATACTGCTTAGTAATCAATTTAATTACTTTCTATTTTAATGAATTTGTTAATAACGAATTATCAAATTGAATGATGTTTTCCTTCAATTGTTTGAGCAGAAACCATAGAAATGAAAATATTTGAAATCTTACAGCAGCAAACCATCTTAAAATTGACTGAAATGATGACATGATTATCAATATAGTTGGCCGATCAATGCCGATAAATCTGCATTGCATAACTGATTAATCAACTATAAAGACTTCCTCTGGGTTAAAAGCCATTACAGTGTCTTGTGTGAGCCAGCATGTGCAAATGGGGTAAAGTCACTTGGCTCCACTCTTTAGTGAAATCTTAAGAATGACTACTCTGAGCGAGATGAGAGAGAGAGAATGAGAGGGAGGGAGAGACTGCTCTAATGCTCATTAAAAAGAGTTGCTTTTTAATAGCCATTATAAATGAGTGTACCATTTTTATGGCCATACAATTATTGTCAATTGAAGAGGAAGGGGCTGAGTGCCGGCACTTTCCATCTATATAACTCCTTTATATTACTGAGCCTTTCTCACACTGACACTTTGACTTTGATTTATACTGCAAACCTGCAGTAGGAGCGGCCTGAAGACTCCGATTGAAATTACACAAAGTAAAGGCCAGCTGGTGCACTTTTGGAGGCAAATATGGCCCTGCTAATGCTAGCCAGTGTGATTGCTTTGTGTTAAATGGCTATGCTAGTTGTAGTTTAATGTAGTGTTAATTTCAGGTAAAATGTGCTTCAAGCTTTTTTTTTTTTTTTTAAACCTTAACATCGGCCTTTAAAAAGAAAAAAAAAAGACCTAAATGGGTCACGGCTTAGACAGTAGGATGTTAGATGTAGTTAGATGTAGCTCACACCATCAGACATTTTTTTCCAAAAGTTTCTACTAGTAAAAATATGTTCTGTTCGTCCTTTTGTTGACATATAATCACTGCAGCATACGGCCACTTCAAGATGCCTGTATCAAACTGTTATGGGTTAAAATAACTTAATTTATTTACCGGTAATTAACTGCTTTGTGTTAATCACTATTTGCACTGTATATTAGCACTGCACAAAACAATTGACCACAGATTAGGTTTTATTACTGAAAGAGACAGAACAGAGTGTTTTAAAAAAAAAAAAAATTTAATTGATTTGTCGACTGTTGCATTGGTGGGGTAAAGTGAAGTATTACAAGACATTCCTTCTTAGTGCCACAGTGGGAACAGTCAGGATCTTCCACGAGGATACTTCCAACTTGCCACATGACTAGAGGGCCATGCTACCAAATAGTGATGTTGAACCCTACTGAATTGTAGAGCAGTCACAGTCTTAACACAGATGTGGTTGCAGCTCTTTGTGTATTGTTTTCCAATCTACTGAAAAGGAATGATTAACATCCATCCATCCATCCATATGTTGTGCCTACCTCCTCTGAAATAGCATGTTATTATGAAGGAGGGGCTGGTCTTTACACAGAGTTTTTTATTTTTATTATCCTCTCCTTGGGCTTGTCTCTTCAGCGACCCCCAAATTGAGTAAGCCATGCCTTGACTCATTGGATACAAGCAGATGGTCACTTGTCAGGGAACATAATTGTTAGGTACATTTTTTGCACGCATAAACTATTGAAACCAGTTCACATACTGAGTACGAGACTGTTAGTCTATTTTGAAACCTCAGTAGTTTTTACTAAAACAACCAGTGGATGTAATACCAGCTGGTTGTTGCGATATGCATACTATGTCGTGTACCCGAATATGTCTAATGGTACACAAAAGTGTGTATTGAAGGGTGTGGGTAGTGAAAATACTTGAAAATGGATATTCTAGCCTTATAGTGTAGAATAGTACTACTAATACCCACCATGTATAGAATTCCCTTTAAGATTAACTCCTCAGTTTGAAATTTGTACTCCGAAGTGTGACTTAGTGAAAGCGTGAAGCTGGAGTGACTGTATTATAAACTGTTTATCTGTAATCCACTCTTACCAAACTCTTTATATACAGCGGTAGAAACCAAATGGCATTAATAGTGCACTTAGACTAGAATACAGCTTTAACCTTTCCTTCTGTTCAATTCTAGTCAAGGTTACTTTGAGAATGTTATTATAGCAGTTACAGCTAATACACTTGTAATTTGGGTTTTCGAGGCTTTTTGCATAGATTTTAATGACAGATTATCTTTTTTGTAATGGCTGTGTCACACCATTTTAGTTATTTTTCCTCATGGAAAGCTTGACAAGTCGAGGTGCAGCAGTGCTTATTTTTCATGAAGATGTAAGAGCTTGTTTTTAGTCTCTCTGCTAAATTTTAGGACTTTTGTCATTAGCTCGCCGTGTCTGGCCTCCCACAGGGGTTGTTTTCGTCCCCCCTTTGGTTGATGGTTTATTACATATTTGAAATTGTTTTTTTTTGTGTCTGTGAGCTTTTTATTTGTATTGAACCTCATAATTAATGTACCTAACAAGACCTTATTATTCCAAGTGTTTTGGTTGAAATCTGTATTTATTATCACTTCAAAAAGGACAAGAGGACAGAGGCAGGACAGCTGTTTGGTAATTGATTTTCTAGGTCATTATTTTGTGTTCATTTTTTTTTTTGTTTTGTTTTGTCATTTTCAAGCCAGCAAGCCGACGTGAAAGCTCTACCTCGTCTGAGCCATTCTCAGTTCTGTTACACGTTTGTAAATTTCAAAAACATGTAATGTCATGTCCAAAATAAAGACACACAAAATGCTAACTTTTGCCACCGTTTCATCTGGTTGTCCTTGCTAGATTTTAGTTGTTTCTCAGCCACTGTGATGGAACACATCCACATTTAGATGAAACAAGGTTCAGATTTTGTTTTTTGATTCTTACTCACCTTGCTGGTCTGAACTTTACCAAGAACCCTTCAGTGCATCGCCTCTAAGAATCACAAATGACACCGCATGTAGTATACGCTGCTTTGGTGCTCACAGGTCCTCTTCTCTTGGCACCATAAGCATTCACTGTCAGCGGCTGGGCACACATGATCAAACAATATCTTCACACATCAACACATTTTTTGGACAACTAGATGCCTCAGGTGCCACCATAAACCAAACCAGCGAGCAGCCGACTTCATTATTGTGACATTTTAAAAAGTCATTCTTCCCATTTTTACATGTTCCTGTTGTACAGATGCTCCACATCAAACATATTGTTCACTGACTCTCAGTGGAGCCGAGAGTGTAGGGCATTACGTTTTAAGAAGCACACCATCCAACAAATAGCCAGCTCTTCTACCCTGAAGAGTAAGTGACAAAAGAGCACTCAGTTGAAACGTAACGTGTGTATTAGTGTACACAAGATAAGTAAATGGGGTAGCAAGTGGTGGATGATCTGAATAATGACAAGCTAGCAGACTAACCAAGGTTAGGACTGTTGACAAAAGTGAAACTGTGGACCACCATACTTGTGTTTATCTGATCCCAATGTGGGGATCATAAATTTCCCATCGATTTCTGCAATTAGCAGCATGCACTCTGACCTAAGTGCTTTCAGTGTGAATTAGTACAATGCATTAATTTCACTTTTTTTTGTTTACAATATTTTTGTTTGTCCTGTGTTATATATACCAGGCTACTTTCTCATTCGACATAATTTTAATGTATGGATGAGTCAAGTACCTACAAAATGGAGTAAATCTGGTCATGACTAGTGTAGATGAAGTGAAAACACATGAAACCAAAACTATACTTCAAGCTGTTCCCTTTCATTGCATCTGATGGATGCGGACTTTGATGGCGCCCGGGCTGTTGGCACCTTGATGTCCACGTGTGGCCGTGCGCTTGAAGGGGACCTGCCATGCAGAAGTGATGAGAAACCCATAGCCTTCAACTCTGACGGACCACATAGGGATTTGTTGCTACTTTGCCAGTCTCTTTCATATGCTGTGTCAATGTGCACCGTTTGTCTGTCAGCTTGAGTGACGGCAGAGTGACGGGTTCCCTCTGAGAACATGGCACATAACGCTAATGCCAGGCAGGCCCGCGGGCTGAGAAAAGACTGCAGCTGCCCGTCACTCTTTCCAACCTCATCAGTCACTGAGCTCCCTGAAATCTGTTGGCTGACATCTCCTTTCTTCGTCACACAGCACAGTGAAATAGAGTGACTGACTGAATGACGTGGAAAATATGCCAAATGTCAGTCTGATATGAATGTGACAGGTAGACGTGATGGCGAAAACAGTCCTTCACATGTTCCTTTTGATTTCAAAAAGCTATCACCACACAGATCTACTGAAGCCATAATGAGATGCAGTGTTTCATTTTTCTACGTTCAGACTGACAAACTGTGTACAATGACACATTTAAATTTGAAAGTCATGCAGATTTGAGCACCCTAAGTCACACAAAAATGCGTTGCAGTTCAACAAGCATCAAACAAAGAAGGCACTTTTAGCTGACCAGAACTTAAAATGCATAAATGAAACACTGTCACTGAATAAACGGTAATGAAAACAAATGGATGGATTAATGGATCAAGAAACCATCCAATGTAAAGTAAGTATATGTATGATTTGATTTTTCTTTTGCGTTTTTACAACACCTAGCCCAAAAAGGACAAGCATCACCAGAGTCCATGACGCCTGATTTCTTAAATGTTTGCGCTCACAAAAACAGGCACCAACTTGATCCAGAAAAGTGATGTGGAAGCTGATCTACTAACTGGGTGCACACACCCATTTTGCATCCGCCAAATGTGTAAAATATCCACCCAATTCATTTTGCGTGTTTCTTTAGCACACAAAATTACACTTAACAAAGTTAAGACCAATTGTGGTGGCTGCTTTAGCGTTTTTAAATACGTCTGTGTAAACTGGCACCCTGTATGTAATGCTGACTGCAGTTCTTGGGGCAAGGAGAAGGTGGAGCCACAATGAGAGGCAAAGGGGAGAACAGATCTTTTCCAACCAAAAATATTTTTGAAATGCCAGGAACAAAAATCAAACAAAGCATGACTTTTATGATGGCTTCCACAAAATAATCAGTGATAAACTGCACTCATAGCTTATGCATATTGCTCCTCCGTCAGATCAGTAAGATCACATTTTCTGTGGTTAAAACCATCACAGCTATCAAAAGTGCAAAAATTGAGGCTCCACCACCACCCCACCACTTTTACACCTGTTGCCATTTGCAACATAATCTTACAGTAGTAGATCACTCTCAACATGCCCACCAGCAATGTGCTCCCTATGTATTAAAGTGAACATGCAATTTTGCGACAGCTGTTTGCGATCTTTGTTCATCACACACTTTCCCATAATATTAACATAGTGGGGACTATTTTCATGCCCAGTGCAAGTCTAGCCCAGAATGCAGTCTATCTGCGCATGGGTGGTGTTTTCTTTCTTTTGGCATTTTCCAAGACTTTGGACAGGTAGAAATGGCGTAAGGGGGACGTTTGCGCCGTAGTGGGATAGAGAATAGCTGTATCCTGCCCAATCGTACCAGCTCCCCTCATTGCACCCTAAATCAAGACAGATGAAGCCCACGCAGGGCTCAACATTGTGGAAGTAGAAATAGGCTTGCTGGGGTCCGTGCATGGCATTGGCGAGCGTAAAGTGTGTTTATACTTGTAAACTGCAAGGTCTCTCCTTTTGGATGATGTAGTCGTGCATGACATGGGCAATTGGAGACCACAACTGCACATCCGTGTGTGACCCCCCCAATAGTTGTGCCGTTCAGTCGGGGGGATGCTATCAAAATATTTTTAAGATGATGATGATGATGCGTGGGTTTTCTCCGGGTCCTCCGGTTTCCTCCCACATTCCAAAAACATGCATGGAAAGTTGATTGGACTCTCTAAATTGGCCCTAGATGTGATTGTGAGTGCGGATGTTTGTCTCTGTGTGCCCTGTGATTGGCTGGCAACCAATTCAGGGTGTCCCCCGCCTACTGCCCGAAGACAGCTGGGATAGGCTCCGGCACGCTCTGCGACCCTTGTAAGGATAAGCGGTATCGATAATGGATGGATGATTACGTGTAATTCATTCAATGAATTGATTTCCACAACGATTCAGAGAGATTTTCCCATGCTGTCATATTTTTATCAGAGCTGGGCACTTGACCCTTTTTTGCCCGTCCAGACGCGACCGTCCACCCTTGACCTGGGTATACCCTTCCATCTGTGACCCCACGGCCATATTCATATACACTGTCGGCCCCCGCCCCGTTCCGACCGACGCCCCCCCCAAAGAAAAAGAACCCCAAAAAAAACGTGCATGATGCCCCCGGGGTAGAGATGCTAACGGAAGAGGTTTATTTAAAGACAATTAGCTGGCTAACTTACTATTCAAACCCACTGTGGACGCGCTTCAAATGCGCCACTTACTCACGTACTTATCCAGCTGTGTGTACTTACTTCCATTGCGAAACCTGGGGTTGGTTTTGTCGTATTGTGTAAGTATTTGGGTCCAACAGACGACAAGTCTGCAAGCATTCAACAAGTTACTTATTTTCCACACCTCCCCTCCTCCACACTTCCCGGCCTTCAAAATAAAAGCATGCCAGCAAACCACTACACAGCAGTTTTGCTACGGCGTATTTCCGGAAGTAGGAAAGTGCATGATGTGCCATACTTGAGTGCTGCGCGCAGCTTGAATATACTCCCGGACACAAGTTGTTTTGAAAGAAGCCTGAAAAGAAGCTTTTCACCGAGTAGGCTGAGATGAAATTTGGCCCCCTCGCGAGCACTTCACACGCATGAGGGCCGATTAGAGGGCCGGACTAAAATCCACTTCCGGCCATGCTTAGTCCAGCCGTTTTTTAAAATTTGTCACTCCCCACCCCTCCGCCCCAAAAATGGGCATCCGGGGCCCAGGGACCGACTGACCAGCTCTGATTTTTATGAATGGAATACGATGACATACACATCCACGGAGCGCCCAATCTGTCTGCTTGCGACTCAAACAAATACACAAAAACTGTTACAATACCTGCGCCAACATTTAGACTTGCTTTTATCTAGTCTAAAATTTTGTCTACTTTTTGTCACCAAATTGCAAGATGCGCCGGAGGCGCTGCAGCCACGGCAGTTGGAACGCCCAACAAGGCATAGCGCGTCCACAGAATTGATAAACATGCTAAACTACAATTGTTGCAGTCTACTTTCTGTTGCCAAATTGTCAGGTGCGTCGGGGGAGCACCAGCTCCGTGCGCCTGAATGCCCAGTGAGGAGTATCACATTCCCAAACAGGGTAAACTACACTTGCCCCCGTAAGAAAATGAAGTTGCGCCCTTTTTTACCACGAGCGCATGGGCGCCTGTCTCCCAAAATATGGCCCAATGTATTAACCAAATATTTTTACACTGGCATGGCAGTTCAGCATGTTAAAACGTTAAAGTCATGTTTTATGATGGCAACAGTTTCCCCCTGTAATGGATGATTTATATTTCCCTTATTTCTAATAGGAAAATGTTTGTCCTCTCACCGTATTTCAAATCCAAATATAAGTTACACATTTCTTAAAGCATGCAGTTTATTGAGTTTTCTTATCCGTTTAAAATATTTGGCTATTCCATTTTTTTTGCAAGAAATTTTCTCCTAAGTTCCGTTGCAGGAGTGAGCAAACATTGATCTCTATCTGCCACCAGGGAGCACTATGTCTCTCTCTCGTGCCTGCTGAATGGCTTTCCTCAGGTGACAAGCGTAACATCAGAGACCAAACGGCACTTGTAAATGTACAATCGCTACACCGCCATGGCTTCCAGATGGGCAAATACATTTAAAAACACTCCAATGTACATCAGCGCAACAGCCTTGACAATGCAGCTCCCACCCGAGAGTCGGGCTCTTCTACATTTCCCAGGCAAAAGGCCAAACACATTTACAACACTTCAAGTATGCGCGACACAAAAACGCCCTCTCTGCAGTGAAATATGTAAATATTGCACTAATCAAAGGGTTGTGGTATCGCAAAATGCCACAGAAAGGTTATGACCCGGAGCCTGTGCTAATAGGGGAGCAGGAGAGGGGGAGAGGACAGAGGCATGGAGGGAGGGCTGGCGGGTTGAGTTGTTGTGGTGGTTGGTAGGAGGAAGAGGTGGAGGAGGATGGGCTGCGTGTGGGGAGGTGCAGAGGAGTGACAGCTACCACAGGCATTTCTCCTGCCTGAGGAGGACCTTCACTTGCTGACCTCCGCCGCCTGCACTCCAACGCTCTGACAGTAATGAACAGGAAGGGGCTGTTTATGCATATCAAATGTTATTTACTCTCCCACAGTCAAGCGTAGCCACAGAGGAAAGAACGAGGACGGCACAGAGAGCAGGATATTCCCAAAGACCGTGGGCTGCCATTAGAACAATATGTACCAGAATGCAGAGGCCTTGCTGGAGCACTGAGGTTAATATCGCTATCGCAATGAATTACATGCAATGGTTTGTAGGGCTTTTTTAGCTTGAGTCTCTTCTAAAATACGACATCGTTCCCTGGTTAAATGTTTGCGCCTGCAAGTATATAAGTGAGCTTGACAATGAACTGCTCTTACTATCTATTTATTTCAACTATCTACCGCTCTGCCAAACAAAAGCTTATATCCGGAGACAGAATCAAGAGGATGCTAACACACACTCCAGTCATGTAATATATTTTAAGAGGGATTAATTCTTCTCCACATTGACATGATTGGTCTTAAATAGCACAAACCTCAAAGCCAGAGGGAGGAAAAGCCTGAGTGGAATTATTCAAGGGAATGACGTTGGACGACAAGCTCAAGAACATAACCTTGAGCGAGAACAATGAAGAATCAGCCGCCAGAAAACGTTTGTGTTTTCACAAGCCTGCGTGTCATCGTCATTGCTTTACGGCTCAGCTTCATTTCCCATCAGCCCTTGTGAGAATTAAGTTGGATCTTAAGTATGTAAATGAGAACCTATCCCGTGGCCCCCGCCCTCTCTTTATATGAATCCCAGGACAGACCATGACATTTAACATCGCCTTCACTAATTTGTGCTTAATAGCCAAAAAGTGATTAGAATTAACATTAATGACGTTTCATATGTCTCCCCTTCTCCATTCATTACCTCTCACTGCTGCTCTGAGAAGTTAATGCTGCTTCCTAAATCTTACTCTTTCCCCTCCTTACTTTTCTCTGCTCTTTTTCAAGAGCACAACAAGCAAGAAGATTAAAAAAAAAGATGGGGGTGCTTTTGGGGCGTCGTGAAGCTTTTAAATTGGGAATTTAATCTATCGGTCATATGCTGTTTGTCAATCGAAATAGGCGTCACTGAAGATTAAGAAAAAAAGGAGAGCCTTTTCCTTCCTTTTATGTTTTTTTTCTTCATGCTTTCTTGCTCAAGCAAATGCTGTCCAGAACGCTCCATCTTTTCTTCTCCCTGAGTGACTATAGAATCTCTTCTCAGAAGCGGCATATCATAGCGAATAACACGGCCTGAAGAAGTGTTGCATTCTATTATCATTTCCTTGCTTGGATTAGAGCATGGGAGACTGTGACTGTGTGAAAAGTGAGTATTGTGTTGCAATCTAAGGACGCTTTCAACCAGCTCTTGCGGTATAATTAGTAATAATCCCCAACCTTGGTCAAGGACATGTGACTGTGTTATTTTAGTGTTGTGGAGAGGTCACATGACCCTTCCAAGCATGTGACACAGACCATGAACCTTACATTTACTAAAAAAAAAAATGTTGTACTCGGCACGGTGGGCGACTGGTTAGCACGTCCGCCTCACAGTGTAGAGGTCGTGGGTTCGAGTCCGGCCTTCCTGTGTGGAGTTTGCATGTTCTCCCCGTGCCTGCGCGGGTTTTCTCCGGGTACTCCGGTTTCCTTCCACATTCCAAAACCATGCACGATTGGTTATATACAGAGGTTGATTGAACACTCTAAAGTGCCCCTAGGTGTGATTTTGAGTGCGGATGTTTGTTTGTCTCGGGGTGTACCCCGCCTACTGCCCATAGACAGCTGGGATGGGCTCCAGCGCTCCCGTGACCCTTGTGAGGTTAAGTGGTATAGATAATGAATGGATGGATGAATTGTTGCACTTCTTATTTAGAGACAATAAAACCGTAGTAGAATGTAGGAATGTTATGGAGTAAACCATCAGCAGAATTACCTCTAAACTACTCAATTGATTAAAAACAAAAAAACTTGTAGGGGTAGGCTATGGGCCATTAATGAACCAATTTAAGGTGGAGTTCACTTTTTTGAAGAAGAAGCCACCGCGGCAGGAAAAAAAAAACGTATCAGAGACAGAAGGCAAGACAAATCCCGAGACAAAACAAGTGTAACAGTATGTAATTGGGCTTCAAACATACAGCGCCACCATACTCACCAGTTGAGAGTTAAGTGCGCTAACCACTAGGCTAAAAGCTTGAACTGCTGAACACACAAGCACATCTTGTATTTCACAGATCTATGAGCTCCCCGGCCAACTTAACGTCATCTGGCCATGAAGGTCTGCTTGCAGGTCCTTATAAACGTTTTTTACTGCTTCGATCCACCTGCATGGACACCAGCAAATCGGTTTCTGTGAATTTATTGGCTGTGAAGTAAGCCATCTGTGTTCACACCCACAACAGCGTAAAATGCCTGTTTGTGACGACAACAATCTATGTGCATCTGTGGAAATACCAAAAGCTAGTCTAGCCCGCCCCTTTGCACAGTTAGACTACATGGCTGTCGGCTTGTTTCCCTGTGTACGTACATGCAATGCATGTTTCTGAGGGGCGTGGTCAGAGACTTGAGGGGCTAGGGAGTAGTTAGTTAAGGCTACATTCAAGTTTTGCTAGCAGTCAACTCCAGTTTTAACTTAGTGCAGACGTGGAAAATTGTGCAGAATAAATTACCGTATTAAAAATATTTACATTGATTATTATTACTATACCCCGCGACCCTGAGGATAATGCGGAATAGATAATGGATGGATGGATGGATGGATGGATGGATGGATTATTATTATTGTTGGACTTTTTTTTTTTTTTTGCATAAATCTTCAGCAAATGCCAGTGGTGGTATCTTTGAAGGTGAACATTGGCTTGGCTTTGGTGTACTTCATGTCATTGTAGTTGTTTATAATTAGTTTGTATATCTACTTTATTTTGATTTAAAATATGCGGTTGATTTGTTTAGCAACGACCCCCATTTTCTCCACTAGTGACACCTTTGGCTCAATTATTTGTCAATAGCTTGATTTTACCCAAGTTCGGTGCCTATTGTTTTGTTGCGAGGCCAAACAGCGGCACCCATATGTGATGATTGTAATATTCAAGCAGGTGTTTAATTTAATGTAATTAAATATGTTAAAATGCAAAGACACAAAGAAATGCTAATAATACCATGTGTACAGAATTTTAATGTAGTGTCATTTAGAACAAACCCGATCTAAAATCTATCTGGACACTTTAACAAATGTTGTGGATAGGGGGTGGCATTGTGAAGATCTAAGGTGATCATGGAGAATGGCAGAACTCTTGCTTTTGAGAGACAGGCCAATCTCCTGCCGGGACAGACTCAAGAGAGACATGTCAGTCTCCAGCAGTACCTCGGGCCAGCTGCACAGCCACTGTGCTAAATGTGTATTGGCAAAGTGTCGTGCCAATGCTATTAGCCAGCAGACCTAAATTCCCCTTGTAATTTTCTGTGGCACTCCTTGTTATTGGCACCTCTGATGAGTGCAGTATTTGAATCCTGGTTCAGGTTAAATAGATGACCAGTGGGCTGATTTCTTATCACTTGTAAGGCCGTGTCTACATGCATACGCTGTCCTTTGCTGACTGGCTCTATTCATTGCTCAGCGCCTAATGCTCATTTAGTGAACGCCAATGTAAATCTCCGACAAGGAAGTCCAAATTCTAGTATAAAATCTATTCTGTATTCATTCTTGCATTTTAGATTACTAACAATAATAACAATAACAATGATATGATATTTAAAAAATACATCAATTTCAATACAATCCTATATATGCATGATTACTTAGTTACCCGCCTACAGTATAGATCAAGTCATGATTTTTTTTTAAATTCAAAACCGCATATACTCAAATCCCTACGTAAATATTTGCACTGTATGTTAGCTCAGCCCAAGAATACAGTTTGAACAGGGCTTAATTAAGATGATGATGGTCTTTCTGCTATATAATTCAATAGTTTGTTCTCACAAGCGTAGTAATGTAATTTACAGTATGCAATGTATGTATGTATGTCTGCAATTCTAAAATAAAGGGCCCTATTTTCGTTCCAGGCACAACTTTAGGACAAAGCGCAGTCTAACTGTGCACATGGGTGGAGTTTTTTTTTCTTTTGGTACTTTGCAAGACTTTGCGGCAGTAGAATTAGGTATAATGGGGCGTTTGCGCCTTTTTGCGCAATTGTGCAAAGGAACGTAGTGTTTTCTGGGCCAATCCTCGCTACAAATTCAGGCGGTAGGGAGTGCGCGGATGGGTACGGCATGCTTGACACGTGGAAACAGAAATTAGATTTGCTGGAGTTTGTGCATGACATTGGCACGTAAACTGCAGTATCTTCCTGTGAAGTCGGCCTGTGTGAGGCGTGGACAGTTGGAGATCGCCTTGCACCTCCCGATCGTGCGTTTGTGTAGGAACCCCCACCACCCTTCCATTAGTGATGGGGGTGCTGTTACAATATTTTTAAGGGTTAAGGGCTTGCACGAAAATGAAGTTGTGCCTGTTTTTACACTGAGCGCACGGGCGCCAGTCTACCAAAGTAAGGCCTAAAGTCTCATTTTTCCTATTGAAAGTCCAGAAAATAATGTGACACTTTGACAAAACATGTTGCTTTGAGCACAGCATATCTGCCGTATGTTTGGGGTGGGACGTTGGACCGTTGTTGTTGTTTCTTTGGTTGCCTTAATGTGTTAGTGTTGTTGAATGTAACAGCGGGATCAAATATTTGTATGACATGCCAATCAGCAGGCTTTATAGGTGAGGCTTCCTTCCACTTGAATATTTTTTTTATATGCCTGTTTTTTTTTTTTACCTAAATATTTTTTTGCCACTGCTGACATAAAATATATTTTGTTGCAAACCCCAAGTAACCAGTCCTCTTCTACAGCAACAAGCACATATTTGCATGCGCACTACTTGTGATTGGAACCTATTGAACTTATGACATTCTACTAAGAATTCCCCAGGATTGTGATACAATGAGCTTGAAATTTTTGAGGCTTGTATCACTTTGCCTTACCACCTGTGACCTACAAACACATTGAAACACATCGAATTTTCACATCTGGTGGGATTTGTAGCTTTGAACGTTTCCTTCACTATTTTACAAATCTTCCTTGCCACTCTCCCCCTCCTAAGGGAATACTCCTCTTCATCAGGCCAAGACAAACAGACTTTCAAAAAGTCAAGAGCCACCCAAACGAAGTTAAATAACCATACACAGGAGCAATTTAGCTCCAGTGTAATTAGTATATGGTGTTTGACAACCTTGCTGAAGAAGTTTTCACCCCAGAAATGCTAAGTAGTCCCAGCAGGAGTCAGTCAGGAAGAGGAGAGAGGCTCTTAGCTGTTTAATGTATTCTTCGGCAGCCCAGAGGCCTTCAAAATGCTGTACGTCTTTAGCATCCAGCATACACACACACACACACACTCACACACACACACACGCATGCACACTCACATGTCTGTCGGCAGTCAGGCTCTGAAGGAACACTGCTAATGGGGCTGTTTTTAATGAGGCAGGAAGAGGAGAGTGACCCTTGGAAGGTGAATATCTCTATCGCACTATGTTTTCCAGTTCAGAGACAAAATGTGCATGCAAGCCTTCCTCCCTCGTGTGCACACAACTGGTTTTATGCAAAGTTGTATTTTTGTCTAATCTGTTTTAATGCCATAATTATGTGCAGCTCTTGACTCTCGCATTCATCCACTTCTCTCGTTAGAAACGTGTGTTTTTATGGCTGTGTCCATTCAAAGGGTTTGGAAAAAAAAGAGTGGTACAGCAATATTCCTCGACAAAGCTGCAGGAGTTGCGCTGATTTCCTCAAGTTCCACTTCACGTTGCCAGGGACATATCCATCCTCGGTACATCAATTGACTTTATTTCACCGATTTTATGATCTTGCAGGAGAAAAAGAAGCAAACAAGGCAAGGTAGTTCTTCCAACATCCAAAAGATGGCACACTATGTATGGCATGATGAGGGCTGCGATGGTTTGGGAGCTTTGTAGCGGCTCGGTGGTGTCTGTATTTAACCTGGAACCCAGAGAGCGTCTCTGTTTGCTCTGCTGGGAATCTTCCGCTTGCAGGATTCAAAGAGGTGGAGGGAGAAGAAGGAGCATGGATCATACGGATGTCATGCTTGTGCTCGTGCTGCTCAACAAGGCAGAATGTGGCTGCTTTTACACTGAAATGAGCCTGAGGACACATGACATTTCATCTGCGAGCGCCAGGTTTATACTCTCAACAGGACAAGTTCAGTTAAGTGCAATCGGAGTGTAATAGTATCTTCGGTTTTGGATATGCAATCTGAAAAATCCTGCATCAATCAGGACATTTTGGGCTTTAAAAAAAAGACTTGAAACACTTGAAACACTTGAAAATAATCCTTGTTTATGCTAAACTGAAGACACATATGCAAAAGTGTACTTAATAAACCTTATAAAAATGTCTTTCAAACTGTTGATATTTTCATAATGCATGTTCAAAGACTATTAACTATATTGTCTGTCAAACAAAAGGAATGACACTTTTTGATTGAAAGAAAAGCCTCTACACCTGCCAATGTTTGAAATGTTGGTTATTAAAATTACGTTTAAGGAGATGCCTTGGAACACTTTTTGCTTCAGCACCTTTAACTCACTAAATGTTTGAGTTAGAAATCTCATGTTTTAATACAAAGTACCCAAATATGTTAACTATAAATGGCACCAATTTCAAACTATGCAAGAATTTCACTCTCCTTATGAGGCCATGTCAAATACAGGGTGATCCTTTCTTACAACTTACCCCGCTACCGGAGTAGGTTGTAAGACGTAACAATGCAAAAAGCAGAGGCCACATCACGTGATACTGTATGTTTCAAAAAGAGCTTTATTAGGTTGGAGGAAGACGTCGCTATAGACTTGGTGTAGAGTGGCTGGTGAGCTCAGAAGATCAGATGTCAATGCCATAGCTGGGTCTGGACTGTCAGTGACTTGCGAAGGTGCATAGTCACAGTCGTCAAAAAACGTCAGCATTGAAGGGCCAAATACCTGTGGATTGGAAATATTGGGGTGTTGCAGCTGCAGGCAGAGAAGTCTTCACAATATATGGAATGCCATATATCGTCATCGTCTCGGAAAGATCCATCTTCATCCAGGCATCACTTGCAATGTTGATCATTTTCTTAATGGGCTGTCGACACTGCGATTCACTGGCGGAAGTACACTGTGAAGACCATTGGATCTCTGCTTTCTTGGCTGCTGCAATGATTTGCAGTATCTGCCCAGTGTTAGATGCCAGAGCCCATGTGTCTTTGCGACTGATCTAACTGACTCGCCCTTCTTTGTGACCTCATCAGATGCCTTTTTTAAAACATCTGCAGGCACACCTCTGTCAGTCTTTCTTTTCCGCTCACTCGGCATTCTGTAAAAATATTTAAATAAAGAAAGCGTTCTAAGCTTAGGGTGACCAAACGTCCTTTTTTGCCAATGTCCACTTTTTCGCACTCTGTCGGTCAGTCCGGGGGAGTTTGACAAATTCATGAAAATGTCCGGCTTTAATTGTTTGCATGGGAGCAATTAGCATGTGTTTAATTTGACTGATGTTTTGCGAATGAGGGGCTTTTAAAAAACAATACTTATGAGAGGCCGAGTGCACCGTTACTGGTGTGACGTAGAGACTGCCGGTGGGGAAAACTCGAAAGAGAAGGCAGCGGCAGTTAGGACAAGTGTGTGGAGCAGGTGCTCTGATTGCGCTCAGTTAGTAAAAGTAAAAATATTAAAATAGTGTTGACTAAGGTGCTTAGTTGTTAGACCCACAAACACAGGATAGAGAATCAAACAATTCAGAGGAAGAACACTACAGACTGAAGTGACTTTTTTTTAAATTAATATCCTTGTGAGTCTACTATTTTATCTTTTTCCATTGTTACATTGAAAAGATGGTAAGAAATATTTTGTTAAAGTTGCATTTTCTACAGAGGAGGTGTTATTTTGAACAATGTCATATTTAAATAAGACTTCAAAAGAGAGCTACTGTTTTGTTTTTGTCTTTTATTTTCTACCCATACAGGGGAAGCATCATTTAAATTAGGGCTGCACAATATATTGAAAAAATATTGTCCTTGTGATAACGGCACATGCGGTGCAGAATGCAGAAGAACCTAACTTTGACCAACCAGATGCAACCTTAAATGCACTTCCCCACCCAATAGGAGAGCAGTATCTAGGAGCATTACCAGTGTTGGGAATAACGGAGTTACTAACTGTGTTAACTTCTAAATAGTCTAAAAAAGTAATTGTTAAATTGATTCATACAGTTATTGAGGTGCCTTTACACCATAGTAAAATCATAAACATGGCAGGGAGGTCATTGTTTGTTGAGCGATCCTCAGTCATGTCCAGAACCTTGCTCATCACATTCATTCTCACAAGTGAGAACAAACCCAAATGAACTCGTTCAGTACCAGACTTTTTCAGACCCATTGTGAAATGACGTATAAATATGTCATTGGGATACATTGAGTTAAAAAGCTGTGTTTAGAATTGTGGCAAATTGCTAGATTTTTGTGTCGTGGTGCTTTTTAGATACGAATTGAATGAATAAGCCATCCATGTCAGTATGCAAAGTGGTGTCTGCGACAATCACTCTGATTGGCCAGCAAATGCAAATTAGTGCATAAGACACAAGTCATGTTAATGGTAAAGAAAAAGGCATTATCTAGTAAATGGATACCAGAAAAACCTTGCTTTTGACTTAGACTTGCTCCTGTGTGCGTGTTGTGTGTTGGTTCTGGATAGCTGTGAATTTTGTTTCATGGGACCATGACTTGGAAAACGATGACTTTGTAGTGATGGAGAGCACACGGGTGCAACCGTGTTTAAACAACTGCAGTAAGTTCATGCATAAACAAACGTGATCGAGCGGTCGGTCGTGCGCAAACGTGCACACGCGCGCTTACATCATCGTCGTGCGGGCAATAATAGACTTGCATGCTTGCATTCTTCCGATCGTCCCAAGCATTTTACAGACACTGTATAGCAGTAAATGAATATAGCTTAACAGGTCTGTTAGGAATGGTTAAGTCTAGGATGAAGAGCTCACTTTCATCGTGCAATAATATACAAATTGCACTACCGAACAGAGATCACTACCTAATGACCAGATTGTCCTTTATGTTTATCTTTACATTTAAGTTTATGTTTGTGTATTTTCATTTTGCACTTAAATGCAGTGTGTAATTATATATTTTCAACATCTAATTTTAAACATTTTTATTTCTCTGCATGTGGCAAGTTGAAATCTGTTGAGTTTAAATGTCAAATAATCAAAAATATGTTTAATCATTCATTCAACCATTATAAACATCTTTTACACTATAGATGGAACATAAGAGAAAAATATAATTACTTTACTGAGTAACTAATTATTTTTACAAAGTAGTAACTGAGTTAGTAACTCAGTCGGTCACAGGAAGTACCTTGTAACTATGACTAATTGTTTTTAAAGTAACATGCCCACCACTGGGCATTACTAACACATGGGGGAAAAAAAAGTTTTTTCATTATTTAAGATATTTTTTAGGTGCATGTGAAATATCTCAAAAGTATTGATATTGCAACACCCATATTGCACATTGCATGTTTTTCTATTATCGTGCAGCCTCACTTTAAATATATTAGAGTTATCATGTATGGCATCTTAGACTATCAGTAGTATCTCAAATAAAAAATATGCATTTTAAAATAAATCTGATTTATTCTATATTTTACTTCAATAAACTCTCAGGTGTGACCAACAATCAGTGGATCTTGCAGGCTGTTCCTATTACATTTGTTCTGGTACCACACTATTACTTAACATCGTTGCTTGGAACATATGCTCCCATTTGAAAACACACACACGCGCGGGTGCGCGCTACAGGACCACTGAAAATCAGTGTGACAGGTTTCAGTCGTCCCTCAGTATCCACATCCCCTCTCAGAGTCTGCTGACATCTGCTCGATTACCTCCTACAGCCACACGCGCGCGCGCGCGCGCACACACACGTACGCACGCGTGCGCACATACACATGCACACGCACACACAGGCTCCCCATGGCCGCTCTAAGCCCCTCTGAGCCATATGAAATGTAGTGCAGGAGAAACCAGATACTGCCGGCTGTGTCACATTGCGTTTGCCGCCACCCGTCAGGAGTGTGTCTGTTTGACTGCCAGACGTTATGACAGCGTCAGTCATCCTCTACCCCAACAGCATGCTACAGGACGCAGAAGAAGAAATAGACTTCTAACACAAGCTGAGCCCCCCGCCCCCCTTCAAAAAAAAGGAAAAACAAGAACACGAGTATTTACAATATTTTGGGGAAAAAACGGGTAGCGTATTACAGAACAGGGGCGAACAAAATCAAAAAAAGAAAAATACTGTACAGCAATCCCTCGATACTTACCAGCTCGAGTTTCGCGGGCTCAGTGCATCACGGGTTTTCAAAAAAGTACTCATTAAAAAAAATAAAATAAAAATACAGCCATATCGGCAGCCATATTGCGGAAGGACATGTTGTTTCAAAGAGATAGTTGACTCGGAGGCTTTGTACATACCCACGGGCAGTACAAGGCGCGTGATTGGTTCCCGGCGCGAGATCGATCAAGGAGAGCAATGTCGGATTTACCCTGTGAGCTGGTTGGCTGCGCATCATCGCAGCCTCACCCGGGATTTCCCTTGTTGTGTCTCACCAGTCTCGTTCCCGCTAATAAACAAACGGCATTTTCTAAAAACGTTCTGTTCGAAAACTCAGAACGTTATTCAAATGTTCTGTTTAGTTCTTGTCCTCATTAATGTCACAGCGATGACCAAGGGATTACTGTAATCTGTTTCAGGGTCGAACTGAAGATATCATGAAACCTTTATTAACTCTTGGCATTCAAAACACATTCATATTTTCATAATTAGTATTTAAGTATAAAAATAAGTGTTCATTTTGAAACGTAAAAACAAAAGTACAGGACATGTCACAGATGGAACATCAAAGGCAGGCTTGCCCAATGCATCGTTGGCGATCGACCAGTAGCCCGCGGAGGAGGTGTCGTCGATCGTATGGCATGAACTCAATCACTGCCAGCCCTCACAGTTTCATGCTATTGACAATTCCGGGCTTATGTCAAAATGACGTCACAGGTCAAGATGTCGCTCAAGTGGGTGAAAACACTCATTGAAAAGCATTGAACTTTGGTTCTTTGTCATTTGACCCATGTATGGGTTCATGCAGTTATGCAAGGTACGCCAATATACTGTGTATTGTAAACATAAAGAATTAGAAGTATATTTTGAAATAGATAAATAACTAAAGTAAGTGGATCACTTGGACTTGGTTAAGTCGCTCGCATGCTGAAAAAGTATGGGCACTCCTCACTCTAATTTTAACAATGTACTTATTACCTGTGTAAAAATAAGTCAATCACAGAAACACATGTGCCCAAAACAAACAACAAACAAACAAAGAAACAAACAAAAAACACCCAGCCTATTTAACACTCCTCGTGGAACAAATAAATTTAGCAAAAACGTCAATGTGTAAAACAAGACACACAGAACAAATCCTTTGATATTAGCTGAAGTGAGATGCTATGGGTTGCTTATGTCTTGAGTGAGATCATGAATGACAGTAGTAATTTTCTCAGATGTAATTTTCCATTTTTTTTCTTTGAACTTAAAACTTTAAGCACTTTTGCTTTGAGCTGGTCTACCCCTGTGAATCAGCCTTGCTTGGTTGGCTTGCACTTTTTCCACATCATTTGTTGTTGTATTGTCAGATATGCATTTTTTTGCCTATACCATTGAAGGGCACAATATACGTCAGTAAATAAAGCATACAGATGGAAGTACAAACTGACTGCAGTCAAAATAAATGAAATTCACAGATGTGCACTCAAATAAAGCGGACACCGTATACAGCCCATGACATGCAGAGGATGTGAGGTCTGCTTTTCACAGGACATCCGACAGCACCGACAGCCCTGTGAGCTCCCATGTGCCATGAGCGGTTTCCAGACAGCAGGACAGGACACGCTGACATCGGCAACACCAGCGTCTCCCCAGCACCACCTCCAAGCCTCACCCACTGCCTCGCACCTTTCACGACAGCAACCCCCGAAAGAGCCCGAAGAATGAAATGTGATGGACAAGGCGGACTCTGGTGTGAGCAACTCGTCCTCTCAGGCTTGAGACACACACGCTTTATGGACAGGCAGCTCCCTGTGACATAAACAAACAGAAGAGGAAACAGTTGAATTGGCAATTGTTCAAATGTGTTGTTATACCCAGGTAAAAAGAAAAAAAAACCCTCAGCATTTTTTACGACATTACTTTAAGATATTTTAAAAATTCTTGAAATCAATTACACCACATAGTAATTTTTTAAAGTAATTTCAGAGCGCTACTTCTTTTTACTTTCCTTTGTTTTTATATGTCTTTAAATCTTTTGTTTGTAAATTAGATAAAATATTTTCAGTGTACATTCTTGTAATCATTCTAATAAGCTGCTTTTCTTCTCTGCTTTGCCTTTGAATGTCTTCAGCTTTCTTGTTTGTAAATGTTTTTCGCTGTGTGAAACTCATTGGGTTGCCTTTGTATTTGAAATGTTCTATATAAATACATGGATGTTGCCTATTTTATACACATTAAGCACTACATGTGCCACCCCAAAATAACTCCTTGTCTCACCCCGGGCACCCCATTGAATATTCTGTGGCTCACCACTGCAACACAGGCCAACTAAACAATATGCAATGTTTTATATATTAATAATTGTTTACTTTTGTGTTGCCACTGCCTAGTGTTGATACCTGTCTACAAGGGTCATGCAGGGGGCGGAGCCATCCACCTGGCCACGCACGTTGATCAGTGGCTGAATAACAGATTAATGTGCATGTTGAAGGGGCATCCTTATGAGATAGAGGGAACATATAGTTGGAGAAAGGTATTTTGTTTGATCTGTGTGTGTGGGTGTTCTGTTTCGTGAACCCCCTGTCCGTTTCGTCTGTCGTGAAGCTCATTTGCATGCTGATTATTGGCTATTGCCTGCTCAAATAAAGAGTCATTTCCTGAAGAGAGCTGAAGTGCCTCTGATGACAACCACTCTGAAGAAATTGGAGGACTTCATAATACGCTTGGAGATGACAGAAGAAGAAGCAACTCACTCAAGTGAAGGAAGAAATCGAAGAGGATAAGGTGTTAGCAATGAGACGGATGCGGAGCGAGCCTTGCGTTTGAGTGAGCCTCACAGAGGTGACCAGAAAATCCTGCCACTGGGCGCACCTCAGGGAGGCGACATGCACCCCCTGCCATTCGGTGTGCTATAACAAATAACAAGTGGCGGGAGCAGTTCCTGTCATTGATGGTGCCACAAAAAAGACCCAGACACGAAAGATGCCGAATAAATATGGAGGGGTTGAACTCTGCCACCAAGGCTTGTGATTGGTCCGTACTGGCGGTGCTTGTCGCCCATGAGAAGGACAGTTCTGCCGACCCCTCCAGCACCTTGTTGCCAGCACATACAACATTGGAGATAGCACATCAGCAGGGGACAATGACACTCACATACCCGTGTCTGACAGAATTAGGTAAATATTGTAGATGTTGTTGATGTCATAGTTTAGAAGAATCCAAATGTATTCGTTTTTGGAGCTTTCAACGTGAGAACTTCCTAAACGACGCAGCCTCAGCTCTCATCTGCTAGCTTAGTTTACTGGTGGTGGAGTTGCCAAGTGTATGGTGAACATGCCCCAAAAAATGATGACTTTTCTTTCAAAACAAAATGGGGTTGGCTCCCCAAAAACCAAACCAAACCACAACAACCCCCCCCCCCCCCCCCCAAAAAAACATACAAAAATATTGGGGGGAGGGGGGGTGGAAAGGAAATAGATGAACCCGCGGATGCTGATTGCTGAACCGCAAGTATGCGGGGGTCCACCTGTTTATGTTCTTGTCCATCTTCTTCTGAAATGAAGGCCCAATGTGAATAATTAATAAACAACGCTATTAAGAATGCAGTAGACATTTCACAAAAGGTCCATTTCCCAAATACAATCTCCCTTTTGTTAATAAAGCCCATTAATCATGCAAGGATGTCACTAAACGCAAGGTTAATGAAACACTGCTAATGCCTGGCTAATCTATTTCCAGTCAGAAAGCTGTTGTAAGTGTGATTCCTAACCTTTGAAACTATTTACCCAGCAATCCCATGTGTTGGATTGATGGACGCCGGGCAGGGAATGTCCATTATTTTCAAGTGGAACACAGAGGCAGGATGTGGGGTCAGCTGTGTGGCCAACTCAAGACGCTTTACCTGCCCAAAAGGCTAATGAACCACTGGCAGGATGTATGAGAACACTTCAGGTATGAATTAAAGTATAACATAATGACTTAATAACGGATTTAATGTGGTCCACTGAACCATCCATCCACAAGCATGCCTGATGTTGAGCATCAGGCACTATAATTGTGTGTTGATCGTCACATACGGCTTGTGTGCTTGATGCGTGTGGCTTTTCGCACTTCTTTTTCCAGCCGTCAACCCGACCTATTAAAGGGTGTATTATTTTTTTATGTTCTGTGTGCATTGTGGCTGTGTACGCATGGCGTGGTGTAAGTACAACATTAGGAGAGATGTTTATTGTAATATGGTGCCAGCTGAGCTGAGTTGCGAGCTGCTCGGAGTAGCGGATGACTATTTGATTGTTTGATGACAATGTGAGGCTCACATCTCGCTTCCTTTTGTCTGAGTCTCTGAAGAATGCTGACATTAAATGTTTGATGTTGGCATGCACAACTGATGTACAAATAAAAACCTTACCAGTGAGACATGGGGGCTTTTTTCTTTTTGTATTCTGACAATAGATTGTTGTGTTTTTATTCTTTCCTCATTCAATTCAACTTTACCTTTTCCCCCTTCTTTTAAAAGTTTGAGTTGATTTTTCTCTTTTCACTTGTTTTTGAACTAGAAAGTCCCCGCTATGGAGTTGGGGGGGGGACAAAGACAGAATAGCACTCACTTGTGCAAAACTACCCTAATTTGGGTGTGCACCAAATTGCAAATCTTTGAATATATCCACTTAATATCCACTTTGGAATGTTACTTACATATGAAGTAAAATGTGGAAAAATATGAAAATAATGACAAATCTAATACATCATTTTATTGTGGCCAGTGTAAGGCACACCTGTGCACTAATTATGGAGTCTAATCAGCATCTTGATATGGCACACCAGTAAGTGCGATGGATTATCTCTGCAAAGAAGTGCTCACCATCACATATTTAGACTGGTTTGTGAACAATATTTGAGAGAAGTGGTGATATTGTGTATGTGGACATTTTTTGGGAACTTTGAGTTCATCTCATAAAAAATGGGGACAAAAAAGAGTTGCGTTTATATTTTTGTTGAGTATATACACACACACACACACACACACACGGTACATTTTCCTGACTATTGCAGGCCGCGTTGGTTTAGTTCCCACTTAGTGATGGTGTGAATGTAAGTCCCCATGGAATGGTTGTCTCGATATGTGACCTGCGATGGACTGGTGACCATTTCAGGGAGTAGGTGGCCTTTCGCCTGAAGTAAGCTGGGACAATCAGATAACAGAGGTTCTGTGGAATCATGCCGTTGTCACTGCCTGTCCTTGACAAAGTGTCGCGGAAAAGTGACCACGCAGGGCAGAAACAGGTTGTTTCGTTGTAGAACTGGTACAATGGAAAAATTAACCATTAATAATTCCTGTAGTCGCTCTACTATTCAGACCCTCATCAAGAGTGAATGGGTTCTTCCTTGGTACATTGGCCAGCAAAATGCTTGTGGATTTTTTTTTGTAATCCTGCTAACAAGAAAACAAGCAAATGCGGATCAAAACGCATGTTAACGACCTCACATTTGGCGATAAAACTACAACGTACACCAAAACACCATGTGCAGTAGAGTAGCGTGTAACTAACTTTACAAGTGAACGTCCTGTGGCAATACAATTCAGCGTGACGCCGTGATGCCAGTGAGTGGAGTTGATGCAGGAGATGGTGGTCAATATGACTCCTAATAAAGCATGAGTTCATTTCCCTGCTCCACTCCCCCCTGGCAGCTCCATATACAAGTCAAATCGGCTTTTTGCCTCCCAAAGCCCTGTGATTTATGACCTGGCTCCATTGACCAGAGCAGCTAGTTTTCATTTTTGTTAAATCATGCGGCCCCCTAAATGAAACTATTGATTTAAAGTCAGTTTACTGAGGATTTAATTTGTATTTGGAAAATTAAAGCAGGTAACGCTTTATAATTTCACACTACACTGGTGTGGAACCAGTTATCCCTCGACTCGCTGTATCCTTAGAATAACCACTAAACCCACACCCTCCCCCCGATTCAACACACGCACACACACACGCCCCTACACACACACACACACCCAACCCCGCACGCACGCACACATGCACACACGCACCCACATACACTTTTCTTTCTCATTTCTCCTTCCATCTGGTTTCAGTGGCCACTTTGTGTGGCCATTAATGAGTTTTGGACAGTGAGAAAAGGGATTTATAATCCTGGGACTGCAGCCCGGACTGTCCCATACTTAGTGCCCCTTTGCTCAGGGCTGCTACCACAGCACATCACCACTTAGTGACTGTCTTTCTCCTGATTTCCTGTGACCTTGACAGAGGTACAGAGTTTGACTTTCCTAGGGTAGTCATAATTTCATTTACAAAGAAAAACGTGAAAAAGAGCACCAGTGCACAAAGCAAGACCAATAAAGTCATGTTGTAATGAAGTTGGTGTGGAAAAACCTTAAGAGCCCTGACCTTCAAACACCTTTGGGATCAACTTAAACAGCCCTCTCATATTGTTTTAACTTATAAGAGTATTATTATTACCAGAGCTGGGCATTCCGTCTATGTGACAGACCGGTCCGTCTATCCGTCACTGACGAATGCCTGTTTGCTGACGCATGCCGAATGACAGATTTTTTTTTTTAAATAAAAGGATTAAGCATAAACGGAAACCCCTTTATTTAGTCCGCCATTCGTCTGCAGTCCGCCATTAGTCCATGCTGTGAACAGGCTTCCAAAGCACAGTGAGTCACTATTTCTGTTCAAACGTCATCCAGCAGGATTCGGGTGAAAGTCTAGTCGGACTCATCAACGGACGGCCATTTAAAATTCGAGGCCTATAGACTGGTACTATTTTTTCCCCACTGGGAAAAAAGGTGAATGACGGACGACGGAAGGGTACAACGCTGCAGACGGATGACGAATAACGGACGCTCAATTTTTAGGGAAATGCCCAGCTGTGTTTATTACATGTCCCAATGCTATTGGCTGTAGAGTATCTCAGATTAGTCCCTTTGTTCAGTGGTTTCACAAACTCTTTTTATTTACCAGAAACTTTGTAAAATGATAAGTTGACGACATATCAAAATTGGGGGAGAAAAAAGTGTTACATATCATCCCACATCGACTGCAATGCGGTGTCTCCAAAATGGCACAGCGGGGACAAACAGCTACTTTGTTCGTGTTTCCATCACAAGATGTCTCAGACACCGCTGCTTCTCCTTTTGACAAGAAGCAGAGAAATGATGCATCTCACCGTTTCCAAAAAAATGATACTTCCTGGCCAAAAAGCAAGCTACAATTACAGCTCATAACAGGGTGACATGTTTGTTTGTGATTGTACCTTATTTGTGAGGGAAGCCGCATTCACTGTCGCCTTGCCTCGGCTGCATCTTGAACCGCTCTCGGCCTGCTTCCCTCCCCTCCACTGACGCTGTGGCAGCCAGACATCCCTCCTCTCTAACGCCCCCCCCCGACCCTTTCACTCTACCATGAGCTCCTTCATCAGGTCCTTCATTAACCTCTCCTCTTCCTTCTGGCATTGAAAAGGCACTGTCTTTAAACCTTACCTCCTTCATCACAGTTTTCAATAGTGAACATGTGGTTGAATGGGTGGATCACTTTCTAACCCCCGCCCCACACTTTGCCGAGTTTATATTATATTTAGTAAAAATAATCACAGTTATCACACCTCCTCCTCCTCCTTCCTTTTTGTCTGAACCTGCCGCTCGCCGGGTGGTGGGATGGCATGGCTGTCGCTCTGGCCTGAGCACCTCTGAAAGGGCTGTGCATGTCGCTCCCCCTTCATAAAAGAGAGGGAGGAACAGCGGGTGGGGGTTGGAAGCTCTAGGGTGTCATTAACTCCTTTCTTCTAACCAAGAGGAAACAGCAGTTTGACTACCATGATCCCGACCTTCCCCCATATCGGAACGCGCCGCATTCAGCACCATCTTCTGCACCACCCCGAGCCCCCGTCGGCCCTCTCGTTCCTTTCTATCCTTCATGAAGCTCTCCACCCAGGATGGCAGGAACTGTTTATTAACACGTCTCTGACTTGACTAAACTCTTTAAATGGTGCTTACCCCTCCACCCACCACCTTCACTCAGATGTCACTGGAAACCTGTGCGTTCCCTTTCATTAGCAGCAACCCTTTCGAGCTCTGGGTTCTTAACCTTTTAACTCCACATAGTGGGTGTGTGCTTGTGTTTGATACTTCTGATTCGCTCGTATGTTATTGTGCCTATGCTAAAAACGTTCCCAAAATGCACAGGAAAACTTGTATTAGTCAATTCTGCATTTTTCAAGTTTTCCCCAACAAAAAATGTTTCATGGCGGCAGAGAGCTGAAGTCACAGTTCTAAACTCCAGAGAAAGGGAAAACTTGTACAGATTTGAAATATATATTTGGTGACACTAGTCCTAGAACCTTTTCTGACACAACTCATATATTAATCACATGGTTTGAACATGCCTACACAATGAATAATTGCCTGGAGACTATTCCAAGGTTTCTATTCCATTCCAAAAGCACGTCGAGAGGATTAACTGAATCAAACACAAAGTGAACACAATAATAATTGTGTTCTATATTGCAGTTACACAGCTCACCTCCCAAGCACTTGCAGTCATCTCCCATTACGATGTCCTCCCTTGCCAAAGTTGAACAGAATACAATTGATTGTTTTTACAATTTAATTTACCAATGAAAGCGGTTAACTTCTCTTTCCACTTGTATGGGCCATATTGAAATCATACTTAAAACGTATTTTATGATTGTAAGTTCGACCTAGAAATTGATTTTCGTTATTTTCTGTGAAGAAACAATATACAACATGAACAAATCAGCCCAATCATTGTCTCAGAATGGATATGTTCAACCTTAGAGGTTTCCCTGTGTTTGAAAAGTGCAGACTTAACATGTATCGTGGTCGTGTTAATTCCACAAAGATATGGCAAGGGCCCACCCAAAATGCCCACCATGCTACTCACAGTCCCTCTTTGTAGATTGCGGTGACATGCTGCGATTACAAGTAATAAGGTCCCCTTTTTAACTGATATTTTGGTTTATATCAAATAATATCTCAGGGGGTTGCAATTTCTAGTTCTGTAAGTACTTTCATACTTGCTAAGTAGCCTGAATGATCTTTAAAAGCTTAGAATCACAGCAGGAGCCTGAGCTCATTCCCTGAGAGACAATGAAAAGTCCAGAACACCAGCGAGGATGTGTGTGGAACTAGTCTTTAAAAGATTTTACAGACATCATCAATCTTAAGTGCAGCTGTCAGTCAGATCCAACTTTGATTGCCCCAGTCCCGAGAGGACGGGGCGCGACTGTTTTCAGGGTGATCCAGGACAGTAGTACGCTGACTGACTGTATGAGTGTCCCCGAGGGAGCTTGCACGAGGGTCTTCAGGCTGGGCTGCCAAGCTCATATCTCTCCTCTCCCATAAACATCACAGAGCACTGATGTCTTTAAAAGGTCCTGAATGACATCTGGGAGTGGAGGAACACTGTGATTAATCACCACGTTGATTCTCATGGAAATCACACCGGGTCGATGCAGAGAGAGCAGAGGAGGAGGAGCCGAAAACCGTGTGAAACCGAATCTGGCCAAACACACAAAGGATGATTGCTCACGAGGGATTTTTTTTTAATGTTATCAAAAAGAGGTTTGTGCTTTGTACAGTGGCCTTCCTCTTTTGGCAGCACTTTAAACTGTAGCTATTTCAAATCCATACCTGATAAACAGCCCTTTTCGAAACATTTAAAAGCTGGCTTTGACATTTAAATAATGTGTCATGTGCCAGTCACAGCATCACAAAACGTAGTGGGAAGAGTGGCAAATATCCATTAAAGCGCGTTTACTTTTAATGTTAAGTGATAAGCATTTTCCTGTTATAAAATTCTGTATGTGCTTAAACCGCATGCTTGTGCTAATACTAAGTGTTAAATTTACAGTGGTAAATGCGGGATTACGTACGATTTAAGTGGGATACTGGGTTCTGAGTCAGGGACTGTAATTTCCCAAAGGATGAAAAAACATCCATCTATTCTAAATGCTGTGCATGTACTGGTCTGGGTAATTCATCTAAGGGATCATTCAAATACAAAGCTTTCAGTGATAAATGTAAGCTTAGAAAGGCATAGATAGATGTGTGCACATTCAAAAAAAAAGAGTGCACAACATTTGAGGAATGCTGGAATTCACAGCACTACCTCTTCATAACAAAGCCCAGGAAAGTTGTGGCTGACACCACCAAAAATGAATGAAAGTTCAATTCCAAATGTTTGTCAGGGGGTGTAGTTTATACTGTTTGGCATACCTGCCATGCCCAACCTATATATCTATGCCAGCATTAAAAACAAATAGCTGGACAGAGGAAAACCGGAGAGGAGGAAATTTGCTCGAGTGACACATTGATTTTGTCTGGCTCAAGAGAGCACTTCATTCTCAGTCATGGCACAAGTAGATGACGCCCCCCCCCCCCCACCCCTCCTCACGTCCCCACCCCCCGACACATATGTTTTTTAAAAACAGGAGTGCAAAGGCACCCAGGCAAGACTATTTTTTAACAACGCCTGTAAAAATCACCCTATTGTTGTTTGTTCGCTATTCACCGCTGTTTGATTATTTGGCAGGATTATTCGTAAGATATTGAACCGATTTTCCACTACTGTTGTGGAAGGGTTGGCCATGAAAAAAACTCAAACTCAATCAAGCAGAAATTAATCTGAAAATGGATAAAATAGTGCTCTTTGGTGGTTCAGTTCACATAGACCATGCTTATAACAAACCTGATTCGGTTAGCTTTTCAACCACAGGTAACACAAATAGGGCGCTGTAGCAAATCTTTAAAGAAAAATCACATACCTCTTAAAATACTGTCTCCTCATCTTCAAGTAAGACACAAATCCCAAATTGTTACGTTTTTGTCAACAAAGTGAAGCCATGAGAATAGGAGGTGAAAAAAAGAATTAACAAAACATTCTACTCACAAATACAGATCAGCCAGTTTTACAGCCATGCAGCAAGCACAAACTTGAATATCGTCGCTGTCCTGTGAAAAAACACATGCCCAATTTTGAAAAAAAAAAAAAAAAAAAATTAATGTGATGTCTGTAATGCAGAAACACCATTCACGTAAAAATAAGAAAATTGAAAAAAATGGACAAGTGTTTTTCACACGACAGCGACGATATGGTTATAATATCTATTCTTGGTACTATATATTTTCACAACTATGTGCTGAAGCCTATCGAAGGCTTCACGGATTCACCCTGAACTGGTCGCCAGCCAATTGCAAGACACAAATAGACAAACAACCATTGAAACTCGCATTAACATCCATCCATCCGCTTATCCTCACAAGGGTCGCGGGTGTGCTGGAGCCTATCCCAGCTACACCCTGAATTGGTTCTCACATTAACACCTACGGACAATTTCGTAGAGTCTTCAATTAACCTACCATGCAGGTTTTTGGAATGTGGGAGGAAACCGGAGAACCCGGAGAAAACCCACGCAGGCATGGTTAGAACATGCAAACTCCACACATGAAGGCCAGAGATTTGAACCCACGGCATTACCATCGATTCTTGCACTGCCCTAGCAGCCGCACTGTAGTGTATGCAGGTAGGTGCTTATTGTGATGTGAACATCTGATATCATTTAATATCACTATGACTGCATTATTGCTTAAAACAATAACAAAACACAAATGACATGCGGAGAGAAATGGCAAATGTCAGCCAGCCTGGGTGGACACGACGCGGCCATTTTGTCACTTTTGTCGACTGAAAATGACATCGCAACTACCCAGGGCTCAGGTAACGACCAGTCACAGCTCGCCTGTTTTCTAAAGCTGAGCCGTGATTGGTCACCTCAAAATGACCCCTTATGAGGAATAAAATTAATGGACCACGTTTTCCCTTGCCCGGACGCGGGTCACCGGGGCCCCCTTCTGGAGCCAGGCCTGGAGGTGGGGCTCGATGGCGAGCGCCTGGTGGCCGGGCCTGCACCCATGGTGCCCGGCCGGGCTCAGCCCGAAAAGGACACGTGGGTCCCCCTTTCCATGGGCTCACCACTGGTGGGAGGGGCCAAAGGGGTCGGGTGCCGTGTGAGCTGGGCGGCGGCAGAAGACAGGGACCTTGGCGGCAGCAAAAACTAGCTCTTGGGACATGGAATGTCACCTCTCTGGCAGGAAAGGAGCCTGAGCTGGTGTGTGAGGCTGAGAGGTTCCGATTAGATATAGTCGGGCTCACCTCCACGCACAGCCTGGGTTTTGGTCCCAGTCCTCTCGAGAGGGGTTGGACACTCTTCCACTCTGGAGTTGCCCAGGGTGAGAGGCGCCGAGCAGGTGTGGGCATACTTATTGCCCCCCAGCTTGGCGCCTGTACATTGGGGTTTACCCCGGTGGACGAGAGGGTAGCCTCCCTCCGCCTGAGGGTGGGGGGATGGGTCCTGACTGTTGTTTGTGCTTATGTACCAAACGGCAGCGCAGAGTACCCACCCTTTTTGGAGTCCTTGGAGGGTGTGCTGGAGGACGCCCCACCTGGGGACTCCATCGTTCTGCTGGGGGACTTCAATGCTCACGTGGGCAATGACAGTGAGACCTGGAGAGGTGTGATTTTTGAGGAACGGCCCCCCGATCTGAACCCGAGCGGTGTTCGGTTACTGGACTTCTGTGCTCATCACGGATTGTCCATAACGAACACCATGTTCAAGCATAAGGGTGTCCATATGTGCACTTGGCACCAGGATACCCTAGGCCGCAGTTCGATGATCGACTTTGTAGTTGTATCATCGGACTTGCGGCCGCATGTTTTGGACACTCGGGTGAAGAGAGGGGCGGAGCTGTCAACTGATCACCATCTGGTGGTGAGTTGGCTCCGATGGTGGGGGAAGATGCCGGTCCGACCTGGCAGACCCAAACGTATTGTGAGGGTTTGCTGGGAACGTCTGGCAGAATCCCCTGTCAGAAGGAGTTTCAACTCCCACCTCCGGCAGAACTTTTCCCACGTCCCGGGGGAGGCGGGGGACATCGAGTCCGAGTGGACCATGTTTCGTGCCTCCATTGTTGAGGCGGCCGATCGGAGCTGTGGCCGCAAGGTGGTCGGTGCCTGTCGTGGCGGCAATCCCCGAACCCGCTGGTGGACACCAGCGGTAAGAGATGCTGTCCAGCTGAAGAAGGAGTCCTATCGGGCCTTTTTGGCCTGCAGGACCCCGGAGGCAGCTGACGGGTACCGGCTGGCCAAGCGGAATGCAGCTCTGGCGGTTGCTGAGGCAAAAACCTGGGTGTGGGAGGAGTTCGGGGAGGCCATGGAAAATGACTTCCGGATGGCTTCGAGGAAATTCTGGTCCACCATCCGACGTCTCAGGAGGGGGAAGCAGTGCACCATTAACACTGTTTATAGTGGAGATGGGGTGCTGCTGACCTCAACTCGGGACGTTGTGGGTCGGTGGGGAGAGTACTTCGAAGACCTCCTCAATTCCACCAACACGCCTTCCACTGAGGAAGCAGAGCCTGGAGACTCTGAGGTGGGCTCTCCTATCTCTGGGGTTGAAATAACCGAGGTAGTCAAAAAGCTCCTCGGTGGCAAAGCCCCGGGGGTGGATGAGATCCGCCCGGAGTTCATAAAGGCTCTGGATGTTGAGGGGCTGTCATGGTTGACACGTCTCTACAACATCGCGTGGACATCGGGGACAGTGCCTCTGGATTGGCAGACCGGGGTGGTGGTCCACCTTTTTAAGAAGGGGGACCGGAGGGTGTGCTCCAATTACAGAGGGATCACACTCCTCAGCCTCCCCGGCAAGGTCTATTCAGGGGTGCTGGAGAGGAGGGTCCGTCGTAAGGTCGAATCCCAGATTCAGGAGGAGCAATGTGGTTTTCGTCCTGGCCGTGGAACAGTGGACCAGCTCTATACCCTCAGCAGGGTCCTCGAGGGTGCATGGGAGTTTGCCCAACCGGTCTACATGTGTTTTGTGGACTTGGAGAAGGCCTTCGACCGTGTCCCTCGGGGAGTTCTGTGGGGGGTGCTTCGGGAGTACGGGGTACCGAGCCCCCTGATAAGGGCTGTCCGGTCCCTGTACCACCGATGCCAGAGTTTGGTCCGAATTGCCGGCAGTAAGTTGGATTCGTTTCCTGTGGGGGTTGGACTCCGCCAAGGCTGCCCTTTGTCACCGATTCTGTTCATAACCTTTATGGACAGAATTTCTAGGTGCAGCCGAGGTGTCGAGGGGGTCCGGTTTGGTGGCCTCAGTATTGCATCTCTGCTTTTTGCAGATGATGTGGTACTGTTGGCTTCTTCAAGCCGCGATCTCCAACTCTCGCTGGAGCGGTTCGCAGCCGAGTGTGAAATGGTCAGGATGAAGATCAGCACCTCCAAATCTGAGACCATGGTCCTCAGTCGGAAAAGGGTGGCGTGCCCTTTCCGGGTCGGGGATGGGATTCTGCCCCAAGTGGAGGAGTTCAAGTATCTTGGGGTCTTGTTCACGAGTGAGGGTAAG
Organism: Filicampus tigris; assembly: GCF_054856515.1. Lineage (NCBI taxonomy): Eukaryota > Metazoa > Chordata > Actinopteri > Syngnathiformes > Syngnathidae > Filicampus > Filicampus tigris. Next base: position 23,755,653 of record NC_141224.1, on the reverse strand, counting down.
ATGGAACGGGAGATCGACAGGCGGATCGGTGCAGCGTCTGCTGTGATGCGGACCCTGTATCGGTCTGTCGTGGTGAAGAAGGAGCTTAGCCGAAAGGCGAAGCTCTCAATTTACCGGTCGATCTACGTTCCTACTCCCACCTATGGTCATGAACTGTGGGTCATGACCGAAAGAACAAGATCTCGGATACAAGCGGCCGAAATGGGTTTCCTTCGCAGGGTGTCCGGGCTCTCCCTTAGAGATAGGGTGAGAAGTTCGGCCATCCGGGAGGGACTCAGAGTCGAGCCGCTGCTCCTCCGCGTCGAGAGGAGCCAGTTGAGGTGGCTCGGGCATCTGATTAGGATGCCTCCTGGACGCCTCCCTGGTGAGGTGTTCCGGGCATGTCCCACTGGCAGGAGACCCCGAGGACGACCCAGAACACGCTGGAGAGACTATGTCTCCCGGCTTGCCTGGGAACGCCTTGGGATCCTTCCGGAAGAGCTGGAGGATGTTGCTGGGGAGAGGGAAGTCTGGGCTTCCCTGCTGAAGCTGCTGCCTCCGCGATCCGACTTCGGATAAGCGGGAGATAATGGATGGATGGATGGATAGATGAACTCTTATGCCACAAACGCAGTATTTATCAGAATGCCTTGTTTCAACTAGTGGGCTTGCATAGAACATATTCTTGAAAAAAATATGTTTGGGTAGAGTTCTACTTTAAGGCACACTTTTTTCAAATGCTAAATCCCAATCAGATTAGTGGTGATGAATTTGGTTCATTTTATGGACGGACTTGAATAATCAGTTGAAGTGACTCAATTCAAGTAATTCAGTTTACTCTCCCTATAGAACAACAACCAAACAGAACAAAAAAGATGCATATGCAAATATAGTTGCTTATTTGAGGATCAAAGAAAAATAGCAAAAATAGCCATAAATGTGGCAAAAATACTAAATCAAGACTAAAAAGTTACATTTTAAATGGCTGTACAAAAAATATGTATGTATATCTCCTATAACCATACAAAACCATATATTTTTTTATTTTTTCAAATGTTAAAATGTTTAATCACTATTACACAACAGTGTAATAATAATAATAATAATAATAATAATAATAATAGCAGAGATGGGCACTTGACCCTTTTTGCCGGACCGTCCTCCGTCCGCGACCTGGGTACCCTTCCGTCCTCGTCCCCTCTGTCCTTACTCATAAAAATAATCATCCTGCGACCCTGTCCGTCGTCGTTCTTTTAAAGCACTTCCATCCTTCCATTCCATCGGTCCAGCTTGGTAAAGAGCAACAAACGTGAATTGCAAATTTGGAAAGCCTTACTCTCCTGCACAGTGCTAAATTAGTGGGAGAGCTAAGTGGCAATTTTTTTATGTGAACACCATTGTGTTAATAACTGTACAGCACTGATCTAAGGCAAAGAACAACAATGTGAACAATGAAGCAACAAGGGCCTTTTCACTTTTTGTTGCTGCTTGCTTGCAAGAAAAAAAAAAAAAAACAAAGAACACGAAAACGTTGGTATAATTGTGTGCTAAAGCTTTGGTGTAGATGGTGCCTTCCCAGGCAGGCGGCATACGGCTCTGCACAGAAAAAAAAAGTAAGGACACATTGCTGCAGATGCACACCCATTCTCCCAAGCGCACGCATGTGCGTCTACACACACGTGCACAACACAAAGCAGTTGCGGCGCCTAATGTCATGTGTGTTCGTGTGTGTAGGTTGACAGGGATCAGTGATGGGTGTTAAAACATTTCAGGGCCTTGCGTTCCCCACAGCCATAGCATTGACAGTGTGAGACCTGCCACTGAGCAGCCTAACCTGACACTATTTATCACTGAGAGCATGCAGGAGTCAATGGTACACTGCACACAGCGACACACAATCTCCCTCACTGTCGACTGCACTCTGTCTCACTTCCGCTGCTTGCCGATTTCATTCGCCATCTCTGTAATGTGTCTCTTTGTCCCTCTTTTCCCCCTCAAAACAACCTCGGAAAAATCCTGGAAGTCTTGCGTGCATTTATGTGCGTCATAAATCAAAATGATCTTATCAGTCTCAACCGAGTTTTATTTATTGCAAGAAGTGACGATACAATAGAGTTGTACACCCTCTCCGCTTGATAGCGCATTATCAGTTGAGGATTAAAACTTTAATATGTGCGCGCTCTCTCCAACAGTACACCCCGGGGTGCCTTGTAGGCCTACATCTGTTTGTGATATCCAATGTAATACAACACTCTCCCGCACTCCACAGTGTCACAGATTCACAGTACGACAAGGGATTGACACGGCGTCGTTTCCCGAAAGGTCTCGCTCTTTACGACTGTGCCCCCCTCGCCCCTCCCCTTTTCAAATGTTCACCCTGGTAACATGGACAAGCCATAATAGCAGACATGAATCTGTGTCTCCCTTAGCTCCAAACAGATGCTGGCTGTCCATAAATCACATGCCTCCATTTTGTTGGGGGGGGAACAAAAAGCGTTGTTTCCGTAGGCCTGGTAATAATCCCTGCGCCCCATGTTGTGTTTTGTCTCTGGGCCGCCTCTCGTCTCCCCTCTCCTCTGTCACGCTCCGACTTCTCCACATGCATTACAATAGGGGTAGCCAGGTGATGAATATTTGTGTCTGGCCTGCCGTTAAGATTTCATTAATCAACCCACGACTTGAGAGGAAAGTGGCGTACCTGGTCGGCCAGCAGGCACGAGGCCCAGCATACAACCTCCTGGGGATGACGCGCAGCCTTGTTGTTTTAGGGACGAAGGCTTATTTGTTGTGTTGCTTCTCTTCATTTCTTTCCGCCTTTCTCTTTAGCTCTCTCGCTTAAGATAATGGATTTGCTTGAAGCAGCAAAAATAATAATACACGCTAACATTTCAATAGTATACAATGCAACGTACGCAGGGGTTTTGTTTGTGTCGGAGGGAGCAGGGCGACACTTTGCGCGAAACTTTGTGGAGAGGTGGGTCACGGGACAAGGCTTTCATCAAATGTTGGTCCTGATGCGGGGAATGGTGGCGATCCAGCGTTATTGTTTTCACTTTAAACAGATGCCTTGTTGGTGGTGTTATGCGATAACAACGGAGCACACAAAGCTTAAACATTTGTTGCATCCAAAATCAATGATGAGCAGGATCATAAATATTATCCTTTCAACCAGATGAGATAACAATCCGGGACAGTACTACTGTTTAATTTCATGATCATGACTGCATTGGCAGTTTCATGAATACGATTATTGGCTTGGGTTGTGCAGGATGAAGAGGCAAAAGAGTCTGTTGTCTTCAACATACGTGCTTGAGCATTCTTCATACAGTCGATGACAAACGTGACCAATAGGTGGGTGGCTGCAGGCGCATGCAGATATCTCTCTTTCCCCTACACCGTTTCTTTTTACGGTGCTGGCGAGGGAGTAACAGATGGAGAGACAGAGCGTGGGGATGATGAGAACGTAAAATGTGCAACGTTTACTCATTCGCTTCTTTATTGTCTTTCACTGCAGGAGTGGAGTGAGGGAGCGGGTGGAAAACAAACGGGTGGCTACAAGGACACGGGCCTCCTGAGCCTCATTCACCAACCAATCGGCCTTGATAGGATCCAGAACCAGCTGCCAAGGCACACTCACTTCACTCTGTTCCCTCTCACTCCATCTCTATCTTCCCATCCCGCCGGCCTCCCCATCCACTTCCTCACTGTCAATCAATTTGTTCTCTTTTTACTTTAGATTTGCACCCTTCCCCTTCACTGGCCTCGCCTTCCCTTCCTTTCTTCCCTGTAAAGCGGAGCATTGATGGATAGACGTGTGCTGGCGTACAGAGGAACCTATTTGGACTCGTGTGTCAGCTCATCTTTATCAAATGTTGCGGAGGTATATTCTCTTGCTATGCTTCATTACTCTGGAATGGAGGGCCCTGAAATGTTTGACTGCTCTGTCTTCGCTCCTCAGATCCCCAGCACCTCGACCCCCTTCCCTCCCACTCTCTCCCTCTCATTTATCGGCTGTGAGCTGTAGCAATGGAGGTGTTGAGTGAGTGTGAGCACTGCTGTCTTCCTCACCCCGGACTGGCCAAGGATACACGACTTGTGGGGTAGCTATCGATTCTCTTGCTCGGACTGAGGCGCTAAGGAAGAGCCTTCCTTGCCTGTCTGCTCCTCATGACAACCAGCTGCCACGCCGGAACGCCATTGGCCGAGCCCCAATGAGGTCTCTGCCAATCAAAACGCCACGTGACAGGCCCTGTTTCTAAGGGTGACCTCAGCATGACATCACTGGAAAGGCATTAATGTAATAAAGAGCTTGATAGTACAGTACTGTAAAGGGCAGTGCAACATCATGGCGCATTGACCAGAGCGCAAGGAATCTAAATTGAGGTGTTGTGCTTCTGGTTGAATGAGGGGTCACTTAATAGAAAAAAAAAAAAAGAACGACCGGTACTTTTTTGTCACTCTCTCAGTAAACAGGAATTGTCTTTGCTGCACACTTTCTTTGTGTGCAGATGAACATCATATGGACAAAAGTAATGGGGCGTGGTCATTACACCGACAGAAACTGGACAAAATGTGAAATCTATCACCTCTTTGCAGCTTCCACTCTTTCTACAAGATTTTAGAAGTGTGTCTGCGAGTATTTTTCTCCATTCGTTCAAAAGAACATTAGAACATGAGGTCACGACTCACATATATGGAACACGGGGGCCTGGTCAAAATCTCTGTTGTAGTTCATTCCAAAGGTCTTGGATGGGATTGATGCCAGAGCTCTTGAGTTTTGTCCAAATCAAACTCATCCAACCGTGCTTTTCTAGATCTTTCTTTAGGCTATGGGGCGCAGTCATGCAGTTTTGGGGTCTTGTCAAAATTCTTCCCACAAAGTCGGAAGCTGAAAAATGTTCAATTCAGTGGTATTGCTATTAAAAAGCTCCAACAGAACCTCACACAAGCAAAATGCTTTATGCAAAATGAAGTTATTGAAATCATTAAAAACACTTGTTTAAAAAGTAAATAAAGGGTCATTTTAGTTAGGGGAGTAAATTGTTGAACACATGCCTCCTTTGTGGTTTGATTGTGCCTACTCGGGAAAAACAATGGAATAGGTAGTTTCTTGGGAGAGATAAAGCCAAACGTTTTTGCAAGAGCCTAGTTTTTGCAGTGTTCAAGTCCTCGTGTGTGGGGGGGGGCACAGTAAAAGCGATGTGTCAGTCATGGATGTCATAGCTATTATTTTTGAAGTGAACAATGAGAGTGGGCTCCTTATCCATCACATTCCTGCGCCCCATGAGCCTTTACGTAAATTATGGGAGCAACTTCCAGTTGAACTGGAACCGGCATTTTATTTACGCACATGGTAACTGGTTGCACAAGTCCACTTCCTATGACAGTTACAGACTTTAACAATGGTGGGAACAGAAGTTGTTGCGACTTAAAAGAGAAAACTTTTCACTCCTGCTAATATACAGGGTAGGAGGATGACATCAAACAGTGGCAAGCAGAAACATACACTCGCTACTTTCTGAACTATGTTGCTTCAGGCAGTTAGGCAATGAGCAATCTCAAAAGCTCTGTGGCGTATCAGTAACTACATAGTAATAAAGTTGGTCGCATTTTATTTAAATAGGTTGGACACAAACTTATTTACTTTAAAGCTGCCGTTGGACCCAGCCAAACCCTTAATCTTGTATCAACTCCACTACTTCCCATTGCATGGTAACCATGGTAATCCTGCTCTCAATCTTCGCCGATGGTTTGTCAAAACGCAAGCACAAATTTCCATGCATGTGTTTCTCCGTGAGAGGGCTTTATGCCCACAGAATGAAAGGAGCATATGTACAACGTTTAGGTAGTCTTTGCAAATGAAGATTTTCAGTTAAATTGGGCTTGGTTAGTTGGGTGTACGCCACACGTCAATGTGCAAAGCAGTGAGGTCAAATGCTACACATGCTGGACGAGACCTCCGTTCCGATGTCATTGCTAGGGCAACCTGTCAGGCGGGTCAATAATGTGGCCTAGTCTGAACAGGGCCGGATCCCATTTTGACACTTGGTAAAAACAGTGTGGACAGTCAGCCCTAAAAATCTGATTATAGGAGGATTTTGATTGGAATTATGTATGCCTGCACTGCAGTCTGAACTTTGTTTATCACTGCTTGTGCATTTCCGGTGGGTTGCTTGGCTAGGACCGCATACAAATAGAAATAGTTTCTTTACTCTAAAGACCAAGATTCTTTGCGGATAGAACATGCAGAGAACACAAACGTTCCTTTCAAAGGGGACATTCCTATACGCATTCATATGACCAAATATTCGAGTTAGAAAAGGAGTAACCCAGGGGCCTTATTCAGGTTTTCGCCCGAATAAGAAAAGTCTCCTCTTTGGGATTTTAAGTGTTAAAAACAAAAACATAAACATATTTGGGTTTTTGCAGGTGTTTAAATGGCCTTGTACAACCAGAATATTGCTAAAATTACGGTTCTGAAAGGGTTATTGACTGCATGTAAACGTAGTCTCCTCATCCAGGGTGCATGTTCAAAAACATTGCTCTTGAAGTCAGGTTCAACTTCTTTAGGTTGTTAGTAGTGTTGTTCCGATGCCATTTTTTGGCCCCGATACTGATTCCATTACCCTGCTGTGCCATACTGTACAGATACCAGACTTTTTGAAAAAAAAAAAAAAAAAAGATATATACGAGCATTTTTTTCTTGTAATTCTATAGAACTGCATACTCACTGATGTAAAACCATTGCTATCATGGCTTGGTCAGACTTAAAAACCTTTGTGAAACAGGAAAAAATAAGAAATAATATACACGAGGTATCTTTGAGAGAGATTGTGCCGGATTAATTACAAAAGCTATAGGACATTATTATAAAAGTTTGTTTTGAGTATTAGTGACCCATCGCAACAACTTTCGCTCCCAAATCCACTTTCAAAACCAAAAACAAGCAGTAGAAAAATCCAACAAGTTCAACTCCAAATTCCAAAATTGAGCAGGGTTTGTTGTTGCGGTCCATTCCCCTTGTTCATGCTCGCTGCCGCTGCAAGCTCTTGGTGCTTGTTTGCATGTTTCGTCCTCAAATGTTTTATCAGGTTTGACGTATTGAACCTGGTCACTTTGGTTCCGCCTCTTGCAACATTCGCTGTAGCTAGAGTTTCTATGTTGAAGTAGTTACATAGCACTGACATTATATCTCCTGTACCCCCCCCCCCCCCCACACACACACACACACATGAAAAAGCAGCAGGGAGCAAGATACAAAGCGCTGCATTCAACGTTCTTTACTAGTACAGCATCGGGAAATGGCATCGGCAAGATATTTGTAAGTAGCAGTGTTTTAATGTGGTATCGGTACCAGGATTGGTATCGGAACAACACTAGTTGTTAGCAGAGATGGGAATTCTGTCCCAGGGACGTAACTGTCCGTCCTGGACGGACGCCTATTTCGGGGATGGAGGACAGAGGATGAGAATTTTTTGAAAAAGGACAGACTAAGCAAGGACGGAAGTGGGTTTTTGTCCATCCCTGTAATCATCCGTAACTGGATTCAAGTACCGACTGACGCGTTGTGTTGGGCTCTTTAAAAAGCCGAAACCAACTGTAATCATTTGGTCTGTCATGTTATTTTAAGCACGTTTCCATCAGTAAATTTCACTGGTCCGCTACTCCATCTATCATCAGTCCACCCCCCCAAAAAAAGCAATAGTCCAACAGATGAAAAATCCAATTTGATTAAAATGGCAAATAGAGTGCACTCTTTGTCAGTGTATCGATGCAGTGGCTGTCCAAAAAGATTTTCACACACACGCACGCACACACACGCACACCAACACACATGCCCCCCCCCCCCCCCCCCGTAATGTTGTAATGTTGGCTGCTCTGGAATAAGGGTAAATACTTTTTTCACAGCACTCTAAAGGCAGGGCCGTAGTCAGCGATGGCATGTCATGCAAAGAAACGCTACATGGATGCTCACCAAATGCATATTTTCTTAGACTTTAACAATCCTTTGAATACATTTAATTGGTGAATATGGGAGCTAAACATTTTATGTACGTAAGTAGTCCACCTCTGGACATGATGACAATGTAAAAGTTGCTTACTTTGCAATGTGACCATTATGCTAATAGCCTACTGTACAGGTTTGTGTTCCTCCATTATTGTTTTGGTTGTGACATACTCGTCCGGACTGAATTTGCATGTCCTCTGTATGGCCACATTCATCATAAGTGAATCAGAATAGGGAAACCAACAGTACACACGAAGTCAAAACAATATCAGCCTTGAATGCACACGCACACACGCACGCACACGCACCCACACGCACACACACACACACATGCGCAGGATCTAATCATTGTCCCGGTGTGCAGGTATTCAACTTTATTTCAAAGGATGAAACTGACTCATACAGATGGCACCAAATTGGAAAGTGGCCAATTATGAATGTTAAGATTTGTTGCTCATTTTGAAATTGTACCCAAGGCCACAGGAGCCAGTGTTCTTCCACCAGCCTCATTTGGACCTAACTGGCCTTTCCCCAAATAGCCTGTTTGGTCCTTATGATCCAGACAGAAGAAGGGCGGGGGCCACTATGGGATCAAAGAAACAATGTATAACCCTAAAGAAGCCATAACTCTGGACTTTAATTGCATCTCAACTAAATGCCAGGGCATCCCAAGACGCCTGGTCATCATCTTCGTCCTTTTAATGCCAGTCATTGTCATTCTTCCAAACAAAATCAAATTCGGACCAAACCTATTTGTAGAAGTACCATGTGGAAGATTTACGCCGAGTAATGCACTAAATAGAGATAACACATTGAAACTGGGAAAATTTTATGTCACACATTTCAGTAAACATGTTGAAAATTTGATAGCCATTCCTTTTAAGAAATATGCACTGGTTGTTAAAAGCACAGTTTGCAGTAAAATTGCTTTATCACCAGTGTAAAACACGATGGCTCAAGTGTCCCTGATAATTTGAATTATATTCCATTTTGCATAATTGCAGAGCCAGATAAAAATACAGCAGTTGAGATGAAACATTATCAAAATAATGATAAATGTAAGAGGGGGTGTTATCAATATATTGCTTTCGAAGACTGAATTCACTCATATTTTGACAACTTACATAGCGCAGTTAACCTTCAGTGTCTGTTTCTCAAAATGAAATTGCACTTGTGCAAGACGGGGGGAAAAAAAAGACAGACTCATATTACTGTGAAAAAAGATGCCTTTTCTCTGGAACAATAAGCAGTCCTTGAACTCCACGTCATTAAAGTGAACGCTATCATTTCCTTTCATTAAGATGACTGTGTGCAGACACATATTGCAGTTGGAAGGCGAAGCCGTGGCAGGAGACTCATTTAAAAAAACGCCCTAATCTGGAAAATGATTCCAGTGTTTCTCAGATGTTATATCCTCCCAACCTTGCATGTGAAATACTTAAGAGAGCTGTAACATTTTGAGGCATTTAAATGAATTCCTTCTAAAAATTGCACCCTGAGAGCTACTGCTGCTCTCCTGCTTTCCCATATATTGCCCATTTCTTTGGTAATGAATATTGAAGAAACTGAATGAAATTTATATATTTTCCCCTGCAGAGATTGTAATGATCGGATGCAAAAAGGTCTCTCATAAATTGTGTTGTTGCTGTTTTTGGTTGGTGTCAAAGCATCACGCCGTCTCCTGTTTCGTTCATTTGACGAGTCCCTCATACTGTATCCTTGTTTGGCCTAAGAGATAAAATGACTCTAAAACTGCAGTATTGCCATAGGCAGCCTGGCTGAAAGGCTATTTCAAGCAAAATGGACATGGACATAAATATCCTCACGGGTGCTTTGTAATAAAAAAAAAAAAACAAAAAAAAAACACAATGTTATGAAACGTACTGGAACATAAAGAAAGAAAGGGAGGTGGGGGTAGTTGTGAAAGGGGAAATATCCATCAAATTAACACATCAGTGCCTTTGATTGTAATCTCTCTGCCCTCGCTAGTGCTCTGCCACACTAGACAAGCGGCCAAATGTGATTTATCAATGCAAAGCTAATGGCATCAATATGAATCTAACTAAAAATCAATATTTCATTACCAAATTGTTAGTGAGAATGAAGAAAAATGGCCGCAGCCGTAGCATTCTCCAGGGTAGGAGCATCTGGAGTTCAATGTGACAAGATGAGCGATGCATGACTGGGGGCCCGAGGAAGGACACGACGAGGACAGGCCTCAGTCTGGGCACACTTTGAACTCTCTCTCTTTCTCTCTCCCTCCGTCTTTCTGCCGCTGCAACAATGTTCCCTTCACTTTATTATTATTTTCCGCCGTTCACTTCCTCTCTCTTCCTTCTTTCGTATCTTTATCACACCATTTCCTCTATCAATCTCCCCTTGTGTGTCAGCAAAGGACCACACAGTGTTTCACATTCCTCCTCAATTAATGACCAACTCCAACATGGAGCCACTCAATCTCCAACTCCTCCTCCAACACCTCACCCCACCCGCACGGACACACATACACACACCATTTCAATTATTTTTGCCTCCTTTGAAGAGCAGTCAGCATTTTTTTTATCTATTCCCCCTCAGTCTACCTCTCTCCCTCCCAGTGGATATATCTCCCAAGGCTCATCGCACCTTCTCCAAACCAGCGCTGTATGGCTTCTCCTGTAATGAGTGTGTGACAGAACGAGCCGCGCTAAGAGAAACCCAGAGAGAGGGAGACTGAGTTGATGTTCCAGACCAGATCCCACTTCCTTCAAATGTGACCTTCACTTATGCTTTAAGCAACTTTTTCATCTGGTGTATTTATCAAAAGGAACCCAGAAAGAGATGCTGCTGTCTTGGAGCACCTCTGCACACTGCGTGCTTTCACTCTACTTTCGGCGTTTGGAAAGAAATCCTCTACTTCTACCGTCTTCTTCCTACAGCCCCCACACCCTCTTATTACCGCTCATTTATATCTCCCCCGGGAGAAAGTGGTAATGTCCGAGAGGGCCATTTCTCTCCAGCAGGAGTGGACAGGTCCACTCCTCCCAATGAAAAGGGGAAGGGGCTGATTGTAAAACATGTGTCATTATTGTGTCAAAACACCACGCAGCACAATGACTCCATCCTTTGCCTTCAGTGTTTTGGAGGAAATTCATCCCCTAATTTATGGCTCATGAGATAAGCATCCCCCTCGAACTGTTTTGCGCTAAAGGGCTTGCAGTGACAAATATCATACATGGGGAGAGCGACTAATATGAATGCTAATATTGCCCCTGACATACAATGAATCGACCCCAGGTGATATGCAGCTTTGGATAAAGTGTTCATGTTTCCATTGCCGGGAGATTAACCCGCTATGGGTTTTCATTGGCATCTGCAAAAGTGTTATAACAGGAAAACTGTGAGGTTGTGCAACTGTGAGGCATTTGAGCAAATTAAAGAGAATTAAGAAAAAAAAAAAACAAGGTGAGATAACACTCTGTCAATTGGTGCAACTACATCAGTGATTTGTAATCTTCAATCAATCAATCAATCAATCAATCAATCAATCAATCAATCAATCAATCAATCAATCAATCAATCAATCAATCAATCAATCAATCAATCAATCAATCAATGTTGTCATCCACATCCCAAACAATGGAGCTTCCAATGTTGAACACAATCCATTCCATGACAGTTGACTTTATTTTCTAAACAATTTTTACCGTTACTTTTAATAAGGTCCAGGCTATTGATTTAAAGGGATATTTCACTTATGTACGCCATCTGCAGCAGCAAAAATGTAATATTTTTGCCTATAATTAATTTGGTAACTTCATTATTTTTCATGTCAAGTCAAATTTATTTATACAGCCCGTAAACACAGAAAAGTCTCAAAGGGCTTCTCATGCCTACAGTTGACAAATAACAACAGACCACTTTGCAGACCACTTCAGAAGTAAAATCGATGACATAAGATCCAGTCTTTTAGCCCGTCAAAACACAAGTTTTAATAAACCCGGACAATCATATTTACATGAGGAAACACTGGAAAGTTTTGCCCTGGTTGATGCAAGGACACTTGTTCGAGTTTTCTCCCAGGTAAACCCAACAACCTGCCTTTTGGATCCAATTCCCACATTTCTTTTTAAGACATTTTATGGATTTTTTGAAGAACAAATTTTAAATATAGTCAATTGCTCTCTTCAGACAGGCGTCTTCCCCGCTGCCTTTAAAACGGCGGTGGTGAAGCCCCTTCTGAAGAAGAGCGGTTCTGACCCGAGCGTTTTTAATAACTACAGACCCGTATCCAACTTACCGTTTTTAAGTAAGATTTTAGAAAAACTGGTTTTCATCCAGTTGAATCATTTTTTAAATACAAATAATATTTTGGAGAAATATCAATCTGGTTTTAGGATGAACCACAGTACGGAGACTGCTCTTTTAAGGATCTTAAATGATATTAGGTGCACTGCAGACGTGAGAAAACTCACAGTCTTGGTGCTACTGGATCTAAGCGCTGCTTTTGATACAGTAGATCACCAAATTTTATTAAATAGACTTAAAAATCTAGTGGGCATCTCTGGTACTGTTTTTGACTGGTTTTATTCCTATCTCACAGACCGATATTTCTTTGTAAGTATGGATACTTGTTCCTCTAAAACTCATGAAATTCAATGTGGGGTTCCTCAAGGTTCGATTTTAGGCCCCTTACTTTTTAATCTTTATATGCTTCCCCTCGGGGATGTCATCAGGGGACACGGCATCAGCTTTCACAGCTATGCTGATGACACGCAGCTGTATATTGCCGTGTCTCCTGATGACACAGGACCCATTGATACCCTTTTAAATTGCATTTTAGATATGAAGTCATGGATGGCAGATAATTTCCTACAGCTCAATGAGGACAAGACTGAGGTTTTAGTTATCGGTCCCGAAGGTCAGAGAGAGAAGCTTTTACCAAAACTACACATTTTTAATCCCTCACACTGTGTGAAGAACCTTGGCGTCATTTTTGACTCTGAGCTCAGTTTTATTCCTCATATTAAAAATGTAACCAAGATTGGTTTTTATCACCTTAAGAATATCGCCAGAGTCCGCCCGTTTCTCTCTCAGGCTAACACGGAAGTGCTGATGCATGCCTTTATTTCCTGTCGTTTAGATTACTGTAATGCCCTGCTCTCTGGCCTCCCGAAAAAGAGCATTTCACCACTGCAACTACTGCAGAATTCAGCCGCTCGGGTGCTGACGAGAACCAGAGGGCGGGAGCACATTACGCCAGTTTTGAAATTGCTGCATTGGCTCCCTGTGTGTTTCAGGATCGATTTTAAAGTACTTTTATTAGTTTATAAATGTGTTAATGGTCTTGGGCCATCTTATTTATCTGATTTGCTTTTATCATACCAGCCCTCGCGGATCCTGAGGTCCTCTGGCGCCGGCCTTTTATTTATTCCAAGGGTGAGGACCAAAATGCATGGCGAGGCTGCATTCAGCCATTTTGGTCCTCACCTTTGGAATAGCCTGCCAGAGGATGTCAGGTCTGCAGAGACTGTTGATATTTTTAAGAGGAAGCTCAAGACACACCTTTTTAGTTTGGCTTTCAACAACTTTTAAATAATTTATCTTTTCTTTTGATTGAAGATAATTCTATGTTTTGCTTTGAATGTTTTAAAGCACTTTGAGTTGCATTTTTATGTATGAAAAGTGCTATATAAATAAAATGTGATTGATTGATTGATTGAACATCCCCTGATCTTGACCCCCAGGAGGGCACTGGAAAACTTAAAAAAAAAAAAAAAAGTACATTGAATAACTTCAAGAATGATCTAAAAAATAATGTAGCTAGCCGCTATGTTTCTCAAACAAACCACTAGATAACTGAGGTGGGCATTCTGTCTGACCGACGGACGCCTGTTTTAAACGATAAACAGGAAACTAAAAAAAAAAAAAAGACAGACTAAGCATAGGTGGAAGTGGATTTTAACCTGTCTATGTATTCGTCTATAACCTGACATTAATGATTGTTGTTTCGTTTGATGCAGGTATGTTGGCTGCTTGATTAGAGTATTTTACAGCAGGCATGTTTTTGGTCAGCTAATGGGTCCTAATTTACGTCAGGCATGTTGATGGAAAGGTAAGGGGTACTAAAAGGGGACGGATTGAGTCCAATGGCCGTTCGCAAAAGTATTCGCGCCAATTCTGAGTGAGTTATTGAGTGCTGTAGCTTGGATTGGAGTGACATTAAAGCCAGATTCGTTTCTACTACTGTGTTCGGCCACACTCTTTTACTTGAGTGCCTGTGTGGATGAGGTGCTCCGAATTCCCCTAAATTCCCATAGAGTCCTAGCACAACAGCGCACAATCTGTTCAACTATGACGTCGGTGGGGGGATAGACGGAAGAGATAACGAAAGCATGGTTAAAATAATAGACGGACGATTACAGTTTGGTCCGTCTTGAAAGATAGTCGGATTGACAGATTTTCACAACGGCCAGGTCCACCCATGGGATAGTCCACTTTCTTATATGCAGTGCTTGAGTGTGTGTATATGCTCTACGGCGACACCACGTGACAAGGTGGCATGCGGAAGGACTCTCGCTCTACAACAGAGCTTTTTTAATCAAAGAAAGGTTATATAGTCCCATCCTCATCCTTGTTTGAAAGGAAAGTGATGATGTTATGTGCACATGATCGTGTTGACTGCCGTACGTGTGGAAAATTGAATTGAATTCCCCAGAAACATGATCGAGTGTCAATGTACAGGAGAGAAGTGACGATCTCTTTTAGGTGTCAACGTGAACACGCACAGAACAGTGTTTATCTTGAAATAAACTGTTATTTTGCGATCAAAGCACCACTTTTGTGTTCTTTATGATGTAATAGAGCATTGTACATAGATATTTGAGGTATCACAAATGCAAAAAAACAGCATTGATCACAAAAAGCTCTTTTTCTCTGAAGCTTTCTCGGAACCCAGTATTTTAAAGAAACTTAGCAATGTTCAACTGCTGTTTACTGAAGAATAGTAAAGGGTAGAAATGTACTTTTTTTTCTGCTGAAAGAAGGGGGTCAAAGCTTTTCTTTTGGTAGGTCCCATGTTTATATGCTATGGATACAGAACAAAATGTTCTGTTGACCTTCAAAATTAAATAAAAATGGTCAAAAATCCCCATATGAGGACATCGTCTGGCACTGAATGAGTTAACTGCCTGCACAACACGTTTCATGTGCGTTCCCTGCAGTAACATTGGACATGCATAGTCTGCCCTCTAGTGGCTCAACATAGATAACGCCACAGGAGGCTACGCAGACGACTGACAGAAACACGCCCTGACTGTCTTGTGTGTGTAATCCGGGACAAGGTATGTATTGCGTGTATTTGTTTTGTTCACTTAGTGTTAACATTTACATAGCGTATGCCTTTGCATGCGAAGTATGTCCTTGTCTGGGACTGGAACATCTCGAGCGTAAAAATCTCTGCCAGCGCCGCCTTATGACCCGACCCGGAAGTGGTCCTAAAATAACCTTGAGGTATTTTACAATAATTATTTTATTATGAAATAATGCAATAAAAACTGAAAACTTATTGCATTATAGCGCAAAAGTTTTGCAATAAAACGCAATAGCATTGTGTTATAAAGCAACGTTAAATATTGTCACGATGTCCCCTGGTGGGCTCCAATCTAGTGACCGACGACGTGGTTGTGTTGACAGCTAAATGCTATCTTGGTTAAACAGTTGTAAACAATTCAATCCACTCATGATTCTCCCAGCTGGTAAGTGGATGTCAATAGGAAATTAACCAGCTAATGAGCTTTGAATGTTCATGAATCATGAAACCTCTACCGTTAACATCTCTCCCCACGGCATGCAGGATTCTTTTTTTTCGATGGACTGACGGAATGTAAGGACAGAAGCACTTTAAAAGGACAAGGTAATTATTTTTATGAATTGGGACGGGGGGATGAGGACGCAATGGTGCCTCGGTCACAGACGGAGGACGGACTGGCAAAATAGGGTAACGTGCCCATCTCTGCTGATAACGCTAATGCTAACAATAGTAATGCTAATAATAATAATAATAATAATATTAATAATATGAAATACTGTAGATAAAAGTTTTAACATATTACTATAATTACAAATATGTATGGAACAAAGTAGAAGGTGACTAATTCGCTAACTCTCCATTTTTAATTTTTCAAAACTGCCCTCTCCAATCTAATTTCGAAGTTAATGAAGCACATTATTTCTCATTCCTTTTTCACTGAGCCCCAAACACAGTCATGCATTAAAACCAAAGAAACACTTATTGATTTTATATTTTGTTTATGTATTGCAGTAAATCACTGCTGAGCCTCCCTTTGGTCTTGTGAGGCATGCGTATAAATAAGAACACGTCCGTGTGCTGTAACAGAGTTTAAGATTATATCTTAGAAATGAGGCTAACAAGCATTTTGCTTTGTATTAATGAATACAATACAGAAGGTGATGCGAAATAGATATGATAGATGATCCCATGTTAGATGGAGTGGTAGATAATACTTACAGTTCATTATTAAGTCAATTGCATTAACTTAGTTGGGAAGTTAGAGCTAAGAGCCCAGCATGCTAGAGCCTGATTAAAACCCATCTTACTGTGCTTCTGTATAGAAAACTCAATGGTCAATCTGTCCATTCAGGAAATTCAAATGAAGTTGCACTGACTTTTAAAGTGGGTGAGAGGTTAAATGGTGGATGAATTCATTCATTCGGATTTTGCCCTATTTATTTGCTACATGATGACACTTTTGTTTAAATTGCGTGTATCGTGAATATTCACCGCATCATGAACATGTACAATAAACATGATCGAAATTTGGAATTAAATCATGAAAGTATGATTTTGGGAAGGGTAAAGCTGTGTGAAAGGGGTGCATCTAAGAGGGTCACGTGGTTATCAGTAGTATCTCAAATCCTAGAGTCCAAAACATAAAAGCAATTCCAGGATTTTAATAAGCCATATGGCCCCAGATCAATTAATCACTGAATGAATTAGTCCTTACTACACAGCAATACAAAAAGAGAAGGTACAAGTGCAGATGGAGGCTGCGGGGACACAGAGGTCATAAGGCTTTGAGAGGGTAATAGAAGTTGTGTGTTGGTTCATAATGTGTAATTTAAGGTACTGCGACTCTCTGAGTGCATTCCAACCCAGGTGAAAGTCAATACTTGTGCTGATCAATAGTGAGTACATTTTCATCTGTGATTCTCCAATCTTCTCTTCCATCGTATGTTTGCAACATTTTATGACAGTGTTCCATAGCAACTTTTACTTCGATCAGTCAAACAAAAAACTGTATTTATGCATACAAAGGTTATTAGTTTTTCAATACCAGAAATGTCCCAATATTAGCAACGATGTTGCCCCATTGGAACGTTCTCCATTTACCTCGGATATATAACCAATCAGCCTCAATTCTTTGTGTAGGTGGGGATGGTGGAGGGGTAGGAAGGGCCTCTGGGGTTTATCTGTGGAACATTCGAAGGATCTTCATGGAGGCAGGCAGGGTTTGATGGGTGAAGCACACTTTAGTGTGGTGAAAGCACTATGACTAATGTGTGGAATGGGACATTTACATAGGAGAGGCAGGCTGCGCTTGCAGCCTCCCAGAGGTATGTATGGCTGGCCCAGCGCTGTGTCTGCTGCCTGTCCTCAGGGCTCGCGCTGCCTCTTCATTTCCATGCTCCATTTTAGATCAAGGCTTCTCTAATATTTCCACATTATCCAAGAAGGCAATCTAAGATTGGAATTTGATCCACTTCAGAAAGGATGTGCACAAACCCTCCCCTTTTTGGTTTTGAACTTTTTTGTATTGCTTACCTGTGGTGGCCTGCAATGATTTAGTTTTTACATACAGTGTAAAATAATGAATTTAAATGGAAATATGTACACAGAAGTGGCACACTTTTCCTCCTCACTGGAATTTGTGATAAGTTTGACACATGAATACCAGGTGATACATTGCATTGGGAATCGGAGAAAACATTAATCATAAGTCATTTGTTCTCCTTTGAAGAAGTACACTTTTGATTCTTGAGCCGTAACCATAAATCACACATTTTGACCAGATTTTATTGACATATCTAAAGGAGTATTCCTTTAACACAATGTTTTACTATTTGGCTTGCAACCAGTGCAGGGCGTACTCAATCCTTTGCCCAATGTGAGCTGGGATAGGCTTCAGCTCCCCCATGATCCTATCAGGATAAGCGGGATAGAAAATGGACAGCTGGACAAACTTTATCGTGAGTATTGTTTGCAGCAGTGCACATTTGTTACTATTTGCTAACAAATAGTAACAAAAGTACACTGTCTCTTGCGAGGGAAGCTTTTAATATTTTGGTTACATTATTTGGCTCCATAAGAGGGGCAATTAACCTAATCTACCTAATGGAGTTGCCTCTGAGTATCCAGTATGTTATGAAGTGACACAATGACTTACTTTATGAGAAGTTGGATTTTTCTTTTTTTCTTTTTTTGCACACTCTTTCGTGTTGTTGTGCATGGTAAAACCAGCGTGTTTTTGTTCCCTGGTATGGTTGAAATATATTTCACGATATTTTCTTTTACTTTCAATGCATAAAAAAACAAAAGGAAAAGCAACATTTTTATCACCGGATTTGTCAATACATGTCATGTAAATGAGGTTGGTCCAATTTCATTCATCCCTCCGGCTTGGATTGTGTTTGAAAAAAAATGGATGTAAAAGAGAGACAACGGGATTGCATTTTTATGGTGAGTTTAAAACAGCAAGTCTATTGTAGGGTTGGTTAATAGCATTTTTTGTCTGCCTTTGTGTTTTACTTGTAGTGCTTCCTCGCCTTTGTTTGTGTTTGTCACTACAGACTATGATTATCAGTCATGAACTATAATGAATGTAGACTCACAGTGCAATAATTTGCCAAAAACACAGAGTTTTTGGCCGGCACGGTGGTTTAATGGTTAGCACGTCCGCCTCACAGTTCAGAGGTCGTGGGTTCGATCCCAGCTCCGGCCTCCCTGTGTGGAGTTTGCATGTTCTCCCCGTGCCTGCGTGGGTTTTCTCCGGGTACTCCGGTCTCCTCCCACATTCCAAAAAACATGCATGGTAGGACACACTAAATAGCCCCTAGGTGTGATTGTGAGTGCAGATGTTTGTTTGTCTCTGTGTGCCCTGCGATTCACTGGCAACCAATTCGGGGTGTGCCCCGCCTACTGCCCGAAGGGATAGGCTCCAGCATGCCCGCGACCCTTGTGAGGATAAACGGTATGGATATTGGATGGATGGACAGAGTTTTGGCCCTTTTGTTGGTAAACCAAAGGCTCTAATCATGGCTGTCTCACTAATATGATGAATGATATTTTTAATTTGTGAATCAGGTCAAACAGACACAATTCTAACTTACATTTCTCTAATTTCTAACCCTTTTTATGTTCCATGACAACTCCTAGTCATCCACATTATATACCCTGAGGTGCTGATTTAAGAGCAAGTGGAATTTTGACTTACTTACTGGGTCATTCACACATTAAGAGTTGTGAGGGATTGTTAGTGATTCTGAATTGGCTGGTTTTAAGAGATACAAACCCCAGAATCCAGTTATGAATGGATTGCTAACTCATTCTATTACTTATAAACCGATCGGCACACTTGCCACTCTTTAAATCATTGTCATTCAGTTACAATTCTAAAAGGTCCCATTGTTGGTTATGTAGGCATTATAATGTGGTCATGACTGTGTGTCACTCAGGCCCAAATATTTTGTCCATGTGATGTTCCCTGATAGGACGAGTTGTTATTATCCCCAGTGTTGCACCATTTCTGATTTGAGAGTTCTTAAAGGATGGCCGCTGTAAGGCTTTACTACTGGAGCACATTATTAGTTTTGGACCTCACACACCGTCTGCTGTGGTAGGCATACAGATTGATCGGGCCTGGGTGTTTCCCACAGTCAGCTGTTTGTCTTAGCAGCCCATGTGGTGTTGCTCGTCTTCAGCTGCAGCCAATGTCTTGCCCTTTCACTGGTGTTGGCCATCTCTTTGAAGGCTTGTCTGTAAACTGTCCCCTGATGCCAATCTCTCTTAAAAACACTTTGCTGTTGTACTGACAACAAAGCTCCTGCACCCCACCTCCACTGGGCGCACCATTATAGACTTCTGGCCTCTGCGTCAGCTGCTCGGTTGGAGTAGTGCTGCATCCTATCACGGAACTGTCAGTTCCTTGCTGTAAAGTCCAACTCTTCTGAGACAGGTAGGAAGTCCACTTCCTCATGTCATATTCCACTAGCCTTTCGGGTCGATTGCCTTGATAAGCAATACTTCATACATGTTCACTGGCTAAAGGAGTCTGGGTAGTAGCGCGAATTTGAACCACCGGAGCAGTGCAGTGTTGTTGATCTGCTTGAGGCCATAATTTGCGTTCTGTGGGAGTTGCTGAGTATCTCTGAGGTCTGCATTATACCAACATCTGAGGGTCTTGATGGGCTTCTCTAAGCCTGAACTTAGATTATCAAGTAAACCCCTTTAACACCCCTTTTCTTCACTCTGTTCGGAATTGTTCAGTTTGGGTCTCCTAAGTCCGACCGGCATCTTCCCCCACCATCGGAGCTAACACACCAGATAGTGAACAGTTGACAGCTCCACCCCTCTCTTCACCCGAGTGTTGAAAACATTTTAATACTTGGATAAAAATCCTACCTGAAGTGTGGAGACTAAAGACATCACCAAACTTAGTTTCCACTATGGTGTTGCTTTTTGGGTTTTGGCTTCAATTTTGTCTTCAGAAAGTGAAAAAAATGCTCTGTGGCTTTAGATGAGCCCACTCATTTGGCTATTGATGAATACTAAATATCTTAAGCGTCAAAAGGTATTGAGTTGCTTTTCACAGAAACTTACATTAAGCAAACTAAAGTGGGTGACGGAGAATTTTTGTTTGTCGAAGAAAAGAGAGATATAACTAGAAATAATATTTTTTTAAAAATAGAAAGTAACAACATCATGATCCAAAGCTTACCACATCACGTATCAAATGTCAGGCAGTCTTATGGCATTGATGTGTGTAAATGCTAATGAAACCTGCTCACTAGTGTTTATTGTTGACGTTACCAAACTGGTAAACAATGATTCAGAGTGCATATTAACAATGCCCCAGGAACATTGGTTATATACAGGGGTGGACGTAAGTGGTGAACAGGTGCGCTTGCACGCTGACCAGTGGACCAGATTCCACTGTGCTACTGTACAAGCTACCAAGAACTTTGCATTTTCTTCTTGCCGTGTGAGGAACGGTACTCGAGTAGTGTTTTGTCGTTCATGAACGACTCATTCAAACAAACAAATGTTTGGAGGGAACGAATTGAACAGAATCATTTCATGAATTAATTTGTTGCTTTCTCAGTTTAATTGAGCATGTGCCACATGAGAAACTGTGCCCAAAAGAGTGTCGAGGGTGGCTCAGCGGCTTTGTGGCCATCATGGTCTTGGGCTGTGCACAACGGTCCATCAAACATGAAGCCGGTCCATGGAGGAAAAACCATTTTGCTAGCGAACTAGGCCAAATTAGCTGATCACGTAGTCCCATACTGTAAGTCTTTACGTGTGTTTCCGCCACTGGCTGTCTGTCGGCAGCGGTCACTCAGCGAGCTAAACGCTTGATCGCACAACCTGAATAGCGATCGAACTGCTGTATTCCATGTTTCACTGCGTTCATATGATTTATTTTCCATTATACACCAATTCTGATAAGGTCAACACATTTCCTAGTTTAGCCCCAAGTTTTTTTATCGACCAAGTACATGCGCTACAAATCTCGGACACCATTTACCGAAATTTACAGTTGACAACATTATTGTCACACACGCATTTGCTGGACCCGCCACTGGTCGAGTTGCTTGTGATGTTACATGGTGACTACAATTTCTCTGTTGCTTCCAATATTTTCATGAATTTAATAAACGACAAATGCCTCTTTACTGTGCTGTTTTATTTGTGAAACTGTGGAACGACTTCCCAGTGCACATCAGACAGGTGCCCTCACAACCCATTTTTAAAACCTGCCTCCAAACATATTTGTATTCCATGGCTTTTTAACACAGCTTGAGACTCTGCTCTTGCTTTATAGTGTGTTATTTATTTTCATTTATTTATTTTACTGCTTTAACTTTGTTATTGGTTTATTGTTTCTAAATTATATTATGTTTGAATGTCTTATGTTCAATTTTCTATTTAATACAGCACTTTCTTTTCGCTGCAGTTGTTCTTAAAGTGCAATATAAACAATATTGAGTTGAGCTCAAATATGATCAAATGTTCAAATAAAAATAGTAAAATGCTTATCCTGCCTGAACCCTAAGTAAAACAGTTACCCATCAGCCGTTTTTGTGAAGTTTCTCCATTAGCAAGCAAAATGTCAAAAGGGCCTGTAAGGAACACTGCATTGCTGTGCAATCAGCAATCTTTAGCTTTAACACTGTCCAGATGGTGGAGTTGAGGTTTGATGTCCACAAGATACCACAGGCCCAAATGGCACTGCTCTGAACACAGTAGACTAATTCATGTTCCTCCGGGACCACCATCTGCATTACCATTATAGGAAGAAAACATCTCCAATGTAATTATCTTGGCCCGATGCAGGATGTTCTTCCTCCGCCTACTTGGTCTGACATGACAACATGTCACTGCTGTGCATCAGCAATTCTCTAACAAACTTAAAACGTCTGCCTTTTGTCAAAACTGTAAGTGATGACAATGACAGTGATGCTGCCCAAAACTCTATTGTATAACGTAGAAATACACAGCAAGCGTATACTTTTGGAACTGGACCTCCTGGGAGAAAAGTGGTGCATAGAAATAAATCCTCTGGCCTTCACCATACTTACAAAAAATACCAAAAAAATGGTCTGCACATTACAGCATATTGCAAACCAATGCCTGCAATGCTTCAAATTCAACAATACACATTCAATTTATGTCATTCAAATACAGTTATTTTTATTGCAATCATTCCAGTTTAGTGATACAAATTCAAATCTAATTTATTCATATTCCCCAAACAGAAATGTATTGCAAATATTTGAATATTCATTAACGCTCATTACTCCAGCTTCTTCCCATTCCAAAAACTAGCATGTTGGGTTTATTCTTATAGTCTTCTTATAGTCTTCATAGCTAATAGGTGTTAATGTAAGTGTGAATAGATGATTATCTAAACGTGTCCTGTGATTGGCTGACGACCAGCCCAGAATGAACTCTTGCCCAAAGTCAGATGGGATGAGCTGGACTAGATTTGTGCTGGCATGAAAATGAAGTTATGCCCGTTTTTACGCCGAGTCTACCAAAGTAGGTCCCATTTTCTCAAATGATTGTGCAACAGAATATGACGAAAAGGGTAGCAGCAGTTTGTTTGATAGAGCACAAAAAAAGCAAAGCCTGTTTTCATTTGTTGTTTTTTTTTTCTTTTTTTCTTTTTTTGTTTATGACTTTTGGTCTTATTTCTGTGACCAATGTGGGTTTTTCCTTCTTTAAATGGTTCCACCATGTTTTTTCAATGTGTATGTTGCAGGGCTGTCAGAACATAATTGTGTTTATGATGCTAAATATGGCAAATTACAGTTCTTTGAGGTATATATGCTTTGTTTGTTTGTTTGTTTGTTTTTTGCAAAATACACTGTACAATTGTTTATTGATCCTGAAAAACAAAAAGTGGAAAATTTGCATTCCTTCAATGTGGTCATAAAAGTCACAATATTTACAGTTTGCTCACAAATGTGTTGATTTTTTAAAGCTGAATTTATAAAAAAAAATTTAAAAAAAGCAAAACACTTTGAATCCTACACTCCTAATGCTTTTATCTGTATCTGTAACTCTGACATTTGACAGACATGAGGGTGGTGATCCACAGTTTTCTCCCTGTACCTGCAGTGGCTTTTCTGTTAGATTTGCTCTTTGACATTTGTTATGGATTTAATAAATGTATTTCTGATTTTGTACATGTTTTCACTTCTTCCAGCCCAGAAAAAAAACAACTTTTGGTTGACCTTGATATACTCATCAGAAAAAATGTGTAAGTGGAAATTTCGACTACCCAAAAATTAAGTTTCTCTCAAAGTAATACTAAACTACTATTACTCCTAAACTGATAGTAATTAAAAAGGCAGGGAAGGACAATCGTAATCTGGTATTTGTTATAAGAAATGCAGCACCATGAGTGGTTCATGGGAATGTGTGCTGTGGTGTCTCCAACATGGGTGACACTGGGCATTGCAGAGAGCGAACACGAGCATGGGTGAAGCCTCCTTGACCCCAACACAGTGGGTGTGGAGGGGCGGGGGATGCTAAGTGCTCAGCTTGTCCAGTCCTGGCAGGTGAACTGGCAGGGGCTTCACCCCGAGGTTGGAGGGTTCATTTGTTGAACACTGGCACTGGATAGCGGGTTCTGGGATAGATCCTGCCTGAGCATGTGTGCATATCATTTTGCAATAATGTGTGTTTGTTGGCTTGTCCAAGAACATATACATGAGACACGTACTCACCTCTTGTGTGCATGTCTGGCTCGTTATGTTTAGCCCCTAAATGATCACACCCTGGTTGTAGCACTTGGCAGATGGGGACCCTCAGCCCTTTCTTATAGCAGAGGAACATGCAGACAATCACACTGCCTCATTCTAGGGGCCCTCTAACCTTTTGTCATCTCTGAGGTGCCCTCCGAACCCATCTGATTGGCCTCACCCAGTGCAAGGGGTGTAGAGAGCTTGCCCTGAGGACCTGGCATGCAAGTGATAAGAGGACAGAGGGCTTGAGAGGAAGTAAGAAGAGCCTACATGCCACACTCTAAAAACATTTGGGTTAAAAATAACATAATTTGGGGTCAAAAATGGACCGATCCACTGTTTGGGTCAATATTTGACCCACTTTCTTGTGTAGTTTGGTACAAAACAGCCCAATTTTTGGGTTTGTTTTGTACAAAACTACCGACGTTTTTGCAGAAATCAAATCCATCCAAGTAGTGAATCGGTCCATTTTTGACCCCAAATTGTGTTATTTTAAACCCAACTGTTTTTTGAGCGCAGGCATCGCCCCTACGCGTTCATCCAAATGATATTTTTGAGAGCCCTTTTCCCCGTTGGGAAACTCTGTAGCAGGTTGAAAACAGGGTGATTTCCTTTCTGCTTTGACTTCCTCCTATGCTCAGTTTGCACTTTTATCTTTCACCTTAAACGTGTGTATGACGAGTTTATAATTGTACATCCAACTCCTGTTGGTGTGTGCCACATGGAGGCAGAGGAGACCATTATTGGCATTCCTACCGCTGTGTGGCAGCCGGCTCATTCTCCTCTCGTCAGTGTGAGAGTTGACAAAGGGAGCGCAAGCGTTTCCAATCCTTCACTTTTTTTATTTTCATTGCGGCCTGTGACAAGACGAAGGCGAGATGTATGCGTGTGTGAGTGTTTTGGATTAGTGTCTTGCTGCACAATAAATCTTTGTTAAACAAATGCAAAGCAGATGGCACCGTGGTGTCTCCACCGCTAGGAGAGAAAAGAAGGAGAGCGAGGAGGGCGGGAGAGAGTAGGAGAAAAAAAAAAAGCAGCTCACTCCTTATTCTCATCCTCCCCAGACACACTGATCATGCACATTACACAGAGTGTGACTGCAATGAGCCACAAAACACTTTTATCCCAAAGTGGAAGCCAAAGGTGGTATCTGGATGCTGATGGACACCCAAACACATTCTGTTCATGAGAGAGGGAACATTTTTGTTTATCAAACAGGGGCTGTCAGCGTGCCTGCAGATATTACAGATAGAGCTGACATTTCCTGGCCCAGTGCACATGAAAAAGACGTGACCAGGCCATGCAGCGTATTAGAGCAAGGTAAGGGAAGGTAGAGGACAATGTTCTGTCTCTACCTTTTCATGTAGACGTGGCCTTTTCCACATGAGGCCAGGCGCGCTTGGCCCTGGCTGTCGCTGATAGTTATAGATCCTTCTCAAAGACCTTGCGTGTTCTGTGACACAAAAGAACAAGGGGGCCCCTGGGCAATATTGTGCACAGGAGCAACACTGCAAGACAGCCGCAGACAATCGCGTGGTGAGACTGATTTGCTCGTCAGGAGGAGACACGCATGGAATTCAGCGGTCGTTGTCCACATCTGACAAGTCTCATGGACAGCGGGAGGGCTGCGATTGGATTCAGGGCAAATAGAAAAATTCCTCTGTTTATACTTCTTGATGAGTTATTTATTTTTTGCTCATTATAATATTCAACCTGACATCATGTCCAGTCGGCCCTGTGTAACCCTTGTGAAATATCATGGAATGCACGTTTAAAAATAAGAATAAGAGAGAGCAGAGTCATAATTATGATGATAGGTGACAGTGCTAGTGAGTCGACATCATTACAAATGACAGTGGCCTGTGTGTTTATATTTGTACGCAGCAGCAAAATGCTGCACAGAGCACAAACGTGCTCCTTTGAATTGCCGTACAAATTTCACACTTAGGAGACTTGATGACTGATTTGACGTCTTCTGCTTTTAATATCCACCATATTTTAAGTTCATGGACTGAGGACTGGTATTAATGAACCTATTACGCAGCATTCACTAGAGATTTGATTATTTACATACAGTACAGTGTCAAGTGATGGGAGCAACCATCCATGTGGATCATCTTAACATCAAGGTGTGATCCACTCCCCCCCCAAAAAAATCTCAAGGTCTAAACTGTGGCATATATTTTTAGAATCAAAGTCAGTCTGGAAGGCCAGATTGAATATTGTATTGCAGCACGTCAGTTTCTATTCCTTTGATCTCATTTGAAAATGGAGGGAAAGCATCACTTCACACTGCAGTTAAGCACACAAGTACCTGAGTACCTGTTCCTGCCGCAATTACAAGCCCAAGACAAATAATTAGTCTGACAAATGACTGCTGGGCACGTCGCCCTTGTTGTGGTTGAGTCGTCTAATTTGGAGCCTCGACTCTGAATGCTGGCACTGTGGCAGTAATTAGTGACAGAGATGGAACTTTACACCATAGCCCACTGTGGATGTGCATTAAAGGCAGTTGTTAGCTGAGCGGTGATAGGCGGCCAGTAAATGTGCCGTCTTGGAAGGTGATTGTAAGTGCTTTGAAAATCAACTGCAAAAGGTACTGCATTATTAAGGGTCAATAGTTATTGTTTTAATTGCACAAACTTGATATTAGGGAGGAGAGGGGCACACATGCTGAAGAACTACATATACTGTACAATGTTGGTGCATAGAGCAGATGGATAAAAAATGCAGATAGAGAATGTGTTTTCTATTTTGGATATTTTCATTATGAAGGGTCCCTCCTACGACACAAATGTGGCACTTTTGTTGGTAAAAAAAAAAAAAGGTACAGCTTCATTGTCTTCCTCCATGACTCTGAAAGTGAACCGCTAACATACAGACGGGAATTAGACCACAAATCACTTTTGTTTAGGGGGACATATTAAAGAAATGTTATATTTTAATGTTTCTATACAGATAAGTGTATTTTTGGAGTGCCTGTCCACTCATCAAGTGTGAACTTAAACAACCAGGTAGGGCGGTGGATGGTAAATTTGGCCAAAGGTATAGAGATTGTCATTATACCGGTCTATCACAATAAATTATGACATCATTGAAAGGAGCAGAGAGTGACGTGAGGACATGCAGAAGGTGTTGAATACCGAGCAAAAGAACATAATCTGTAAAATATGACAAACGACAGTCATCACACAGAGAGGTAAGCAGTCTTCATTTTGTGTCACATTGCTGACCTATGCTCCTGCATGAGTTATGTTAAATTGTTCCCTGCTGTGGTATGTGTGACTTCACAGATTTTTAGTTTGTTGTATATTTTACCGCTTGCCCTTACTGTTTGCCGTGGAAGCGAAAGCTTGTTGCCACATCTTTCTCTCTACGAAAGCAAGCTTTTGAGATAACGCACAGCTGTGTAATATATTGGCACTTTGCCTTTGGTTTTAGGCAGTTTCCTCGCTTGCTGTATTATCTGCACTTGAACAAATACCTGGGAAATGTAGTTCTTCGTGCATGTTGCAGCCTCCATACGGGTCACCGGCCACCTATGCGCACGCAACAGACGGCAAGCACTTTCCCCCCTTTCAATTCAATTGACTTGTGACACGAGGTCAAGTGTGGTCTTCGCTTTTGACTAATGTGTGACCAACTAGAACCTATCCCACCCCACTGGCAGCTAGACAACTATAGGCTGACCAAAGTTCCGGAAAAAAAGGACCCCTTTCATGTGGCAGCCAAAGTACTAGTGAAGTTTTTAAAATGGACATAATGTCTCCTTTTTACATTTCAGGTGGGTCCTTCTAGGCAGACTGGGTCCCCAAAGGTTCTTAAGAAACAATATGTGTGCATGTGCTTGTGTGAGTTCACGTGTCACCTCAGCATCAATATGAAGCTACAGAAGTCTGAGTTGTGAGAGCCTCTGCATGTCGGGCCTGATCTCGCAGGCAGCAGAAGCCCACCTGCCAGCCTGCCGTGTCTCCCCAGCGAGTGGCTGACACCATATTGTCAATGCCACAGATTGAACGGTGATCTTTTTCACAATCCCCCCTTTTCCCCCCACCCACCATGTCACTCCATCTGCCATCATCTGTACACTGCGCATGCACCTGTGTGTTTTTGCTCTTTCCTGCCTGCCTGCCTTCATTCACTCAGTCCCGCTTGTCACCTCTGACAGCAGCTTGTCAAATGTTCTCGGCGCTGCAGGCTCATCCGTCATTAAATGGCGATGGAGGATTGCAATCATCTCTATCAGCGTCTTCAGGTAGTGCAGGTGCCATCTCAGACACGGGCATGTCGGCTAGCGGGCCTCGCATGTGGGAGGCATCATTACTTGTACATCTGTCAGATTTGAGTCAAATGTTGCACAGTGGTAGGAGAGTGGGGGGTGTGGGGAAGAAGGCTTGCACGGCCAAATTCGGGACGAGAGAGTCACAGAATTAATTTGAACTGTCGCCTATATCGCACATCAAGCGTTTCCTGCTGATATGAACAGTTCTGTCTTAACACTGAGCGCATGTGCTTGAATGCTCATTGTGTACTGTGGAACCTCTAAAGTCAAGCGCCCATCAGGTCATAGAGTTCGCCCGCCTCCCAAAATTGTCTGCAAAAATACGCACCTAAACACTGATTAACCTCTATTTTTTTTAGTTATATGATAGCTTATTCGTTTATACTTTATTTAAATCTCAAAACACTGAGAGCACAGTCTGCACTTATTTTCAGTTACGTATTCAACAAAAGCAGAGGAGAAAATAATGTAAAGTTAAGAATGTAAAAAGAGAGAATTCAGTAACTCTCACAAGAGTTTACCCTGAGAGTTAAGGATTCACTCTCGTATTTTGCCTTTTTCTTTATTTTTTTTGTTTGTTTGCGTTTGAAGACGAAGAGGAAACGCGATGAAGACCAGAAAACATGTTTTTAAAAAGTATTGGAACTTTTACATTGTAGGATAAAGGCACACTTTGTCCTGACTGTTGATTAGCAATATGTCTAAAGCCACAATGAGGCCGAATTAATTTAACGTTACCTTAAATTCGAAAGCTGAACATCAACTAGCGGCCCAGAACATATTCTTGGATGTCGATTGTGTTTGGCCTCAGAGGTTCCACTCAACTGTAGTCATATTGATATTCATGTAACAAACAGGTCAACCACATATTTGGATTCCCACAGAACAGTTTGAGGTAAATGTATCACAGGTGTTTTCTGATACACAAGGGAAGAAATTTCACAGACATTTTGGCCTGACCTCTCCATGCTGATTAAGTGTAAGTAAAGCTGTCGTGTGTTGCCTGCATGGTCCCGACAGCTTTTGGAGGACACGTTCGACTCCCTCTAGTGAGTCACAAGAGCCTTGGGGCGAAAGCTCCAGCCGGGCAGGCGGACCTCCACTCTGGAAGCCAGCGCACACACCCACACACACACGCACACACGCAAGCAAGCAGACATACACAGACTGCAACGACGCCGTGGAACCAAGCAAAACGTAATTCTTACATACTGTATATATTAGCAATTATTATTGGAATACTCAAATATTCTTAATAAGTTAAAGAAAATAACCTTTAAATGTTCAACACAACCTTGGAAAAAAATATGACAATACCACCTAATAAACAAAGCACTTCGTTCTTCTCATTGTGCTATCTGATCAATTTATTTCTGTTCCTCAACAGCTCTAATCTTACTCCCACTCCCTCCTGTGTTGTGCCGAGAAACATTTTTGCACTTCAGAGATAAAAATCACAGTCCCCTCATCCACTCGTCTTCTTTTGTCTCCGTTTCACACAACATGGAGATAACACGCCCACGTGTGACAAGTCCACCCACATTCATCAAACTTCACTCGGCGAGCCATAGAAAACAAAGGGATGACTCGTTCATGGGAGAGTGGGCCAGAGAGAGCAGTCATTGCTCTCCGAGAGGCTAAACAGCTTGAGATTGAGTGCACATGATTTGGGAAAGAAAATGTGCAGATGCTCTCTTAAACACTTGTGACATGTAAAAGTCAACACAATACCACTTTACATTTAAAATACACAGTTTGACTTTACATGAAACAACAATGTTGGTCATTTTTATGCATTTTCCATGTTACCCATGCAAAATCCAATTCAATTTAATACAAGAGCTGCATAAAAAAAAAGTTGTTTCCTCTAATTTTATTATTGTTTTTTGCAAAAAGCCAAACAAAATGGAACCATTGTTACATTATTTTAAAATGATCATCTTTGCAAATGCAGAGTTTTGCTCAGCTACTGTTCCAATATTGAGTCCCATTACACTGGTGTAGCTATTGTTATGGCCAGTGAGTCTCTATTACACCGGGTATTGCTCTTTATTTTAATGTGATGTCAGGATGTCTTCTCTCAGCATTGTTGTTACTTTCCTATCAGCCACAACCACGCTTCTTTTGATGTTCTGTAGTTCAGTGAGGATGGGGGGGAAAAGCACATTTTGTGAACCAAATTATTTGGTGGAGACAAATTCTCAAGAGACATTTATCAGGCGAAAGATAATGTAAAAGCATTTATGTGTTAGACTGCTGAAGAGTTACTAATTGATTGATTCATTGATGATTCTGATGAAATTAAAATTCTATGTGATTAATGTGCACTAAGTGTCTATATATTTTCCAACCGCTGAAATTGATTTTGAACCATTTATTTATTTCACTGTTGTTGTTTTTTTTAGATTTAGCGTAATGAAGAGGGTTGAAGGTACAATGATTAAGAGTGGTGGATTAAATGTATTGACATTTTAAGTATCATTTAAAAGCTGCATTACTTCATATACGCCAAGGAACTTTAAATGAGCTTTAGTGTTCATGTCCCGCAGTTCCATTTAACACTATTATTTAAGCCACATTGGCCTTATATTCATGGGCCACTTCTGCTTTGCCCTCAGTGAGATGTGGACCCGATTTCTTCTGACTTTTTTTCTTTTGGTTGTAGAACATCAATGTTTTACCTCCTCCTGAGATACACGCTTGGTGTCTAAGAGAAAATAATGGTTGATGTCAACTAAGAAATGTTTATTGTAGACCTACAATGATTAATAGTAAATAATGACAGCTCTGGGAAAAAAAATATGAAAAAAATAAGAGAACACTTCACTTTAGCATAAGATGGGTGTGCATGGGAAAATGAAATCAAATCAGAAAAGTGGCTCACATCTTGACCCGACCCTTTCAATAAGTACAGTTTAGCATACTAGCAAGATGGTAATACACACTCACTGACCACAACATGACTGGCACAGTCTACTGAGATCCAGGACAACAACAGTATCAAAATGTTCTTCTTTTCAATGATTAAGAAACGTCAGCTTTGATTGATAGAAATACTGATTTAACACAATATGTGTCATCTTCTAAACCGCTTATCCTGTACGGGGTCGCGGGGAGGTGCTGGAGCCTATCCCAGCTGACAATGGGCGAAACACGAACTACACCCTGAACTGGTCGCCAGCCAGTCGCAGGGGACGCACAGACACCGTCACTGAGCGGGAACCGATCCCACGCTGCCCGCGCACAACTCAGGCGTGTGTACCACTACACCATCAGTGACTTAACACAATATATGTTACTGTATTCCAACAGTGACAGTAGATTAGGGCCTAATCAATCGGACAGCGGTGGGTAAAATCGGTGCACTTTCTCCTGCACACTGGCAAAAATATTTCCAGTGCTGTGAGAATTACTGGATGCCCTCACTTGAGTAAAAATAGTCCCACTTTTAAATAAATCTCAAGGGTAAAGATTCAAGTGACGTACAGAGTGAAACAAAGGCACCAAATGACCCCCTCCAGATGAGGTACATGCAACCTGGCAATACAGAAGAGAGCAGGGAAAAGGGTCAAGGTAAAAGTGGACCAGAGATTTAAAATGTTCATCACAATCACAGCTTGCCATCAGCTATTAAGCGTCCGGCAGCAGACAGCCACACAAATCCTGCTCTGACTGCTTCTCACAAAACCTCCTTATCTCACCTGTCCACCTGTCCCGCTCACTCGTCCATCTTCTGCAGAGGCAACTATGATTGCATCTTTAGTGTTACTACCCAAGTGACAGCCCTGCTGCAAAAGCAACATAAAGCCGGCCATTAAAAAAGTGTATTTATTATTTCTGAGACACAAGGAGACAGCAAAGAGGATTGCCTCTTGCTTTGGCCACGCAAGGATACAATGATGGAGATGATGGTGGAATCAGCAGTTCTGGAAAGAAATATTGGCGGGGCGAGGGCCAATGCAATGTGTGTTTCTTCACCTTTTTTAAGTTAGCATATGGCTTTAATGCAATGCTTTACTGTACATAGAACATTTAGTTCATCAAAGTTAGGGAGTAAAAAAACAAACACAGGGGGAAAAGTTTTGAAAGTCTTGATTGTGAAATTCTTGCCTGTCCCCAGAACAATATTTGATGACATTTATTTTCTTTTTCCTTTCTTTTTTGATTGCAGTAACTTTGCACCATTTTCAATATCAGATTTTTTTTCATCATAATGATGGGCCTCGAAAATGTACATATTATTTTCTTATGCTCTCTGAATGAAATTGTTCTCTTTTCCTTTCGGAGGGGCTGCATGGATGATAAATACATTCCAAAAATACAAAAATAAGTATGAATACATTTACACGCTCGCATTTACAATTTCATGTTTAAGAACTTTTAACACGCATTTATTATAAATTATTTACCACATTATGATGTTTGTTCAAATGTGTCAAATATTTTGGGGAAAATCTAACCAAGCTGAAATCTATGAATTAAAAAAAATACAACAAATGTGACATGAATGCTTTGCGTTCCTGAAAACACGAGTGCAGATCATTTGAAAGAATTAAGTAAAATGCTCTCCACGTTAACGTCTGTTGTGATTGGTCATCACATGATTTCCTGTGAAAAGGCTGCCTCCTCCTCAGAACAATAGTTCAGTGCGGCTGCAAAGCCCTAAAGCATGTTTCTCCTCTGCTACTACTGATGCTATTTGTGTTGTCTTGTTTGGTGCCAGCGGCGTAAAGGACTCTCAAGTCAACGGGTGTCGTGTTATTTCCACCAGGCGGGCCACCCGTTTCGGAGGCCAACACGTGTCACGCTTATTGACGGACAAAGTTCCACGTGTTTCTGCCGACAACCCTGTCTACTTGCACCTCCCCTTTGCCGTGCTAAGATGCATGCCTACAGAATGAGGTCAAGCCTGCATAATGACCCAAACGAGTCAAGATTCTCCGGATTAGATTATTTCAAACAGTTTTCCCGGCTACCGTTTTGACAACAAATATCCCCGAGCCAGGCAGTGATGGTCATTCCCTGGCTGCTTCTGACACTGTAAAAACAATGTGTTGATTTGGATTTCACGTTAAAGCGCTCGTCGCGTCCACACGGTTTACGCGGAGAGATATGTCATTCCGGGGGTTAGGCTAATTCCAGCCAGGCCATTTTATTGTTGATGTCAGCGGGCGCGGGAGAAAACGGAGCTGACCCCCGATGTCCCGTGCTGCTGGGCTGCGTTCGAGTTGAACGCTGACCAAATTTGGTGAATCTGACTTATCTTTTCCCTCCAACGTCCACTTCCATATGGCGTGTCTCGGAGACGGGGTGCGCCGTCCCGTGACAGATGAGCCGGCCCCCTTTCCTCCCTCACTAGCAAAGTGGTGCTTTAGTGCTCTTTTGATGCAAAACGATGGGAGGCAATGCGAGCGTTTGGCTCAACAATAAAACACATTGCCTCCTCTGTCAGTCTCCTCTTCAGGAAGCATTTGGTGTAAATGTTGTCCTAATCTGCCTTGTCTGCGGCTGCAATTATCGAGCCCACACTATAGCCAGGCCTCTGCTTCCCTCTTCTTACATTGTCTCTCCTTTGTCTTCTGTCTTTTTGTTCTCCTTTCTGTCTTTTGATTCCGGCGGATTGAAGAAGAACAGGCCCGATTGTCTCGCCGGAGGTGAGATTTCATAGGTTTACATATCAAACTCTATAAATAGATAAGAGCTTTTGAAAGAGAAAGTGAGCACGGCAAAGGGGGGTGGTTGTGTGCGCGTATGTGCCCGCGTGTTGATTTGTGCCTGGGAGTTTATTTGCACGGCCCGACGCGAATGCACGCGCATGTGTGCTAAGACAGAGAGGCTTCCCCCACTTGCATACGCAGCGAAAAGAACCTCCACCAAAACAAAAGGGATTATGGCGTTTCAAGGGTGTTGTGTTTGCTGTGTTTATTCACATAGCTCATGGGGCTGTGCTGGACCCGCAATGAATGTCAATGTCAGGGAGTGAAAAGGCTGCAACACAAGATAAATATGATGAACAATAAACACAGATTAAGGCTGAATATGTCACGCTACATCATGGGCTCATTCTCATGAGTCTCATGCCATTAAGTAACCCTCGGAAGTGTTGACATGATCACGTTAGAAAATGATGATGGTTGTTCGCCTGCAGTGCACTGCCAGAGACAAGACGTTATTTATATGGATAGTTTGGACGATTCCGGTGTCACACCTGTTTAATCCAGTCCGGGAAGTAGCAGCGGTAGTATGACCGCACCGGGCGGAGGAGGAGAACAGAGATGAATGTCTGATGTTGTTGAATAAACTAATTCGTATTTCGCAGCAGGTGCAGCCTCGATTGCAGGTGCAGCAATACCGACTACTTATGTGTTGAAAGCACAATAACTATGTAATGATGCCTCAGCAAACTTTGCTTCTGTGTATTTTGCCATGAAAGAGGAAAAAAAGGTCCAAGCCTAATGCGCACCCATATTACAACGCGTTACTTAACAATTGTAGCCTTAACTTAAAGTTAACCGATTGCTTTTTACTCCCCCACCCGCCCTTTTCTGTATTTCCACATCTAATTACACTTTCATTCATCAATGTTGATTAATAGGTCCTGTGGCATGCCTGCCTCATTTTACTCTCAATTAAGCTGGTTGATGCATGTTCTCATCAAGCAAGATGCATTGGCCTGGTTTACTTGAGGCGCTATTAGTGGACACTGTAATTAGTATCCCAGCACATAGAGGTTCCCCCCCACCTCCTGAGCCCCTCTCCCAAAGCTGCCATCCTTGGCCTCTTTTAATGCCTTCCAAATAATGAAGATAACAGCACAGATGAGGGACGAGCAGTCCGGCCCACGTTAATCCTCTTCTTCCTCTCGTGTTTTTCCCCTTCTGCCCTTTTCGTTTTTAGCCAAGGAATTACGCCTTGTACAGTAGAATCACCACACTCCCGATGTCTTGACAGACTTCTTTTGTGCGCCAAACACTCCGACTCCTCCTTGCTTATCCCTTATCAGCGGGGAGCTATATGTCTTTATCACATTTCACACTCAAAGGAGAACAGGCAGCCAGATATATTTGCCAGTTACCAAATGCGGGGCTTTATCAGAAATATCGGTCTAAGTTGTGCACATTAGTGCTCATGCTCCTTGAGAAGCCACTAGAAAAGAGGACTGATTACACGCTTGTTGCTGTTGTAATGCTGCTTTCAGCTCTCCCTTTCTTCTCGCTCAGCCAGCGTTCCCAGAGCGCTCTTCTGCCTCTGATTCCCCACACTTCAAGAGATCTCTCAAGGAGGGCTCTGGGGATGACAGTCAAGAGCCCAACTGGGCAGAAGGACAAAAGATGGCTGAAGGAAGGAATAAGACGGAGCGATCGACAATGGGGCTAATAAAGCCAAAGAGGGCAAGACTGATGCGCCTTGCTGCTGCCGCGCGGCTGCTACGCGCTTCAGACGCTGCAGCTGTGGCCGTGACTCGTCCCCACATCTGCGCAGACAGCTCCCATGGGCCCCTGCGCCGAGCTTGTAAGTGCTAATTGGGACTGTTAGGGTCAGCAATTAGCCGGCTGCTATTGAAGGCTCGTGACAGGCCGGCTTTCACAAAGCCGTGATTGTTTTAAGACGGAAAAGGGAAGGAGCAGAACATAGCATGGACAAGTCAGACGCTCAGACAAGTGGCAGACAAGCAGCAGAGGGTGGCCCACCAACACTTCACACACTGCGTTGCTCTGATCGAGGAGAAGGGTGCAGCATGAGGCAATACGGTCCGAACTTAATTGACTGATGCAACACTGTCCTGAAATAAATAACACTTGTTTTCTTTTGCAAAATAAAGTTTAGAACTGAAAATTGCTTGTTGTGAGATAAAAGTGCTGCTCCACTGGTTGCTTTCTGTGCATCTGGCTTGTGTCACAACAGCCCACTACATTCCATTGTGTTCTTATTTCCAAAGTCTTATGAGGGGACAAGGATGTTTGGAACATCTGCGCTACAGTGGATCTTCTGAAGTGGAACTTAAGAATGTTGTTCAAACTTTGTTGTTGTCAAGTTATCGAGACAAAATTCTACACTGCTCTTCTAACTTTGCGGGAACCGTCTGGAGAAGACTCTTTCTGGTCAAGGCCATGTCATAGTGCACAAACAACGATCCATGTTGGTTGGATGAGTTTGCTGTGGAACAACTTGAGAAGCAGGGCCTTACTCCAAACCAAACATTTGGCATGAATGAACTAGAACAGAGATTGTGAGCCAGGTCCTTTCATCCATCCAGTCACCTCCCTGACCTCTCAATCGCTCTTTTGGGAGGGTGGAAATATTCATACAGGCACCTTGAACAGGATAGTGGTAGAAAACAAATGAATGAACAATTCAAAACCTTGTATTATGTCTTCCGAAAGAGTGGGGAGCAGTTATACTTGTAGCTGCAAAGCGGGCAAGTAACTCACTCATCCAAAATATTTTCCTCTATTTCCATGTCCATAAAGTTGTTCCGGAGTCAGTTAATTGAACACATTATTATTATTATCATCAGACCTTCCTGGGCAGCAGCTTAGCTATGCAACGTCACACCGGACACAAACTAACATGGTGGAAGGCAGTCACCAAGTGCCTACTTCACTTCTTTATCTGTAATGCCCTGGCCAACTTTATATCATCCCTCTGTGGATGTCTGCTTACAGTTCCTTATAGACATCTTTTGCGTGCTTCCATCTTCTGCATGGACTTCAGCGAGTCTATATCTTCAATGGTCTCTCCTGTGCTGGATTTGAAAAGGAATGAGTGCAAATAAGTGGCTGTGTTCACTCCCACAATGGCGCAAACTGCCCTTTCTTCCGACGCTCTTCTAGGAAAATGCAAGACGAAAGAGTTAAACTGCACATTCTGCTAGATTTGCACTGGACATAAAAATAGGGCCCATAGTGTCAACCCTTGACCCTCCCAGCTTTTAAATGTCAAACGTCCTCATATGTACTCTCAGTTCCTTAGGAAATTTGCACCGCAACTTATTGATAACTTATTGCGATGTTATCATTATTAAACAGCATTTAAGCTTCTGTACCAGTGAATAATAGCATAAAATGACAATATTTAGTTCAAGCTTTGAGCCAACTCAATGCAGTGATTTGCTGTGATTTTCAGCTTGAATGGTTTAATTCTGCTTGCCATCATATCTTAAGAGTGTATCGCTGCTGTTCTAAAGCACTTATAGATCACATCACTCATAGCTAACATTGGAGTGAACCTTTTTAATTCACTCGTTCAGTCAAATGAGAAGCAATATGGAGTGCTCGATGCATAAAAGGTAGTAAAGCTATCATATATCCCTCAAGAGGCTCTTAACTTGTGTCTGCTGCATGTGTTTTATGTTATACTGTATTACGCATTTGTGTTAAAGAGCAGGGGGAGATTATGAAGGTTAGTCTAAAGTTGTCACAGCAACAGTCCTTTTCCTCATGCCTTTCTAGTTTTGCCAATGGGTGTGTGCGCATGTATGTGTGTGCGCGTGCACGTGTATGTGCATGTGTGTGTGCCATGAAAGAGTGAGGGCAGGATGACAGAGTGGCGCAAGGGGCAGGCAGTAAAGAGTCTGAACATGTTTGGATGTGGGGAGCAGTGTCAGTCCTAAAGCCAGTCAAGCAGAAATACACAGGGACATTTAGCAATGGATGGTACACAGAGGAGGAAACCAACCAACATATTTGAGATGTTTCTCTTAATTAAGTGATGTCATTAAAGCATGGGTTTCAATTTGGGGATTTTGTCAAGTAATACATGAATAATAATTAATGATTAATACTATTATTTTTCATCCACTGTCTACTTGTTATTCAGCGGGATTTTCTAAACTAAAAACATCTATCTATCTATCTATCTATCTATCTATCTATCTATCTATCTATCTATCTATCTATCTATCTATCTATCTATCTATCTATCTATCTATCTATCTATCTATCTATCTAGTAATTGCATTAGTGTGTAAATCCATAGTGTCTACATAATGGTGGAGATCCATTTATTATGTATTTTTTCCCAGTTGCTCCATCCTCTCATTGGTTCAGCTACATTTCAGCCCTCTGATTGGTTCAGCTCTATGTGCACTGAAGCTTGATTTCCCATGAAAATCACCTTCAAAGTGCACTTTAAAAAAAAAAAAAAAAAAAATCTAACTTTATGAGGCTAGTTCAACCAACACTGCTTTGCTGAGTGGTTTGTTTCAATTCTGAATTTTTTGGGGGGCACTTTCAGAGTAGTTATGAGTGGACAAGTTAGCATACACCGACAGCCAGGAGCCTCTGCATTAGCATCTCTGGTGAGTATGATGTGATTTATTTATTTAAAGTCTTCATATTGATTAAAACAAATGTTTGTGAACTACTACATTGGAGTGTAGAGGTTTGGAGTTGTTAGGTGATGTATTGAGGGTTAAAGATAACTGTTTTTTCTTTTTTTTCTTTAGTAATAATAATATCCATCTTCAAATACGTGGAATGCTTTTTAATACGACACATTGGCCTCTTGGGAGGTACATTACTACAATACTGACAATCATCTGTGAATCTGCAACGTTGTTTTTAGGAACATGCTTAGAAGTGTGAATGTATCTAGTTGTACAGTGTTTTTTATTTTTTTTGTACAGTACATTACTTTTGTGACGTGATGGCATTTTTAAGAGATGGATTAGCTCACTAAATACCTACTGGAAGCCCAGGTCTGAAACTCACCACCCGCCATTGGGTTCTATATGGTACACAGTTCTGGCCCAGTTTGTGATTGCTCGGCCTAGGTGCATGTCTTTGAAATCTCCTGAGATCAATAGTTACCTTGTTTTACAATTTTCACTTTTTTTTCCAAATGTTTTTTAATCAGTACAAAACACCTAAAAAAATTCACTAAACTTTGTGGAGTGGTGAGGAAAAAGATCTCTTTGTGTTTCTTTATTTTTGTTTAGAATTCAAGATGATGTTTTCAATACTCCTTTATTTCTCAATGAATAATGCATGTATTTTAATGACAACATACAGGCATATGCAGGGCATAGGTATTTATGAAGGTGTGCACTTAGGTGCTCATCAAACAGTCCTTGAAAGCTGTAGTATTAGTAGCATTAGTCTGAAGTATCATTGTGCTTATTTAGGTAATTGCTGTTATTATATTTATATCCATACACACACACACACATATATATATATATATATATATATATATATATATATATATATATATACAACGTGGATGTGCTTGGGCTAATGTGGTGGTCTTGCTTTTTTTTTTCTTCAAAGAGTAAAAAAAAATAATAGCAGATTTTCAGTTTCATAGGTTATGAATGGTGCTCATGGCCCCCTGACATATATTGTTTTGCCAAAAGTCAGTTTTTATTTTAATTTTTTTTACGGAAAAACAGCGTGAGGTTTTGCAGAGAGGTGCTCCAATTGTAGTCTCTCTCAGTCATGGCTAACGAGCAATTTCGCTTTGGCTTCATCATTTACGTAGAGCAAGGGGGGAAATTAATCAAAGCCGAGAGTGTTTTTTTTTCCCACACAGCTTCCTCTGAGAATAAACATCAATAAGCATTACTTAATACTCTACAACACAACCCCACAGGGTCCCATTTAATTTGCCTGGTAGAGAATGCCTAAAGTACGACTGTTTTACACAAAATTACATACTCCGAAAGTTTGAAGGGGTAGCCAGTTTCCACACCCTTGAGAGTTAAATTAAATTAGCTCAAATAAAATTGTAATGGGAAAAAAATGGCAGTAAATGCAGCTATTTGTCCTTAAAAGTTAAGTTTGACACCGCAAGTTGGGGTTGCCTACACCATTGTCTTCTGGAAAAGAAAGCGTAAATAAGTATGGGATCTGGATTACACATTTACCCATCAAGATCTGACATGTTCAACTCAATTTGTCCCAAGATTTAAGCAAATGGTTTAAATTCATATTAATTATCTGGTTCCTGCTGTGAAAAAAGGTTTTTTAACCTGGTGGCATCCAACAGTTTATTTGAAAGCCCATCAAACTTCATTGTCATCTCCGCGGTATGCCATTCAATGATCCAATTTGGAATGCATATTTACTCATGTGTTATTGATGGTTTGCATTTGAAATCGTTCAACTTTATGTCAAACATGATGAACATAGATTATGTGGCATTTTCACTTATCGAAAGTGATCATCAAACATTTTTTCCACATACCAACACTGTCAGTCACAGTCACGAACACTGTCAGTCACAGCTGTCACAATCTATTGAATGAGCTGATATGAAGAGTTTTATTGTGAAGGGATCATTTCGCATACCACAGTTAGTTGATTAGCACGATAGCTTACTCATT
Organism: Filicampus tigris; assembly: GCF_054856515.1. Lineage (NCBI taxonomy): Eukaryota > Metazoa > Chordata > Actinopteri > Syngnathiformes > Syngnathidae > Filicampus > Filicampus tigris. The sequence goes on along the minus strand of NC_141224.1, from coordinate 23,714,529 downwards.
TATTGGATCAAGAATAGTGAAAGAAAATAGATAACGTGTAGAAGGAGCCTGTTCTCATCATTGGGTGTGTTTTTGGAAAAAGAAAAGTAAAAGTAAAAAAAAAACCTTGAATATTTGATTTAAAAAACATTTTGTTTTAATTGTATTCATGCTTTTGGTTTACTCACAAATTGTACATTAAAGTGACACTTGGGTGAGCTTAACATTGACACTTATATAATAGGTTTGTGTAAAAATGTAAAAATGACATTAGTACTAAAATGTCCACCTCAAAAGACCATATAGTGATTTAAGGTCTTTTTTGTGATTAGGTTTACGACAAATTTCCACGCCCCTTTTTGGGGCGTGGCGTATGTTATGTTTTCGGTCTCAGCAGTCTACGTCACGCGAGGAAGGCATGCGTGGTAATATTGCTCGCTTTGACAGTTCTGTTGTCTACCACGGCGACCAATCACTACCAAAATGCAAATACACATTACTACTCTTGTCCACTTCAACCTCCATCCATCCATTATCAATACCGCTTATCCTCACAAGGGTCGCGGGGCGTGCTGAAGCCTATCCCAGCTGTCTTCGGGCAGTAGGCGGGGGACACCCTGAATCGGATGCCAGCCAAGCGCAGGGCACACAGAGACAAACATCCTCACTCACAATCACACCTAGGGGCAATTTAGACAGTCCAATCAAGTTACCATGCATGTTTTTGGAATGTGGGAGGAAACTGGAGTACCCGGAGAAAACCTATGCGGGCACGGGGAGAACATGCAAACTCCACACAGGGAGGCAGGAGCCGGGATCGAACCCACGACCTCTGAACTGTGAGGCGGACGTGCTAACCAGTCGACCACCGTGCCGCCCCCACTTCAACCTGCGAAAGTATAAACGTGTTCTTCACAATAGTTTGGATTATTGACATAAAATGTGATCTCATCATGATCACCTCCACAAAATCAAAAATACCGTGGCGATTGCTCCTCCACTTTCACAAGCTGAAGTGCACACAAACCCCGATTGGTTATATTTCGGACATTTAGCGACGCTAAACTCGTGTCTCAGGAGGGAGAGAGACGGCGGCTTGCAGCAGCAACAGGCAGATTGGAGCTTTACGTCCCCTTCTTCCCTCCCCGGCTAAAGGTAGGATAATGGGACGGCTAATAGCAAAAACTAGCTTCAGGTCATTAAAACAAAAGGCTGTAATTTACCACAGCGTAATATACATGCAATTATTTGCAGTTCTCTACAGTTAAAATGACAGAGTAGCATTTCCTAACACAGTGAATATGAACAATTGAGTAATGCAGAGGAGCCTGCCCCTGCTGTGGGAATGCCCTTTCCCAGCTTGATAACAGAGATGAGAGCAGAAAATTTAGATCCAGATTTGCTAGAATACTGCAGGAAGAGAAAATGACAGCACAGTGGTCGACTGGTTAGCACGTCCGCCTCACAGTTCAGAGGTCGTGGGTTCGATCCCGGCCCCGGCCTCCCTGTGTGGAGTTTGCATGTTCTCCCCGTGCCTGCGTGGGTTTTCTTCCGGGCACTCCGGTTTCCTCGCATATTACAAAAACATGCATGGTAAGTTGATTGGACACTCTAAATTACCCCTAGGTGTGATTGTGAGTGCGGATGTTTGTCTCTGTGTGCCCTGCAATTGGCTGGCAACCAGTTCAGGGTGTGCCCCGCCTCCTGCCCGAAGACAGCTGGGATTGGCTCCAGCACTTACCGCGACCCTTGTGAGGATAAGCAGTATAGATAATGGATGGAGAAAATGACAAGGCTGACAAAATTATTAAGGCTATGTTAACACCACAGGTAGGTTCTGATTTTCTTGCCCATATGTGACATCCATCCATCCATTATCCAATCCGCTCATCCTCATAAGGGTTGCGGGCGCGCATACGTCTGATTTTTTAATGCAATGTGAACAGTACAGCATAATTCCAATTTTTTCGATGCGACCCAGACCTCCTTCAAATGTGTATATAAATTGGATATGTGCACGATGCGACTGCAGTATGGATGCTGAAGTTGCGCTCATCCGAACTTTACATCATCAAAACCCTAGCATCTGCAAAGCTGTGAAGAGTAACAGTGGTCATTTTTTATTTAACTTGAATTTAATCCCACTTGAAACATAAAGTATAAAGTGGACATTTGTGGAAACGGTAATAATACATCCACATATATGGTTTTCCCCAAAATATTTCTACCTCCTCTCATCTTGTTCCTCTATCAATCTCTTTGTGTCCTGATTTAATGAATTTAGTGACATCAATTGCCATATGTAAAACGTAGTGATTCTGATTGGCTGTTCACAATCAAAATGCAAATCATCTGCTTTTGACAAATGACGTCACGCTACGGCACCATCAATCGGAGAAACTACAACAGACGCCATTAATAGAGTCTGATGCGCTCGTTTCTTATTTACTTTTTTTTTTCAAATCACCTCGAAACTTTGTCTCCATGTAGTAAAAGAAAATTAGAACTAACTGAACTGAACTGAGTTGTGTGCGGGCAGCGTGGGATCGATTCACGCTCAGTGATGGTGTCTGTGTGCCCTGCGACTGGCTGGCGACCAGTTCGGGGTGTAGTCTGCCTTAGCCCGTTGACGGCTGGGATAGGCTCCAGCACGTCCCCGCGACCCTGTATAGGATAAGCGGTTTGGAAGATGACATGATATATTTTTGCTTTTATTACACATGCCCTGTCTGTGTGTTTCTATCTATCTATCCATCTATCCATCTATCTATCTATCTATCTATCTATCTATCTATCTATCTATCTATCTATCTATCTATCTATCTATCTATCTATCTATCTATCTATCTATCTATCTATCTATCTATCTATCCATCTATCTATCTATCTATCTATCTATCTTGTCAGACCAATTATCAATTATATGTTATGCATCACTATTATTTGTGTGTAAATGGCAAATGGACTGTCACTTGTATAGCGCTTTTCTACCTTTGGTACTCAAAGAGCTTCACACTGTACCTCATCTACCTCCTGATGACGCAGCATCGGGAGCAACTGGGGGTTCAGTATCTTGCTCAAGGATACTTCAACATGGTCACAATGGCCGGTGATTGAACCCACAACCTGCCGGTTGGGAAAGGACCACTCTACCACTGAGCCATGCCGCGCCCAGTGTGTAAATTAATTTGAGAAAAATGATCATTTCATTTGTGGTTTACAGTCAAAATATCAGTTCCAATATTCCATCCATCCATTATCGATACCGCTTATCCCCACAAGGGTCGCGGGGCGTGCTGGAGCCTATCCCAGCTGTCTACGGGCAGTAGGCGGGGGACACCCTGAATTGGTTGCCAGCCAATTGCAGGGCACGCAAAGACAAACATCCGCACTCACAATCACAAGTTCCAATATTTATATTTAAAAAAGAAATCTTATTGATACAAATATTGATCAAAGGTAGTGATGTCCCACCACACCATAGAGTCGAAACATTTAATATTATAGACCACACTATATAGTTAAATATGCTCATAAGTTAACTTTACCAGCTAGAGTATGGCAGCAAATTTCGCATTTTCCTTTTAAGGTCTTGAAATCATTATTAAATAAATTAATCCCCGATTTGTGAAAAAGTAACTTAAAAGTAACTTAAACTTGAGTAACGCATTACTCTACAAATAGAGTAATATTGTGAAGAAACGTATTACTTTCACATCCAAGTAACTAATAATATATAATATATTACATTTTGGAAGTAACTTGCCCAACACTGGTCCTTGATGGAATTGCTACAAGGAGGTGTACGCAGGACCACGTTTACTACACTGCGCCATGTGATTTTGATGTGTGATGTGTTTTATGCAAATGCATGTCACTTGACGTTGTGTTTTGTATGCATGCTCGTCATTTCACGGATGCATTTTGTTCACATTAAAAGTCATGTTTTTGCTTAAATGTGAGCGACTCCATAATCAATCAAATTTAACAAGCAAAAGCCATCCCTGCAGTGTGAACGTAGCTTTAGTCTTTGGCCTCACAGTTGAAACTGACGCTATCGTAGTTCTACTGTTTGTAGCTCAACCAAATTGCAAAAGCTACAAATGTTAAATACAGTGTGTCAATCTGTGACTTGTTGATTTTTACAGATCAATTTATACAGATTTATATACAGTGGTACCTCTACTTGCGAAATTAATTGGTTCTGGAAGACGTTTTTCAAGTAGAAAACTTTGTAAGTAGGGACGCGTTTTCCATGTAAATGCCCTAATCCGTTCCAAGCCCCCCAATATTCAGACATAAATGTTTTATAAAGCATAAAAATGCATCAAAAATTGCTGTCCTCATCACTTTTTGCCCTCTTTGGTTCATGTTCTCTCTCAGAAGTGTTTTTTGCCTGGCGTTTTGTAAAGAACTGATTTAATAACGTGGCGACTGTCGATACATTACGGTCATATTCTTTGGCAAGCTCAACCAAACGCATCCCTTTTTCACTCATTCATTCATTCATTATCCATACCGCTTATCCACACAAGGGTCGCGGGCGTGCTGGAGCCTATCCCAGCTGTCTTTGGGCAGTAGGCGGGGGACACCCTGAATTGGTTGCCAGCCATTCGCAGGGCATCCCTTTTTCATACTTTTCTATTATCTCTTGCTTTGTTTGTATGGACAAAAAAATACGATTCTCTCCTTTTTCTCTTTTAATCGTTTCTAATTCACGTAAAACTATCGGAACATCTCATGACCCGAGGGGCGAAAGACAAGGACGCTGCATAGACATATCTATCACATATATATCTATCTACTTTTCTACACACATAGACACATATGGTAGAGGTCCCTCTTAGCCAATGGGATGCCAGGAGGATGCTAGCTAATAGCCAATGGCAGAGCAGCTATGCGTATGTTGCGTTCAGGAAATTCTGGAGTTGCAAGAAGCGGAGTTGCGAGTAGCAGCCCATACTGTATTTTTACCTTTCGTATCCTGGAATTTCTTTTGTAACAAGAGGCAATATTTTCCTGTTGAGGCGTCTCGTAACTTGAAAATTTCATATGAAGAGACGTTCGTAAGTAGAGGTTCCACTGTATGTCAATTTGTTACATACAGTAGAACCTATACATCCAAAAGCCTTTCAGGATTATACAAATTCACCTAAAACAACAACTACAAAAATCATAGTATGCAGCCAAAGTTAGATAATTTTTTGAAATTCATACTGACATCATTCTGGACATCACAAAGGACTCACTTTAGCGTCAGCATCAAATAATTCCCTTTGTGTTTTCTTTATCTTTTTTTGTGGCAGCTTATTGGACACACTCATTCTGAAAAAAGACCATCCTCTGCGTGAAGTGTTACAAGTATATTGTAGAACATACACCAGAAATTACCTAAAGTAAGCAGACTCTCATTTGAATCATCACTATATCACTCTGTTCCAAACAGGTGTTTGATGAGCATTCCGAAACTTTCTCAGTCTTTTTTGCCACCTGTCCTTGCTTTTTTGAACACGTTGCAACCAGAAAATGTAATGATTATTCACTAAAAACAGTGAATTTTATCAGTTTGAACATTAAACAGCTGGTTTTTGTAGTGTATTCAATTCAATATAGGTTGAGCGTGATTTGAAAATTATTGTGTTGTGTTTTTATTTACATTTTACACAATGTCCCAACTTGAATGGAATTGGGGTTGTATGACATAAATAAATATTGTTTATGAAAGTGGAGTCAAGTGTTCCTCTATGTTAAATATGTTTACAGAGTATGTCCTTCAGTCGGATCAAAGCAGCTGTGTCAGCGTGCTTTCTGCCTGCAGAGGAGACTTTGATCATCACACAGCTTGCAGTCTTCACAAGCTGCTCAGTCACTCACCCTGACCTATGACCTCTATAAGACTGAACCTACTTAGTGTGCTTCTTTCTTGATTATTTTTCTCAAATACTATTTTGTGATCCAAACAAGTTTAACATTTCTCTGCATAGTACATGCTTAGTGTACACGCAAAATGAAACATTTCCAATTTTTTACTCATGGTCTAACATGTAACTAACCACTACTCGCTATTTTTATCCCTCTCAGCTGATTGCTGATGTTGTGTGAACAATTTAACCTCCCAGCCTTGCATGTTTGCTGGATGTTCCGCTGGCGCACTGGCACACACACAGCTGCGTGTGACAAGAGAATACAAACACACACACATACGCATACCAGACACTCGTACTAATTCCAAGAAGAGCACGCGTTCATTTATGGATGATATTCTAGCTTTCACATCAAATTTCAATTACACAAGTTCTCATCATTTGAGGAGAGTGACATTGTTCTCAAGACACGCACACAGACACACTGACACATTCCCTGCCTCGCACATAATCGCACAAAAGCCACACATCACAGTGACAGAGACACACCTCCTCTCTACCTCTCGGTATCGATCTCCCTTCCAATCTAAATGACCCTGTTAACCATCCCTTAGCCCACCCCACCTTTCCTTTTTACCGCTTTGAGCCCTACTTAGCAGCCACACTAACCCCCACACGTACCCATCCACACCGCCACCTTACTCCTCTTGGTTTAAAATGGCCCAGTGCAAAATAACTCACATCAGTACAAGAGGGATGAGGTCATTAGAACACGTGACGCCCTCTTGAAACAGCGAGCATGATTGAAAAATCAATTTTGATGTCTTTTTCTCTCCTTCTCTCTCCTCTTCTCTCATCTTGTCTCTGTTTGCATTTCTCTTTGTAATGCCACAGATAACATTTCCTGCATGGAAACCTATATCAAAAGAACTAAAACTATTAGAGTGACATTCACTCTACTTCAAAAAGTCTTTCCAGCTGTCATGTACTTTATCATCCAGCTGTGCATTCTTTGTAACAAACATGCACCAAAAAAAAAAAAAAAAAGTCTAAAGTCGTACTCTGGAGCGCAAACTAGGATGTCACGCACCAGCGATATTGTGTTAAGATGTTATTAAAGTGTGCGTAGTACAAAAATGTCTTTTCAGTAATATTTAAGTCAGGCTCATTACTTGGAGCTTGCAGAAAGGACTGCAGTCTTTTGGGAGAGCAGCAAGGGCTTTGACTGATTTTTGAGTGTTTTTTGATCTTTTTAGCAGATCGCTCCAGGTTAGCTCCTCCAATCACCTCACATCTCCCATCCATTAAAGCAGAGTCATTTCCTAGCGTGTTCTTATTAAACGGCTCCTATGTTTTTTAGTTTGAATATTTTCTCGTTCGAAACCCAAGGACAGGGCCTGCCTACGGCGTGAGAGAGAGAAAGAGGGAGAGGGAGAGAGAGAGGCGGCGTTTTTTTTCTCTTTACCAGCCGTCAACCTTGTTGGATTCCGTGTAACTTTCATTAGAGAGGGAGATTTAGTGCACTTGAAAAGACAGATGAAAGAGTTAGAGGCTAATTATCAGGAAATTGAAAAAAGATAGATGTACTGCAGCGACTACAATTAGTGAAGCACGGAATATCAAAGACTTATCAAGAGCAAGTGAAAAAGCTGCCTTGAAGAGCAAGCACAATTAAGGCATCTGCAGCCCGTGTGAAATAAGAGCGGGAGAAAATGAGAAATGAAAATATGCAGCCTTCAACGGAGAGACTTTTTCTCCCAACAATTCATCCTCTGAGATGACACTAAATTGATGAGCTACAGGCCTTGTGTGCTCCCTTTCCTCATGGTATCCTTCCTCAATCATCGTGTTCCCTCACGTCTTTACATCTTATGTTGTATTTGCACACAAGTTAACCGCAAAATACACAAAAACACACACTGCAGTGGATAAAGGGGATGGCAGTGATGTCTGGCCTCTGCTCTGACGTAACGCTCTAGTATGCTTCATTGCCTCACAAATTTGCACTGATCCACACTCGCAGGTCACACATTATCACAAATAGGTCACTTTACAAGGGTGTGTGTGTGGATGTGTGTGTGTTTTTTTTCTCTGTTTCTCAAAGGCCTGCATTGTTGTCCCGATGGTCTAATAGACCTGCGCATTTATTTGTTGTTGTCGTTGTTTCACCGTTTACAACTTTACAATACATTTCTATTTCTATTTTAATGAACTATTCATTCATTGTGCATTAATTTAGAGTCTTTAGTTAACCTAACATATTTTTGCAATGTGGGAGAGGAAGCCAATGTACCTTGAGGAAAAAACAACCGAAGCATGGGGAGAACATGCAATCTCCAAACAGAAAGGCCTGACCTGAGATTTGAATCCTCCTTTGCTGCCCACAAGGAAGCACAACGAGGCAAGAAAAGATATGTGGCTGCATGGAACATATTATTGTAAAAAAAAAAAATTGAATTGACTACCCCCTTTAAGCGCATGATGGAGACCTCGCCATTTCTACCATCTGTTGGTTCTCTCCCTTATTAATCTCTCTTCTTTTTTTTTTTGTATTTACAATGTGACCGTTGTCTGGCTTCTCACTAAAACAGTAGCTTTTTTACTTACTTAAACTGCGTTTTCAGTTACGGCAAGTCATTCATTTTTTTTTTTTTTTTTCGCTGCGCATTTGTTACTAGAGGTCTTTAGGGATAGAGCAGTCTTTCGTCGAGGGGGCTGCCTTTTTGCCATTAGTAGAATGATATAAAACATGACAAAACAGTGTCTCTGTGAAGCCGGGTGTTAGACGGGGCTAGTCTCTCCGGGACTGATATGTAGGGCACAAGAAGAGCAAGAGGAGGAGGGGGAAAAAATGAATGAGTCTCAGCTGAAAGCTAGGGGGCGCACTAGTACATACACGCCACAATGGAAGCATGCATTCCCTCAAACGCAGAACTGAGTTCCCCATTGGCATGCCGATACACTTGCCAAATACACTAATGTTCTTTTTGTAAAATTTCATCATGAATAATATTCATGAGATCACAGTGCGGTTTTCACACGACAAATTATTCTGAACATAGCTATTGCCACATTGTGTGTTTTTTTTTTCTGTGTATCAGCTCAAGCCCATTCTGTGTCCATTCGCACTTGCACATACTGGGAGATGACAAACTGGGAGGTACTGGTGTCTCTTTTGACTGCTTTGCCCAAGGCTCGCACACATGGGAAGAGGGGCAGGGGGTGCGGGGTAAAACAAATGCTGGAGTCTCTCAGCCAAGGCGCACACATGTCGAACAGGGGGAGGGGGAGAGACTGAGAGATGGATTGGCATCTGTCTATTAGCATTGAAATCTGCAGTGGAGTGTGTGTGTGTGCCCCTCCCCCCCCACACACACTCATTGTTTCATTTGCCTTGCAAGTTCCCACAACTGAGGTGCCAGGAAATTAATTACTCTCTTTGGGAAAATTCTCTTGTTGTCAGTCGCACATTGAACACTTTGAATCATATCAAATGCAAAAGTGTGCATGGAACATTGGCACTTATTACATACTGGAAACAATCTGCATATTCGCACAGTTGAATGATGAGACATTTGGAAAAATGCTTTATCTACGTTTGCCATTGTTTTGAAGTTGAATGGTTGCAGGTTAAAATTCAGCAATCATTAAATATCTTTGAGAGCTTCCTTTAGTAGGGGGAGATGTTTTGAATTAAACTGATGTTAAGCACTCGTGCAATCATGTACACATTAATTCTTCTGTGTGGGTGCACATGTGCGTATGTGTAAACCTAGAGCTACTATTTGCTGTTTTCTCATTCATCCCTGCCACCTGATCTCCATCTGAATTGACAGCTGTAATTCCGACTCTTTTCATCCATGCTGCAGCTGAAAAGTGAAGCCAGCAGCCACTCGTGGCCTGTGTGTGTGTGTGTGTATGTAGATATAGAACAGTTACTTGCTATATAGTTTTACACACAGCCCCAATTTTGAAAATTAAAGTGTCAAATTGTTATAATTTCCCCCCAAAGTGCGACTGTGTCAAAGAAACATGACCTATTCTATTGCTTTTTGTGATAAATGTATCCTTCCTCTGTCAAACCTGTTTTTGCACCTCTGCAGCCTTTTCATTCTTTTGTCGGCTAGTTCTCGCTTGCTCTTTTGGATTTGGATTTGAAATGAAAGTCTGTTGTTATACTCTGACGATCATTTAATTTAAACACAATTTAACATGTGAAAAATCACTCTTTAATGTGTGTTAATTTTAAAAGACACATTTTCCAATGGCCTTTTTGACACCTTCTGTTATTAATCACTGCAAAGACTATGTTGAGTGTTTGGGTTAGGGAGGGATGTAAATGTACATGCAGACTGGATTCGCGTGCGCTGCTTGAACACTGAATGGCAATTGAAAAAGCATGCGCACCAGAGGAAAACTTTTCAATCAAAAATGTTTAAAATATTACGCAGAGGATGAGGCAGATGTGACAGGTTCATGAAACGCATTTCAAGGATTGGAACATTTTGGTTGGGCCACAGAAATGGTTGTCAAGGCATCCCTGACTAACAGTTCGCTAAGCAACAGCCTGTTTTCTGTAAATCTGGTATAAGGTGTAGACTCAATGTGCAATCAGTATCAACCAGTGTCAACACAATGTACCCCCCAAAAATAAAGTATGTCATAATATTTAGCAAGGAAGAAGAAGGAGTTAAACACACACACACACCCCCACGCACACACACTTCATACTGTCTACATGCAATTGTTTGACTGGTCAATGGAAGGGAAAAAAAACAAAACAAATAGAAAATGTGCATTTTCATGAAAAACATTTGGATTAAAATTCTGGATTTCCTACCCTTTTTTAAATCAATATTTTCTTCTTTTTTTTTTTTTTTTAGACATGGTCCCTGAATTTTAATTATATGCGACAAGTTAGGACATGCTCCTTAATTAATTTCACAGACAGTCCAGGCATATGCAGGAGCTGAGAACTATTTAGGGGGGTGTACAATTTAATTTTGATGCAAATGAGAATTGTTCGTCTTTGGGGTAGATTTGTGCTTTTATGTTTTCTTTTTCCTCCATTCCTCCTCTCTTATTCTTTACCCCCTGTAGTCCTCTCTCGAGCTGCTCTTTCTCAATCTGCCCCCTTAAGGTCTTTTACTCTTTTCTCTGATTACAGGATTATGGGGAGGTGGGTCAGAATCAGTGTGTGGTAGAGTATGAGGCAGAGATTAGCCCCGAAAGTTCCTGCCCAGGACAGTTGAAAAAAGAAAGAGATGGAGGGGATATGCGCATCAGAAAGGGGATTAGTATGTGGTAGACTGAGTTTCCAAGCAGATTGCCATCTCTAAACACCCCCCTCCCCCCTAAAATTGAAACAGACTTGTTTACCAAAGTTAGCATTTTGGTAATGACTATTCCAGGTAGAACGCTGAAATGGGGTACACACATACCAATTTTAAAGATCACCAAATTTTTAGAGTTCGCCCACATGAAAAAAGGAAAAAAATGTCAAGTGCGTACATCCTGCTCTTACAGTACTTGACATGAACAACACAGCAAATAACACAGTTGTCAAATCCAGGTCCAGAATATAAAAACCGTGCCACCGTTTGGCTTTAGCCACAGGTGCTTCTACTCAACCATCAGGTAAACGAGCTCCCGGGAGCACACATAACATACATGATATCGCGACCCGTAATCTTTTGTATCTTTCGTCGTACCAAACTGACCTGTGTGAGGCAGCATTGTGCCACAAGGCATCCAGACTTCCAAAAATACAAGAAGTTGAGTAGTAGTCGTAATAGAAGAAATAGAAATAGGCTATTATCTTTTCTGGTAGGGCAACCAAATTGTGGTTGTCCTCTTAACCGTATTTTCATTGTGGTGAATAACTTGTAAGACATGTTATACAAACACTGAACACAATGTCATGCAAATTAGGGAAGAATACTGTTTCAGAGATAAGCGATATTTGGTTGATTAGAAATGTGGCATGCTCAAATTCAGACAGAGTATCTGTGTATACCCCGCTCAGTAACTGAGCATAGTGCCTGGTGCAACTTCTCATCTCTCACTCAAACACACACGCGCACGCGCCCGCACACGCACACACACACACTCACTTCCACTGTCATGGCACACCTCCCTACCAACCTAGTAATTAAACTCCTACTGATTTATTGAGTGACACCACCAAATCACTACTCGGCTTGTTTTTATGACAACCATCGCTCCTTGGGAAACAGTAGCTTCTCTCAGCACTGTCTGATCACATTTTTATAGGTTCTTATAGATGGGGCTTGGACACACAAATATTGCTACTGATGACACAAGAGTTCATGGACACAAAAAACAAATATGTTAAAGAATTTTAAAAAATGCTCTGTGTTTATATTTGAAGAACGATACGTTTTGTTTTGTTTTGGTTTTTTTTGCTCGTTTCCACTCAGCTTCAGGTGGAAGACTGAGATATGCTTTGTGTATTATAAATAATGTCCATTATGAAACCTTTGATGCAGAAGCACCCAGCCAATCCCCCCCACCGGTGTACTGTGGGGACTATAATTAGCCATCTCCTGTGACAGGAAGTCTTGTTGGTGTCTGGCTGACCACTCTTGAGGCCTCTGTGGGATAATTCACCTTTGTAATTACACTGGAATGAGTGATTGACATTGGACACTCAGCTTCCACCGCCACCACAAAGATAGAAAAACCTACAGGTGCCAGAGTTGATGCCTTCTAACACTTTGTTTCCCGCAGCGTCGTGCCTTCATCGCCAAACCACAAACAAGACTCATGTTTGTCGACGGGCGCTATCAGTTACTTTTCCTCAGTCAGGCTGCATTAGCAGGAGAGAAGGGAGATGAGGGATAGGGGGGATCTCATTCCTCAGTAGGGGCTCTTGGTTGATGCTTCAGTTGGTGTACTTGACAGCTCAGATATTTGACAGCTGCCAATCAATCAGCGAGGAAGGCTCTCTAATGCACAATCAATATCATCAAAGTCCTTGTCAACACAATGCACCTGAGAAGAAAGCATGTCTTAGTTTATTTTGAAAGATGATTTGCACTAAGAAATACGGGAAACATCAACATCTGTTCATCATTCAAGCTGTGCTGCTACTCTGTTTTGTATTTGATGGTTTCATAAAAGTGCAATAACAAATAACTGCAATTTTCAACGCTTCCATTGCGAAAGGTAATGAAGGATACCCAAAATAACTCATATATACTGAAATGCATGGAAGCACCTAACAAATCCAAGGGAAGGGTATCCAAAGTGTGGAGTTGGATCCTTTTGCAGTCGTTTGACTGTTTAACAGAAAACTGCCAGTTCTAGAAAGCAAGTAAATGGAATAATAAAACATAGTTTGGATTTTTCTGGTGTGATATCGGTATTTGTATTCACAATACCTAGATAAGATGGTTATCACCAGAGATGGGCACTTTACCGTATTTTGCCAATCCGTCATCCTTCCGCGACGTGGGCACCTTTCCGCCATCATCCCTCGGTCCTTATTCATTCAAAAGTAATCGTCCGATGACCAGGGGACATCACGAGAATATTTAAGATTGTGTTATAATTAGTGCCTTGCTACTTCGCGCTTCGACTTTCGCGCCCTCAGTGCATTGCAGATTTTTCAGAAGCATTCATAAATTAAAAATGAAACAACACAGCCATATCGGGAGCTATATTGCAGGCACTCATAAAAGGCGGTGACTGGTTCCCAGCGCGACATTGACCGACGAGAGCATAAGTGGATTTACTCTTTCAGCGCACTGTACTGTACGTGAGCTGACTGGGTGCGCATCATCGCAGCCTCTCACTTAGTCTCGTCCACTGTTCAAATGTGCCGTTGATTTAGTCAGAGTCAAGCTGGATACTTTCTCCTCCATATTTGTAATGATGTGTTTGCTCTAATAAAGTTTTGTAAAAATCGGATAGTACAGTACAACAGCTGTGTCTATAATTCGTGAGCGCAGGTCCCGACCGGCCAGCGGCACGGGCGACTTAAGACATTGCCAAATAAAGTGTGAAAGTGTTTGTTACTTTTGTCTTAGGTTGCCTTAATACAGTTTACCGTAACTGCAATCCCGCATTGCATTTCATCCAAAGGATTTTATTGATGTTGTTGTGCAAAGATAAAAAGTTAATGCATGATCCCCCGGGCGGCCATGCTTCTTCTTCGTTTTTGAAATGAAGTAGGAGGAGAAGAAGAAGAAAAAGCAAGCGAAGAAGAATGAGGGAAGAAGCGGCCTCTTTTACTTTCACTTTTCACGACGGCGACAAGCGTTTTAAAGTGCAGGATTGGATAAATTACACTATGGCATTCTAGTTAAGGTAAGTCAATTTTATGATAAAAATTTAAACTTTAACGTAATTTTTAGCGACCGTTTCTTCGTGCTCGTCAGCTGCCGCGGTCGGTCGAAGCTAAATTCTGATCACAGCCTGCAAGCTTGGTATTTATATTCTTCATTATGCTTTTTTATAGTTAAATTGATTGTTTAACAAGTATTTAAAAGTGTGGGAACCATGTTGGGGTTCGCAATATCATATAAAATAATAATCATAATCATAAGTCCGACTCTACTTTGCGGGTTTCACTTATAGCGGCGCGTTCTGTCCCCCCATTAACCGCGATGAATGAGGGATCACTGTGCGATTATTTTCCTGTAATATACAACTGTTGAACGATACACCAAAGACGTACAACTAATATGGTATTTGAATTTGGCTGTGCAAAGTGTGCAAATTATTTTGGATTTCTCCAATGAGGCGTCAAGCAACTTTTTAAAGTAAAACTACATAAAAGTCCGTCTTTGCGACAGTGACTCTGCTCTAAGTTTGGCTGTAGAGTGAGCAGAGGTCAGCTGCTGCAGGAAGTAAATAAAACTGAGTTAACTCAGTTAATTTTATTTGTGCGTTATGAAATTTTAATTAATCTCCATAGTTAATTCTTTAATTTTGACTGCCCTAGTTATAATTCTATTGTGTTTTAATGCATAACGTTTGCATTATAATGCAATAACAACTGAAAACTTATTGCGTCATCATTCAGCGCAGTACACTAAAATCTACGACCCAGATGTCTTTCCTTCTCCCCCTAATATAGCATTGCATTATTTTGCGATGTCATTTTTTAAAAATAATGTAATAAAAACTGAAAACTTATTGCGTTATTTTGCAAAAAAAAAAAAATATATTAATTGCAAAAATAACGCAATGTTATTTTAGGAGGAGAAGGAAAGACTTCCACTTCTGGGTCGTAGCTTTAAGTGTACTACGCTGACATGAATGACGGATTAGAGAGATTTTCATGCTCTAGCGATGTCCCATAGTCGTAGACAAGGACATAGTTCACATGCAAAGGGATAAGGTATGTACAAAATGTTGACAGTTAGTTAACAACACAAAATTGCTACCTACCTCTTTCCTCATCAGTCCTGTGGCGTAATTCATGGTATTGCATGTGTTGAACTACTAGAGGGCAGATTATACAATGTACTGCAGGGGAGCACACATGAAAAAGAAAAAAAAGGACTCCAGTGTTGTGCAAGCCGTTAATAAAGGCTGCTCCGTGGTATCGCAAAAGAGAACAGTGGTCTTGCTTTGTAAAAAAAAAAAAAAAACAACAAACCACATGATTGGGTACTTGACCAGGTTAGGGGCGATTAAAGAGAGAGACAAAAAAAAAACACTTCTGTCCTAGCTTAGTCCGTCTGTCCACAAATTGGGCATCCGTTTTGATTATGAATTTTTCTATTTTTGGGGTAGTTCACTTCCTGTTGCTGTCATCCTCTCTCCAGGAGCAAAGCACTGTCAGCACCTAGCTAGTAGCCATTCAAACATGCGCATTAGTGTGCCATCAAAGGTTATCAGGTGTTCAATTTCACTTTATTCCCAAAATGTTTTACAAACATGTATCTTTGTTTGTCTATCTGTGCCAGGGGCGTACAGTGACAGACATAACAATTCAATTATCTTCCACTATATCACAGATGGTACATAATCAACCAGTGTATCCACTTTTAGTCATATTTTTGTTCAGTGGTAAGTCGTGAGATGTTTTATATGTGAAATATGTGCCTTAGCTCAATAAAGGTTGGAAAACATTGCTTGTTGGTGGCAATTTTTATAGACTCACTGGGAATGTTTGAATTCTACCGAGCAACAAGTGGGTATGCAGATTTGTGACACATGTCCAATTCTGTGGCATTGCATTGCTGTACCTGCAAAACCATTCAATTTTTTTTTTGCTGGCTCCTACTTTTTTTGCATGATGATCATGCATTTGGAAGAGATGTAATGTTAAAGTCCCTGTAAAGTGAAAATCATGCCGCTTTTCCATTAGCCCGGTTTCACACCGAGACAGCCTTGCATGGCCTCGAGTGGTCGATTTTCCATTAGACGTTTTTGTGGCCGAGCGGTTACAATGGAACCGCTTTACAAAACCATCGTGGAGGTGGTTGTAAAACGGAAGCCGCCTGGGGCCGAGTGGGGCCATGTCGTCACAATCTTCTGACTGGCCGACAACAATTCAGCAAGGAGATCCTCTGCACGCGCCCATTTCCTGCAGGTTTTAGTCGCCAAAGTCATCAAAATACAGTACAGTTGTACCTCTACTAAATGAATTGGTTCTGGAAGAAATTCTCAAGTAGAACATTTTGTAAATAGAGAAGCATTTTCCTTGTAAATTCCTTAATCTGTTCCAATATTGAGACATTAATGTTTTATAAAGCATAAAAATGCACGAAAACATGTAACAAATACATGTTACAATTAGACTATTGCACAGTAAATGAGGGTTGTGCATAATGTAAAAAGACAAAGAATAGAGTAAGGAATAAAAATGATGGTCGTTTACTTTGTAATTGCTGTCCTCATCGCTTTTTGCCCTCTTTGGTTCATGTTCTCTCTCAGAAGTGGATTTTGCGTGGCGTTTTGTAAATAACTGATTTAATAACGTGGCGACTGCCGATACATTACAGTCATATTCTTTGGCGAGATCAACCAAGCGCATTCCCTTTTCATACTTTTCTATTATCTCTTGCTTTGATTGCATGGACAAAAAACTGATTTCTCTTTTCTTTCTTTTCCTCGTTTCTAATTCACGTCAAACTATCGGAACACCTCATGGCCCGAGGGGCGAATGACGAGGACGCTGCATAGACATATCCATCACATATCTATCTATGTACCTGTCTATCTGCAAACATAGACACATACAGTAGAGGTCCCTCTTAGCCAATGGGATGCCAGGAAGATGCTAGGCTGGCCAATGGCAGAGCAGCTATGAGTATGTTGCGTTCAGGAAACTCCGGAGCTGCGAGTCGCAGCCCATACTGCGAGTAGCAGCCCATACGTTTACCTTTCGTATCCTGAAATTTCTTTCGTAACTGGAGGCAATATTTTCCTGTTGAGGCGTTTCGTAACTTGAAAATTTCGTATGAAGAGACGTTCGTAAGTAGAGGTACCACTGTATATACAATAAACAGTGTACTACAACAACACTTTTACAACAACAACACGCTTTTTGATGAATATCGGCATCGTCCTTTTTTAAAACTCTGCTGGTCGATAATAAATCCATTTAAAACTGTGGAAATCAAAACAAAGATATGTGAAAGTTGAACATTTCTGTTATTTTGAAATGTTCATTTACTGTAGATGTTAGAAAGCCCACGTTGTTTTTACAACTAATAATTGTTGCCATTTGATTAGTTCATTGAGTTACCACATAGTGCTGAGATGTCCCACACTGTGAGCGGTCATTGAATGCCCCTCAAGCGCTAAATATCGATAGCGAGTGACGTTGTTGTTTTTTCTTTCCACCTTCGACAGAGCTAGTAGTTTGTTCGTGCCCTCTAGACTCCTTATTTGCCAATTGCCTGTGTTTCACCTCGTTTGTTATTGTGTGTAAATGTTAGAAGGTGAGTTTGATCACTTACGTTTGTCTCGGGTGGCCGCTGTAAATAAATATGGCATAGTTATATTTTCGTGAGTGATGTCACCACTGGTTAGTTATTTTGGCAAATATGATAACCAACTTGGTGATGAGACGTGTGAATATGTATTGTTTGAATTGTTTAATTGCTCAGTATAGTCAATTGTAAAGTATAGGCACATTGTTATACAGTGATGTTGTTAAGTTATTATTTGTCTGTGTTGTTGCAGACCGCAATAAATAGACGTGAAGTGGAATACGGGCCTGTGTTCTCTAATAGGAGCACCATATCCATACCTTGCCACTCTAAACTTTGAGTCAGCTGGAGACATCATACACCTCATATGATCCTCTCCGTTTTAGTAGAAAACTACATAGAGCTATTGTTTAAGTTTTACTTTATCCTTTTTAAGACATGCTGACAATCCTGGGTGCTCCCTGAACTTTTTGTTAAAATTTAATAACAGAGATGTATACTGTCAAATTTTTATTGTAATAATGATTTTTAAAAAAAAAATCACCATTATGCAAACCTGAAACATTGTTCAATAAACATGCTTAAAAGACGTTACAACAAACTGAAAATGATTATCGGCTCCAAATATCGGTTGTCGGCCTCCTTGACTACTAATAATCGGTATCGGCCCTGAAAAAAGCTTATCGGTCTATCTCTAATGTATATTGCATGTAAGTAGGCTTTTCACATATTTTTTTCATCAAGTATAAAACACCACCAGTTTTCCACGCCAAACCACCCAACTGCGCCACTTGGTGGAAAACACGGCTTTAATGAAGAAATCAAGCCAAACATATTTTCTCAAGAATATGTTCTATGCAGGCCCACTAGTTGAAACACAGCATTCTGATTAATATTGTGTTTGAGGAATATGAGTTAAGCAGCAAAATCCACCCCTTTTTAGCCATGTCACTTTCAGTCAACAGAAGTGACAAAATGGCTGCCCTCGAAGATGTCTAAAAACGGGTGGATTAACTTATTCCACGAACACAATATTTATCAGAATGCTTTGTTTCAACTAGTGGGCCTGCATAGAACATAATCTTGAAAAAATACATGTTTGGGTTGACTTCCACTTTAAGGTGTGTCACTGGGGAAGGCAAGAGGGCGGGGTGGTGCTGGATGTGGTTGACAGCTCAACACATGGAGTGGCCCCAGTTCCCTAATGACAATGGCAGCATACTTAATGCTAACCTGGAGCTGCTACAGATGGAGAAGTCAAAGATGGAGGATCCTTTA
Source organism: Filicampus tigris (assembly GCF_054856515.1). Lineage (NCBI taxonomy): Eukaryota > Metazoa > Chordata > Actinopteri > Syngnathiformes > Syngnathidae > Filicampus > Filicampus tigris. Next base: position 23,695,496 of record NC_141224.1, on the reverse strand, counting down.
CAAGCCATTTTGGAAGACAGCATCAATATTTGATCAAAACTTCATTGAAACATGCAAACAAACAAAAAAGGAAAGGCGTCACGTTGTTCCGCTCTGCAATAACTCACTCATACACACATCTGCTGTCTAGTTAGTTGGATATATTTGAGTCAGAAATGACACACACTTTGTTTTCTCAACGTTTGCTTTACCCACCACTTTAACAAAGAGTTATAGTCACACAAATGGCAACCACATTATCTAGTTAATGTATTGTTGTTTGTTTTTTTTACTGTTTTTTTTATTGTTGTTTGTTTTTTTTACATACAGCTAGCTTCACAAACCCAACTGTTGTCTTAAACTGTAACAGTAGCCTTGACGATGGCACAGTGATTGACGCACATTCAGACGAATCAGTGGTACATTGTTCATATTTTCACAGTGTCAGACAATTAAGAACATAAAAAGTGATAATAGAAAAGCAACTGTAATTGCACTTTTAGATATCCTTATTTTTCAGAAATATGACAATGCTGTAGTGAATGATGCAATTAAAAAATAATGAATATTTTAAAGACTTTGTGTAGATCACAACTATACAAAAAATAATCCATGACATGTCTTTAGAATGGAGGCTACTTTGACAGAAAATGTTAAAGGTGTAGGTACTTTTTATTACTCAAATATACTCAAACAGCTGAAACGTTGGGTACATTGGGTGTAAAATCCAATGAAATTCAATACAGGGGCCATAACTCTATCAAAATTTATAACACTGTAGCTTGCTCTCATGTAGATCCACAATGCACTATAATCAAAGGTGTTTGTAAAACTCGGGTCTGATTATTAGAAATACCTTAAAAACCTGTCATTTTTATTAGCAGTAGTGATAGAATTATTAACATTTTGTGTTGGTCTTGTATTAGATCTCATTCGATTGTGCAGGCTTACTTGTCTTGTGCGCATATGTGAATTGTATGTCATGAGTTTTTAATGAAAGCAACACATTGTCGATGGTGAACAACTTCCCTCACAATATGTTTTTGTTTTATTATTATTTATTAAAGTCTGTCAAGTCAGGACAAAAGGCCCTCAATAAATTGAAACAAAAAAGAAAACAATTCAAAATAAAAACAAGCAGGCTATTTCTTTTGATACTCACTTAAAGCTCTCAAAAATCCTGCATTTTCAAAAAACAAATACTAGGAATATAATCAGCAGAACTGGGAACATGACATGATTAGGGTGGGCAGACAGCGACAGAAGCAGAACACACAATGAACCGACAAAGACAGAAAGAAACCAGGGAACTAAATACAAGTAAAATCACGAAACAAGTGACTAGACACGAAGCAAGTCCAAGGACCGGATTGGAAGACACAAGGAAGCAAGCAGATTGACAAGCACAGGAAGAAAGACCTAATGAGCGGGACGAGACATAGACAACAAGAGAACATGAGACAAAACCAAATACAAATCAAAACAACAAAAGCACAGATCATGCCGGTATTCTGTAACTGCTTTTCTTTCTCGTATAGTGCATGTGGATTGTCAGTTACTGCAATAGTGTGTTTTTTTTTTTGTTTTGGTGGAAGCCGACTTCAAAAATCAAGAGAAAGTCAGTCTCATGTTTGCCCCTTAACTGAAGCCATGGACGCTAAATGGTGGAATTAGGAGAAACTGGATATCTGTGTTGCTTTTAAATCTGACATTTATGGGAACTGATGACTCCAATCCTTCTCATGGTTAAAAGAAGTGACTTGACCAGTCATTCGTCATACAGAAGAGTGTCAATTTGCAGACCACATATTGAGTTAAAGGTACTTTTTTTCGATTAAAGTAATGTCAACATACACTTTTGCAGAAGTGGCACACATCAACATGTGACGGTGAGAGATAGCAGCAGCTTGCCGTCTTTGCCGCGAGCAGCTATTAAATAAACATGTCAAGTTGTGTGCGTTTTAATGATGATCAGCCGAGCCTGTGAAGCGCCAGCCAAAAAGGATCGACACGGTGCAACTCCCTAGACCTCCTCTCTCGCCGCCTCTCTTTCTCCGCTTCTGCCTAGCGTCGACACTTCCCTCACGTTGACAGAGACGGCAAAGAGGAAAGAACAAGAGGCAAGGGCCTTTTGAATGAGGTTTTGTGGGGGAAAGGAGGGTTGTTTTTATGATGATTTTTCATTTGAAATGAAAGAAAAACATCAGTCAAGCGCATGCTTTTGTGAGGGTTTTAACACAGCTCAATCCCCGGTGTGTGTGCGTGTGTGTGCGTGTTAGTTCTGAGTGCTATGTGTTTGACATGAGAGTGAATAACAGGCCGACTGGTAAATGCTCTGTTTGTGTGTTTACGACGTTGCACACCCTTAGGTGAGGCGTCGTTCTCTCTCTCTCTCTCTCTCTCTCTCTCTCTCTCTCTCTCTCTCTCTCTCTCTCTCTCTCTCTCTCTCTCTCTCTCTCTCTCTCGCTTTCCAACCCCGCTCTAGTCTTTGAAGAGCAGGAGCTCGGCATCTGATTAAAGTTTGTTTGTTTTACGTTTAGCAAGCGAGAAGTGCCATTTCTCTTCACCATTCCCCACTTGCCTCATGAACGCACGCACTATTGTGCGCACCTCCACACTATCTCACAATAACATTCTCACGTACACACACCCACACGCGCACGCACACGCATCCACCTCAGATCAGAAGTAGTGTGGAGTGCTGAGGCTGCATATGTAAATGCTGAGAGATTGTCAAGTGTCTGGGTGTGCATACATCAGGGTAATCAAGCCAGCACTGATGGGGAGAGCTCGCTCCAGGAGCAGATCCGCAGTACTGGCAGTCACACAGCCGTCACTGAACTGCTGCCAATAATAGGTTTGAGAGGTGCTACAGGAGGGAGTAGAGTGTGCGCGTGTGTGTATGTGTTTACTTGCACACAAACATGCCCATCTGCAAGATGCCATCTATTTTTAATGGCATGAGTGCATGCATGTATGTTAAATGTGACATCTCGATGATAGAAAAGCTGATTGAAAGTGTGAAGGTGAAGCACAGTTGCGGTTGGAGGTGCTGAGTACAGACAAAGTAGCTTGGATTTACCTTTGTTGACAAAGTGACTATGTCTAATGTAATAATATACTCTCAGCTGCTTATACATTGTCCTATCACTCATATCGCAACATCCTCAAATTTAACTTCATGAGTGGATAAATATTATTAACATCATTCGGTATTATTCACTTGAACAATGAGCATTTTTGTCTTTGGAAGATGGAATGATTAATGGAGCTCCAGTAGTGCCGTATTAGTGTACACTTACATTCTACACAGTGTCCTGTCACCGCAGTGGTATCTTTAATTAAACATATTTTGTAACTTTGACACTTGACTGTTGGAACATATGCCAATTAAATGACACTGAAAAGGTCCCCCCAAAGCAGTTTATTCACCCTTTGAGACTATGTTCGAGTGGGTTACCGTTAGGGACAAAAATGACACTCTTACTGTATCCTAATTTCTGCACTCCAGTGTGTCATGACTGCCATTATCTTGGAAACTTCCAGCAAAAAACTATTAACTCATATTATGCAGTTAGACCCAATATATATATATATATATATATATATATATATATATATATATATATATATATATATATATATATATATATATATATATATATATATATATTTTTTTTTTTTTTTTTTTTGTGACCATTTTTTTTGGGGGGGGTCATTTTTTGGGGGGGGGTCATTTATCTATACCAACCACGTATAGTAGCAGGCAGAACAATGCTCTTCCGCTAAATAATTTACATAACTAACTTTTGATATACTTTTTGTGAATCATTTTGCTAAATGGTGTGCCATGAATTTTTTCTGAAAGATGTGCCTTGGCTCAATAAAGGTTGAGAAATACACACTGCTCTATCTATTTGCAATGTTGCTGTAATGTGGATGCCCAAGTGTTGGCCTTTTTAACCTAATCAAATCTGAAAAAAAAGCTATGTCTGAATAATTTATTTTATTTCATAATTGAATTCAATTGAAAAAAACAACTGCTTTGCAACAGATTAGTTATTGGACCCACCCACCATCCTTTAAATTGAAAGGTATTAAGAACACTAAAGCAAAATCAATCAATCAATCAATCAATCAATCAATCAATCAATCACACTTGAACCACAGCGAATGCACCTAATCAGGTGCATTTTTGGGGGATTTGAGTGGCTCTAAATAATGTTTTATGTGGCCCAAATATACTTACAGCACAACCACCAAATCACGCCTACGGCTCATAACTAGGTGACAGTGAACTCATGCTCACAAACTAGAGAAGGGCAAATTAATCATCATATATTTTACTTTAATTTAGTGTAACAAATTAAACAAACAAACCAATGTCTCCTGTTTTTGATACAAGGCCGCTTTCTAAACACAGTATGAGCTTGTTTCGTCGATGGACAATTGCTCCAGTCCAAACTGTCATTTATGTGGTACAAAAAGTGGCCTAAAATAATGTACTGCAGTAACGTCTCAATCAACCCATCCACATCATAATTTTATTTAATTTTCAGTTTAGAATAGTCCTCGCTACTCACCTCAAGCACATCCAAAGCGAGTATGGGCGGGCTCATGCACATAACTTGACATCACCACGTTATCGCCACCAGGTTCGTGCAACCAGTTCACGTAGTAATTGCACACTTCTTATCAAAGATATAATTCATTCAGCGTTAACAATAGCAATGGGCGTGTTTTTCGTGAAATTAATAGTTCGTATAAAACCTACCTGTTACACGAGCCTCTCATCAAAATGAGGATTAATCCAAAGTGGTTTGGGCAGCTGAGGGCGGATGCGACGGGCTCAGGGCTTGTCAGTCATTCAGTACACTCACTGCAGTCCTTTACCATGCGCACGCCCTGTACGCTTTCCGGTTTCAGACATTATTCAGGCTCCCATAGTATAAGTCGATCTATATTAGGCGGTTGACTTCGGACCGGCCTATGGCATAAACAGTTTATGCAGTGGAGCACGCATTGCATATATTGAATTACTGTGCACACACTCGAACCCCCACACCCTAGTTAGTGGTTGTGATCATAAACAACCACATAAACAGCTTTTGCTACAGACCAGTCCTGCTCCTAATTGTGAAGAATATTAAAAAAAAAAATTCCACCATTTCTTGAAACACAATGACATCACAATGTTCCCTACCATTCCCATGCTTTATCTAATCCATGCTCAATACTTAAATGACACTGCCTAATTCTCTCTCCGGCATTACTCAATGCGTAGCCTTACAATGGTATTCTACTGAGTAGTATCCTTTATCTTATTCTGGTCTGTCACACCCTGCTCTGCCTTTGTATCATGCACTATAGTCTACTCCCATGCCTGGTGAGAGCACTGGCATGTCTGATCAACTAAACAGATCCCCCAGCAGGCCTTTCTCCTCCCTGTGGAGAGCCCAGGATTGTAAGGAATGTTAACATTGTATTACAGTACGCCGCCACGTACACAATGTCCTCGATGAACAACACAGCTTTATCTGCCTCTCCTGGGATCTGGGCGATGCTTGTTTCTCGCACTGCCTCTCCATTTCTATGATATTCTCACTGTCCTTTGCTCTCACCTCCTCCTTCTTTTTCTGTACACATGCGTGATAGACAGAATACCAGGATTACAGTATGAGCTGACATGGTGACACGGTGTTAATCGTCAGAGTCGTGTTTGCTTCCGCCCAGAAACTGTCACCCTCTAATAACGAGCCTCCAAAACCCAACACAATTGGCAATGGAATGGCAGGAGAAACACAAAAGGCACAAAACCCTGCAATCTTGTCAACATACACAAATGGAAGGCCTGGAAGGAAGCGACGTACATCCCCTTTTCTCGTCATAAAAAAAAAAAAAAAAAAAAAAACAAGTCTGAGTGTCAGCAAAGGCCTACAATTAATACAGTAATTTCTCAAACCACACACATTAATACATAAACACCCCAACCCTGCCCAATATTTAACTCATCACATCATCATCAACAAAATTGATTCTGTTCGCACTTCAACTCAGTGTAATTTTCATTCAGCCAGTTGTAGTTTATCTTTAGAACAATAGGCCTAAAAGGAGTTCTAAAATGACAGTGAAATAGCCTTTTTGGCATGGAAAAAAACCATCACATCACAGCCTGACTGGGATGGCTTTCAAAAGAGAAAATGGTGAATATATATATATATATATATATATATATATATATATATATATATATATATATATATATATATATATATATATATTAGTGCTGTCAAACGACTAACATTTTTTAACTAATTGTTTCAAAATTTTCCATGATTAATCGCGATTAATCGTATTTTTCAACTACATTTTTTTTACAACGCTTGGAACTGATATTTACTTCAGTAAACTCTTGTAATTAATATGGAAACAAAATTACATGTCTATTTTGATTCAAAGACCTTTCTCTTTCTTTGATCCTTGAATACGATTCTTTTCCAGCTGTTAATCCAATGTGAGACTGAAGGTTTTCTGCTGTTTTCCGCTGTCTATTGTATATAGTATTTTGTGTTTAATTTATTGCTTTCACTTGTTATAGTATTGCTGTTTTGTTGTTGTAAGTGCTTTTTTTTATAGCAGTAGCTGTTATGAAATGCGCTATAAAAAATAAAATTGTATTGTACTGTATTCTATTGTATAAAACACAACAGTTGAACAATACACCAAGCATAGCAGCTGGGCATTCCATCCCGGACAGACGCCCATTTTTGGAACAGAGGACGGCAGACGACAATTTTTAAAAAAGGGATGGACTAAGCAAGGGCAGAGGTGGATTTTGGTCCATCCCACTAATGGTCCCCCATGCATGTGATGTGGTTGCGAGGCGGCAAAGTCTCAATCTACTCGGCAAAATGAAAAAAAATAAATAAATAAAAATTCTGCAAACCAAAACAGCAATTTTCAAACGATGACAGTGGAAATTGACTCTCACTGATGATTTGAAATGTACTAATGAAAGACCGCATCAGCCAGTGCTTGCGAAGCAGCGTGGCCCTCCCCCCGCCCCCCGCGCCGCCATAGGGAAAGCACGTGTAGAGCGGCAGCTGCAAAAAGGTCCTCCCAAACGCGCTCTGACGCAAAGTGACAGCTCTGTATATCTCTCACTGGCACTGACAGCTGACAGATGGGTAGCACTCATACACCGCAGGAAAAAAAGATGGAGGGAATGGAGGAGGGGAGGTGGGGCGTGGATGGAGAGAAAGCAAGGAGACAGAGAAAGCCCCCAGGATGATTCGCCGGCATTGCTCAGTGTGTTCAGAGGGCCGGCGTTTGATTGAGTGCTACAGAGAATAATAAACCCTTTGCAAACCCCGTGCTATGCCAAGCCTTCTCTGCTTTCTTATCTCTCGCTTTCTCCATCCCATTCTCTCTACCCCCTCTCCTTGACCTATTATGGGCCCTCCTTTGGTGCTTTGCTTTGGCTCCTTAATGCAAACACCCATATTCCCCAGGCCCATCTTCAACACCTCGTGGTCTATCTTTATGTTTTCCCTTGTCTATGCTCTCACCCCACCTCTTTCGCCTGTCTGCTATCTGCCTCCATTGGCCATCCCGCTCTATTTGTCTCTCTCTATCTGAGCTGTGAGAGACAAGGGGAAGAGGTCCCTGTCAAACAAACCAACAGTCCTCACTCACCGTTATTCCTTTGTGTATCTGACAATGTATCTGGAGCTTACAGCCTTCTCTTTTTCTGCTACTACTGATACACAGTGCCAAACACACAAGCGTGACACCAGCAGCAAGGGATCACATAATGTTCAAATATCAGCGCCAATTTTTTCCTTCTCCATACAGGAGAAAAACCATAATAACTCCCCTGCACATGCTCCAAAAAATATCAAATTTTACCCGTAAGTAAAGAGTCGCGACCTGAAGACATCTCTATGACAATATTCCATTATACATATAGCGCCAGTTAGTGGTGACATTTTTTTACATTTACTGCACGGAGCCCGTTGAACAAATCTGACAGAAACTTTGTCAGAAAAGCTTCAAGACGTTGATCTTGCTCTACGCCGAATATTGTGACTTTTCGACACGGCCATGACCGTGCCGCAAATTCGGATTATACAACGTGACAATAAATGCTATTTTAGCTTGACTCAGATCATCTTAATTCCTCGAAATTATACATATTTGGTGATCTTTACATCTACGAACGTATTTTTCATCGTAGTGGTAGCGCCACTTAGTGGCTAAAGGAAATACATGTTTTTTTCTTTGATGTTATTATCCTAGCAGGTTAACCGGGTCCACCTCATCTTTGCTCGGAAGAATGTTTAGACCTTTCTAACACTAACATACGAATTTTGTGATTTTTCGTGAAAAGGGCAGGCAGTTTGCCAATAAAACAATGCTGATTTTGAGGGTCTGAACATGCACGAAATCTCACGATACTTTGCACACACATCAGGCCTAGCGAAATCATCAATATTTTTTTATTTTTTTGTGCAATTTGTAAAAAAAATGGCTCGCTAGCGCCCCCTAGAAAGTTTTAGAAATCCAGCCTCGGTTGTACGTTTCTTTGAGATGTAACAGTTCAAGGCCTACAAAAAAGTCTCTTGGAGCCATTTGCTAAACCAAACAGGAAGTCGACCATTTTGAATTAAGTGTAAAATATGAATTTGCTCTGATTACAATAGCTGATGGAACTTTACCAACATGATAATTTCTTCGATATAACTACTGACATTTGATAAAAGTCGAAGCCTGAAGACATCTCCGACCTTATTTTTCATCATAGTGGTAGCGCAACCTACTGGCTAAAGGTGGTACATATTTTATTCTTTGATCTTTTTCTCCTCGCAGGTTAACCAGGTCAACCTCATAATTGCCCAGAAGAGTGTGTTGACCTTGCTGATGTTAAAATACGATAATTGTGATTTTTCGTTAAAAGCTGTTGTTTGCAAGCTGGCAGTTTGCAAATAAAACTACGATGATTTTGACAGTCTAAACATGCACGAAATATCACGAAACCTTTCACGCACACCAGGCCAGATGAAATCATCTTTTTATTTTTGTTTTACATTGCAAGTTTTACTAAATGGCTCGCTAGCGCCCCCTAGAATTTTTTTAAAATTCAGCCCTGGTTGTACGTTTCACCTATATCTACAAATATTTGGTGGTATATTTAACAGGTCAAGACCTACAAAAAAGTCTCTTGGAGCCATGTGCTAAACCTAACAGGGAGTCCGCCATTTTGAATTTACTTCACAATTCGGCATCACTTTGCCTTTAAAAGCAGCTGTAGTGAGATCCACATGATAATATCTTGTCAAAATTTCACATATTTGATGAGAGTCTACACCTGAAGACATCTACGAACTAAGCTTTCATCGTAGTGGGAGCGCCACCTACTGGCTAAATGAAGTACATGTTTTATTCTTTCATGTTTCTCTCCTGGCAGGTTAGCCAGATCTTCCTCATATTTGCTCATAAGTGTTTAGGTCTTCAGCATGTTAAAACACGAAGTTTGAGATTCTTCGCAAAAAAGCTCTTGCCATGGTAACCAGTTTGCCAATAATACAATGCTGACTTTGAGAATATAAACATGCACGAAAACTCATGAAACTTTGCACACATAGAAGGTCTGGTAAATTAGTTAATAATTAATCATTCAATTGTTCAATCTTTAAAAGATGGCTCCCTACCGCCCCCTAGAAAATGTATAAAAAGTGGCCCCCGTTGCACGCTTCATCTACATCTATGAAAATTTGATTGTATATAAAACAGAAAGAGACCTACAAAAAAGCCATATGCTAAACCTAAGAGGAAGTCCGCCATTTTGAATTTTTTTTAAATGTTGGACTCACCTTGTCAACAAAAGCTGCTGTAACTTGATCCACGTGATAATTTCGATTATTCAATTCCGATATGCGAGCATCCCAACGTGCCAGTACCCCAACGTTGCCAGGGCTGCGAGGGCTCTTTATAGCTGCTTGCAGCTCTAGTTAATAGTTGTTATTCATTTCTGGAAGAATCAAACCATTAACCTAAGATAATTATTTTTGAACACAAGTTTTTCAATTTATGAAGTTGCTCAAAATCTTTAAATTACTCTATTTAGACAATGATAAAAGTGTAATTTAAGATAATGTAAAAATGCAAACATTATCAGAACCTTTCTTCACTGGCAAGTCACACATTTCAATTAAGTTTAGAAGTCTTTGTATGAACAGATCTGGGTCCCAAGGTCTATGTGCAGTATAATTACAGTCAATTAAAAATGTAACTTTGACTGAAATAATACTAATCATTTCTGACTGACACTACAATGTTTCAAAAGTACTGCAAAGGACAACACTATCAATAAAGACCATTACATTTGTGCAATTATGAGCCTTTGAGTCAAGTCAGCTTACTTGGACCATCTCAAATAATAGATATAAGTTTTTTTGTTTTGTTTTTGTTATCCTGTTCAGCGCAACGAGAGGCACAAATATTGCATTCAATTTCTTTAGCTTGTACAAATACAGTAAGTCTTATGTTTTGGCTGGCAAATGTAAAAGACACGCAACTTAATGTTTATTTACACATGAATGAAAAGAAAAGTATCATAACGTAATGAAGCAACCAACAATCAGAGATGGGCCTTCCGTCCCGGGGACGGAACGGTCCGCCCGTCCGGAACCATATTGTGGACGGGCCGACGGTGGACAAGACGTTTTTTAAAAAGGACGGAAGTGGGTTTTCGTCCATCCCTGTAATCGTCCCTCACTGGGTCTGTAAAGTACTGACTGACGTCTTGTGTCGGGTTCTTTTAAAAAGCAAGACCACTGTTCACGGAGCCGCCTTTATTAACTACCTGCCACAAGTCTCCAATGTAACATTGTACTTAGAGGCATCGTCTGCCATCTAGTGGTTCAACACAGGTAATACCATGGATTACGCCACAGAACCATTTCATTCACAGACGAATTGACAGAAACACGCCCAGCCTGTCTTGTGTTGGTAATCTGGGATAAGGTATGTATTGATCATAGGAAAAAGGTGGATAGCAATGTTGTTTTGTTAACTAACTGTTAACATTTAGTACATACCTTATCCCTTTGAATGCAAAGTATTCCCTTGTCTGGGATATCTCTAGAACATAAAAAAAATCTCTGCCAGAGCCACCATACGAACCGGAAGTGGAAGTTTTTCATTTGCTCCTGAAATAATCTTGTGTTATTCTACAATAATTGTTTTATTGCAAAATAAACAAATAAAAACTGAAAACGTATTGCGTTGTAACACAAACGTTTTGCAATAGAAATTGTTCTATTTTATAAAGCAATCTTAAATATTCTTGTGAAGCCCCCTGTCGGGCTCCGGTCTAGTGACTGACCTGGTTGTGTTAGCAGCTAAATGCTATCATGGTCGACACTCAAACAGTTGTAAACAATTTAATCCACTCACGACACTCCCAGCCAGTAAGTGGAAGTGAATTAGGTCTGGGTTTAAAAAAATCGCTTAATTGAATCGAATCGATTTTCCTTTTCATAACCCAATATCAATTCATTAAACCATAAATCGGGCGGCACAGTGGTCGACTGGTTAGCACGTCCGCCTCACAGTTCAGAGGTCGGGGGTTCGATCCCGGCTCCGGCCTCCCTGTGTGGAGTTTGCATGCTCTCCCCGTGCCTGCGTGGGTTTCCTCCGGGTACTCCGGTTTCCTCCCACATTCCAAAAACATGCATAGTAAGTTGATTGGAGTGTCTAAATTGCCCCTAGGTGTGATTGTTAGTGCGGATGTTTGTCTCTGTGTGCCCTGCGATTGGCTGGCAACCAATTCAGGGTGGCCCCCGCCTACTTCCCAAAGACAGCTGGGATAGGCTCCAGCACGCCCGCGACCCTTGTGAGGATAAGCGGTAGGGATAATGAATGAATGAATAAACCATAAATCGGTCCTTTTAATATGTGTTTTTCCATACATTCATATGACTTCTAAAAAACTGTATGATGTGTTTTTGCCACTTCAATTACAAAGCCTTCTCAGTGGTTGGAATTAATTTAAATTATTATTATTTAATATTATTTATCATTTTGATCCAGTCAAAATGATAAGACATACTTTGTACATGATTAATGTAATTGCATTGCGTTCAATTCTCAATGGAAATATTCATATTTTTACTAATGCACTCAATTAGAGCAAGAACTTTATACTATTTGCAGCATTGCTTCTGAGAATGTCTTCCATAATGAAAGTAAAATTGGTACTGTGTGAAATCCTTCCTTAACTCAAATGAAAATCAATTAAAGTCAATCATAAATCGAATCGAATCAGGCCCTTGTGAATCAAATCAAATTCATTCATTCATTCATTATCCATACCACTTATCCTCACAAGGGTCGCGGGCGTGCTGGAGCCTATCCCAGCTGTCTTTGGGCAGTAGGCGGGGGACACCCTGAATTGGTTGCCAGCCAATCGCAGGGCACACAGAGACAGACATTCGCACTCACAATCACATCTAGGGGCAATTTAGACAGTCCAATCAACTTACCATGCATGTTTTTGGAATGTGGGAGGAAACCGGGCACGGGGAGAACATGCAAACTCCAAACAGGGAGGCCGGAGCCGGGATCGAACCCACGACCTCTGAACTGTGAGGCGGACGTGCTAACCAATCGACCACCGTGCCGCCCTCAAATCAAATTGATTTTGGAAATGTGAATCGATACCTAACCCTAATGTGAATACGAAGCTAGCCAGCTAATGAGATTTAAATAACGTTTATGATTCATGAAACCTCTGCCGTTAGCAGCTCTCCCATGCTTTTTTTAGGGGGAGGAGGGCGATCGGCGGGACTAACAGAATGTCAGGATGGAAGTGCTTTAAAAGGACAAGGATGGACGGGGTCGGAGGATGATTACTCTTTTGAGGACAGACGGAGGGATGAGGACAGATGGGTGCCTAGGTTGCGGACGGAGGATGGAGGACAGACAAAATAGGGTAAAGTGCCCATCTCTGCCAACAATGATGCAACAAACTACTATTCTGAGTACATATACATTGTTTCAGGCCTTCACTTACTTACTTTCCTTGTGTAGTACTTCTAGTTTACTAAACTCACAACTCAGAGTTTCAAAATGCAACCTTGAGCTCATTGCTATTAGATCATAGTCATAGTCATAGAGTTGGGTCAGAATTCAATTATCATGCAAACATCAAATACGTAACTTCTCTCTCTGTCTAGCACATTATCACCTCATCATCTAACCAGGATTTTTTTTCTTCTGGTCACCACATACCACACACAATTTATATACAAACCGCCCTGCCTTTCCGAAGCGGATGCTTGAGGGGTTATGTTTGGAGCTAAACAGCTACTGAATGAGGAAATTATTTTTGGAAAGGAGAACCATTTTTTGGAAGGGGACAACATTTTGATCTGTAGCCGTCTTGTTCTTTCAAACCATGGTTGCACCTTTCATTTCAAACTGCAAAGTAGAGGATTAGCGGGGTTGTTAGATGGCAAGAAGGAGGAGAAGAGACAGATGGGTAAGGTGGGTAGCGGGCAGCACCCAGAAATATACTGTAAGGTGTGCATGCGTTGATGTCTATTTTGCGGGATCCACTTTAAAATGGATACTTCAGTTGTGGTGCCCAGACACACAGAATGTCACTATTCATCATTTCTCTGAACACATGCACACACACACACACGCACCCCCCCCCACGCACCCATACACACACACACACACGCACACACACACACACACACCCACACACACACAAACGTATGTTCAGTTTTGCTCTATTTTCCGTCTCCTCTGTAAGGGTTAATCTGTGGATGTATTCCAATGCCCTCCTTCTCCCCTTCCTCCTCCTCCATCGCCTCTCATCCCTCCATCCCTTGGGTCTGTAAACGTGTCTTTTCGCTGCATCTCAACATACGTGGAGATGCTAAGAAGTTGCCATTGTTGCTTAGTCAAGCTGGCTGGCAAGGAAGATACATGTTAACAAAATAGCCCCCGCATCCGTGCGCCTAATATTTAATAGTCAAGACTTTTGTTTATGCGGTTCAGCAGAATATGAAGGGAACCACACTCAATGTTTGCTCTTAATTTGTGGAGAGAACCCTAGAGCATCATTTTCACTTGCACCTGCAACATCTTGATTCATGTTAATTGTAACACACACTCACTTGGGAGGATATTCAGCGGGAAACAAAAGTCTTAATATTGCTTAAAAAAAATTATATACATACATATATATATAATGTGCTGTGTGTTGCAATGTGCAGCCTTTGTGCTTTTGTTTTATCCTGCATTCTCTTTAATGACCACCAGGGGTGATTTCAGTTATCGCACTGCGTCCAGGAGTATGAGCCACTTGCTTCATTACCTCACTAAACATACTCCTAATTAGGTCATAACCTAATTAACTACTTAACAGTCTCTTTCCAAACACATTCAATTAGTGAATTATTGTGCTATTTGGAGAAAAATAGACACAAGGGTATATTCTGATTACCTCTCATAGATTCATACCTCCAAATCATATCTTGTTTAGTTTGATTATCTGGGACCGTAATTATCTTAGCCTTGGTTTGAAGCTGGTAACAATCTTTGTCTAAGAGTCAAGAACTATTTTTGTTGTTGTTAGATAAGAACTATTATAAAAACTTTGGAGCTGGAGTGTTCAAAGTTCATCATCGTCATCATCATCATCATCATCTTCCAAACCGCTTATCCTGTACAGGGTCGCAGGGAGGTGCTGGAGCCTATCCCAGCTGACAATGGGCGCAAGGCGGACTACACCCTGAACTGGTCGCCAGCCAGTCGCAGGGCACACACACAGACACCGTCACTGAGCGGGAATCAATCCCACATACAACTCAGGCGTGTGTACCACTACACCATCAGTGACTCTGTTCAAAGTTCAATCAAATCAATTTGCACTCTATATTGGAGAAATGCTTGTGAGCAAGACATTCAACCTAAACACACAGCTCAGAGGTGAAGTCATTTCCGTCCAATGGGAGAATCAATCGTCACATGCGTGATGTTTAAAGCATATACAGGAGGTGACTGGCAAAAAGTAACATACAGCGTGATTACACACTGCATCAAACGGGGGAAAAAAAATCCGCTTTTGCTCCTGACCAAACAAGTGGACCAACGGACTTTTCTAGTGTGAATACACTCTTAGAATAGGGGCTGTACCACACAGTCCCAATAACGATGACAACATCAGATCTAGCATCAATCAGTAGTCCACAAAATACTAATTCAATTCTGCCTTTGGGTTTTTCACCAGGTTGAAAGCAACATAACTTCATTGATGTAACTATTGAAACAAGCAAGCATGAATCTGCTAGATTGTCATGAATTTGTATCTACACCCAATAGAGTACATTTTCAAATCCTATTTTCTTGGCTGTTAGTGGGACCAACCAAGATCATCATATATCAAGATGATACAGTAAAGCCAGATCATAAGTCAGTAAGGCTAATGACAGGGGGCCACATCAGGCCTTCAGATGACAGGGACAGCAATGACATCCCTCACCTTCACGTTTTGTGCAGCCAAGACACATGACACACATGGACAGACGCACAGGTCTCAGTCCATTGACACTGCCATTCCTGTCCTTCATAACATCCTGCCAAGGTCAGAAAAATAAATACATTGTACTCAATATGAAGTCATTCTTGACACAAGGAAACATACTTCATGAGAATTTCTCCATTTGAGGAATAAATGGCTTCAGTTATTTGCTGACCTTCATCAGATTACCAATGACCAATTATTCTTTCCAATTAAAAACACTAAATCCATATCAGTTAATCTAAATAAATACAGTATGTCTATTAATGCAATTTATTGTTTGCTCGTACATAGACAGAGGTGACTAGTGGCTTATTCCTGAGTGAGGCGTTGCAGGTAAATCGTACTCAGAAAGGCAGGCATTGTACAGACCTGGTCCTTGTGCAGCTCGTCACACACATTTGATATTTTGATAGCTTCCCGTCTCTTTGCATTAGCCCCTGAGGTGCCCAAACCATTTTAGATGTTTATCGCCAAAGCGCTGGGGGTTAATTTCATGTCTCGTCACGAATGCCGGCAAAGAACAATATCACGCCGTCGCCAATTGCACTTGCAATCGGCTCGCTTATCACAGAGCGTAGTGTTACACTGACTGACACATGACAATGACCCCGGTGACTCTCTGGGCTGATAGCATCGGGTTTGTATTTCCACTGCCTCTTCTGACTCTCTCCTCCTTCTTCTTACCACATCTTTCCCTATGCAGCCTCATCCCTCGACTTTCTCTGTGACTGCAGGCAATGGAGAAATTGGGACTTTGTCCCAGGGGAGGAGGAAAGAGTAGGAGAGGGACTGTATGTTGTCTTTGTAGTAGTAGTAGTGTATTACTCACACACATGCACAGATAACACACCGCATATCCTGTGAGCTCAGGGCATGGACACACACATGCAGTTGAGCAAAGCCCAGACTAACTGTGAGTGTGAGTGTTTGTGTATGATAATACGTATGTCTATCTCTAGCGATACCATTTTTATCAGCCTCAAAAAGGTATTGGTTACACTGTTTGGTGTGGAACAGCATGGAGCCACAGGGCATGGCTGCTCAATAATCTTTAGTAAAAATAAAAGCAAAGCCTCTGCACAAGCAAATGCTTACTGCTAGTACACACAAATACACAAGGCATACTGTATGTCCATGACATGCAGTCAAGTGATTAAAATGTTTTAACTATTCAATTGCAAAATTCTCCTTATATATATATATATATATATATATATATATATATAATGGCACATAATGGCGGCACGGTGGTCGACTGGTTAGCACGTCCGCCTCACAGTTCAGAGGTCATGGGTTCGATCCCGGCCCCGGCCTCCCTGTGTGGAGTTTGCATGTTCTCCCCGTGCCTGCGTGGGTTTTCTCCGGGTACTCCGGTTTCCTCCCACATTCCAAAAACATGCATGGTAAGTTGATTGGACACTCTAAATTTCCCCTAGGTGTGATTGTGAGTGCGGATGTTTGTCTCTGTGTGCCCTGCGATTGGCTGGCAACCAATTCATGGTGGCCCCCGCCTACTGCCCGAAGACAGCTGGGATAGGCTCCAGCGCGCCCCGCGACCCTTGTGAGGATAAGCGGTACAGATAATGGATGGATGGATGGTTGCACATAATTTTTTTTCATGCGGTACTCGCATGAGTACCAGGAGATTGTCTTTGGTACTCACTAGTGATCCAACTGATCACATAAGTCACAGTTCGGATCTGTCACAGATTTTGAGTAGTGGATCGGATTGTTTTTTGTATGAGCAAAAAAAAAAAAAAAAGCTAAATAGAACTTTCCCTTTATTTATTTTATAAAACGCTTTTGCCCACAAAAAAAAAAAAAATCAACTCCTAATGTCTAATATGGCCATTTAGGATTTAAGAACACAATTTAATGCAATTTTGTAAGTGGTACAGTGTATACATTTCAAGGTATCCTGCCATACATTTTGATTTGAATGTTTTAACAATTATTAGGCAAAGTGTTGTTATAAATTAAATGAAGACTTCTTAGACTTTCTTATTTTTTTCATAATGAAAAAGACTTGAAGTACAATTTAAGGCACCTTTCTTAAAATATGGACAGCACATTACAAAGTAATCTAGGTCCACAATATAGAAGAAGAAGTTTAAAAAAAAAAACTGCCGATATGTCGAAAACGAAAGTCAAGTTAGCCGTTACGCGGTGCACTACGCGGGCCAACTTCAAAGTAAAAGTTCACTAAGGCTATTGCATTGGCATTAATGACCCAATGTATTGTTTGGTAAGCTTTATTTTGAAGTCAGCCTTTATGGTGGCGGTGTGTTCGTTGAGTATGTTTGCAAAAAGCTCTTGTACATGCAACTTACGTGATCTTGAGGGTATTCACCTTCCTCTACTGAATGCGGACTAATTACGTTGCCTGAGACCAAGCGACCGCCACATTTGCTGTTTTAAGAAGAAATAGATCAAAACAAATGTAGAAGACAAATGGTGAGTGCGGGAGAAAGCATGTAGCTAGAGGAGCCGTCTGCACTATACAAATCAGCCATTTGTATAGTGGATTGCAGAGCTGGGCACTTGACCATTTTTTGCCCGTCCGGCCGCGACCCTCCACCCTTGACTTGGATACCCTTCCGGCCGCGACCCCCCGGCCATATTCATAAACGTTGTCGGTCGCCGCCCCATTCCGCCCTCCAACCAAAAAAAAAAAAATAAAAATAAAAAAATAAGTAAATAAATAAAAGATTTTAAAAAAGCATCCATGACTGACTTCGCCGCGGGAGAAATGCTCTAACGGCAGAGGCTGGCTAATTTATAATTTGAACCCGTTGTGGACACGATTCAAATGCGCCAGTAGTATTTAGCCAACGTGAGTGTGCTTACTTGCATTGCGAGCCCCGGGCTGGATTTGTCGTATTGTATAATTATTTGGGACCAACAGCCAGCCAGAAGTCGTAGTCAAGTTACTTATTTATTTTCCACACTTCCCCTCCTTCCCGGCCTTCAAAATAAAAGCATACCAGCAAACCCCTATACCCAGCAAGTTTGCTATATCGTAATTCCGGAAGTAGTGAACGCCAGAAGAAGTGCATGAACTCCACCTTGATGTGCTAGAGTCATGCTTGAGTGCTGCAGCTTAATATACTCGTGGACACAAGTTGTTTTGCATTTAATGCATTTAATTTTATTGCGAAAACGATCTGGAAGGTGGCGGCTAAGGGGGAACGTGGGTGAGTAGCTTGCTTATGCTTACTTTGCAGCAACGAGCTGCGTGGTGCATGATCCGTCACCGTGTGGGAAACTGTCATCACAACATGTGAGACAGCAAAGTGCTCTCAAGCGTGTTTGTATTTCCTCGTTGTCACGTCACGTAACCCGCGACTCCCACCTGCAACTGGGGCATACCATTACAAAGAGGGGCTGGGGAGGGGGGGGGCGGCGGGTTATGCCATAATCCCTATAACAGCAGTTGTCGCTCGCACCGACGCGGGAGTAGAAAGAAGCCTGAAAAGAAGCCTGAAAAGAAGCCTTTCATCTACCAGTTGGTAGCCAGACTTCGAAGGAGATGGACGTATTTTTGCAGTCCCGTTGTTTTTGCTGGTCATCCATTTTTGTGACGCAAGGTGAAGTGCGGATGAATCTGCTTTGTCATCTATCATTTAGCGGACCTGCTACCGGGCTTGTTTTTTTTGTGTGTGTGAATAAATGACGGGCTTTTTTTGATATCCCAGCATTGCCTTGGATGTGTACTTTTTTTGCCTGGTCTTTACCGCACTAACCCGAAACGTTACAAGTGACGCTCGAACAACTTTTCCCTGGATTTTTTTTTTCATCGACATATTCGCCATTTTGGATTGAAACCGTGTCCGTGTCGGGAGGCGACGTCGAAGGACC
Source organism: Filicampus tigris (assembly GCF_054856515.1). Lineage (NCBI taxonomy): Eukaryota > Metazoa > Chordata > Actinopteri > Syngnathiformes > Syngnathidae > Filicampus > Filicampus tigris. The sequence continues at coordinate 23,676,061 of NC_141224.1, read as the reverse complement.
GACGCGGAAAGCGGGAAGGGGAGCCTTGGTGGAGCTTTCTAGCATCGCGAGACCAGCAGCACGGCCGGAACCCGTTACCCCCTGCCTGTTCAGCTCCTCAGCGGACATCGCAGCGGTTACATGTCGGGAGGCGACGTTGAAGGACCGACGCGGAAGGCGGGAAGGGGAGCCATGGTGGAGCAGCACCCAGAGTTGTCGGATGACGGGACTGACTTTGCTCCTCTACCATCCCAAATGACTGTAGGCAAATCACCTGTGGACCTTGATTAGAAGGTGAAGATTCTACAGGCTGAGTTAGAAATGCTTCAAGTGTGTCTGCATGACTCTCTTGACCTCCAGCGGCGTATGCAGCAGCATTGGCCACATAAACGCAAGGACGCATGTTGTGATAACCCCAATGAACAACCTAACGTCCCTGTCCCGGTGGCAGTTTCAACATCTAACGTACCTAGTCTGCCCAGTGGTAGACCTCGTTACCCTGATGTGGAAACTTTAACTCCGTGCTCCTAACCAGACCTTTTTGACGTCAATAATACTGGCAGAATCCTTGCGGCTGCGTTATACCAAACTAAGCTTGAGCCCCCGGTCTTCTCTGGGGATGGGTCAATTCACCCTGAGGAATGGTTGCAGTCTGTTGATGCGTACCGGTCATCATTCGCCCTATCTGACGCTCAGATTCCCAGAGAGGTGTCTCGCTTCCTAGCAAAAGACCCAAGGAAATGGTGTAGTGTACTTATCACTCACTTTAAAAATTGATCAGGCTTTTGTGAGTCATTTAGGACTGTTTTCTTTCCTGCTGACAATCAAGAGTGTATAATAAGAAACATTCTGGACTACTTCCAAAGTCCAGACGAACCACTTGCCACGTTTGTCGCCCACATGCTCAATGACTTCAAAAACCTCCGGAGTCCACCTTCGGAACTAGAACAAATTGAGCTAATATGCAAGCATGCTTTGGAGAAGTACAGGGTTGCGACAGGGACACCTGTCAAATCTTTCATTGACCTGATTTTGCGGGCCCATGAACTCCACTCTGAATAAAGCTGACAAGGAAACTTATTGTTTTAAATGTTCGATGCCAGGCTGGACATCTCGTACTTGCCCGAACTGCTCTTCAACTGCAGGTTTTCTGGAACGCACTGGGGAGTCTTCGCATACATCGCCTCCAGTTCATACCCCTGACATGTTTCCTGTGGTAAGGGAGGGTGAGTTTCAGGTGGCAGAGGCAGCATCGGTTGATAGAAGGCAGGGAAATGTGCGTGGGGATAGGTCAATTCGCAGGGGCAACCCTTTGGAGTCTAATACAGCCTCTTTCCTTTCAATCTCCTCCAGTGGATCAGCCCATGCTTGGTCATGTGGAGGATGAGACTTCTGACTTTTCTTGGAATAATCTGCTTAAGGTGAAAGTAAACTTTAAAGGGGTAGCTCTGGACACCACACTCGACACAGGAGCCTCTCTTTCGGCTGTGAGAGCAGATTTAGTCCCGGGGAAATGTTCAGAATCCATCCATGTCTAAATCGTGGTCTGGGTCACCACTCCGGCTTGCGAACAATGCTCCCTGTTAATCCTTTGACCACGACTTGGCTAACCTTCGGATTCAGGGTTGAAAGTTTTTATCACAGGTTTGCTCTTGTCCATGACCTTACTACTCCCCTGATTCTTGGGATGGATTTCATCAAACGTGTTTCAATCATCATTTATGTTCCTACGAGAACAGTAAGTACGGGTGAGCAGGTGAACTATTTTGATGAGCTGGATGATGAAGCCTGTCCATTAGATGAATCTATGATGGTATTTGATGACTCACCCTTTCCCCTTAATGAGAAGGTGGATCAGGCTGTTTGGTCATGGATGAAAAGGAGCAGTTGTTTGGGACTGCTCGAGCGTTACAAAGATCTGTTCGACAGGCACTTGGGTCGTACTTCACTGGTCATTAACTGGTCACATGTCATTAACACTGGGGATGCAAAGCCTGTTAAGCTTCCTCCTTACCGCACCTCTCCTGCTAAGAAACAGGTCAAAAGATGTTACAGGAGGGAATCATTGAGCTAGTTACAGGGCCGTGGGCGGCGCCGGTGGTCATTGTGAACGACCCCTCCCGCCACCCTCGATTTTGTGTGGACTTCCGGGGTCTCAACCAGTTGACTGTGAAGGACTCCTACCCCCTGCCACGGATAGATGAGTCACTTGACTTCCTGGCAAGGGGTAAATTTCTCACCACTCTTGATCTTGCACATGGTTATTGGCAGGTGGAAGTGGAGTCCAGTCCTAAGGCAGCTTTTGTCACTCACTGTGGCCTGTTTCAGTTCAGAGTTCTCCATTTCCGTCTATGCAATGCGCCAGCCACCTTTCAGAGGCTCATGAACTCTGTCCTTGCCGGTCTCATATACAAGACCTGTGCCGTGTATATCGATGATATTGTCATAGCATCGCCCACATTCGAACAGCATTTGTTGGATCTGGAGGAAGTCCTAACCAGATTGAAGTCAGCTGTTTTTTCTTTGAAACTCAGTAAATGCCAGTTTTGTCTCAGTGAGTTGACCTTTTGGGGAATCCGTGTCACACCTTCAGGCACACATCCTGACCCGGATAAGGTGAGAGCAGTGACCGAATTCAAGGTACCCTCCACTGCGAAGCAGGTGGGCCAATTTCTGGGTCTGACAGGTTACTACCGTTGTTTCGTACAAGACTATGCCAAACATGCTGAGCCGCTTTTTGTCTTAATGAAAAGAATGTCAAATTCAATTGGGACAACAGATGTCAAGCAGCCATGGATCTACTAAAGGATCGTATCACTTCGGCACCCGTCTTGAGGTTTCCTCATTTCTCTGGCCCTTTTTCCATACGCACAGTCGCTTGTGACGCTGGCCATGGAGTGGCATTAATGCAGAAAGATGGGGAGGGTAGGGATGTGGCAGTAGAGTTTGCTAGCCGTGCCCTTTATAAGGCAGAAAAACCATATTCAACTCCTGAAAAAGAGTGTATTGCTCTCATATGGGCTTTGGAGCGCTTTAGGCCATACATTGAGGGCCTCCATGTGACGGTGTACACCGATCAAAGCAGCCTCAGATGGCTGATGTCTCGTCCCAACCCTTCTGGCAGGCTAGCTCGTTGGTCGCTTCGTCTTCAGGATTTTGATTTTGAAGTTATTCATAAGCCTGGGGAGCGTAACACAGTGCCAGACGCTTTGTCACGAAATCCCCTACCAGCAAATGACGACCCTTTGGATCTTTTGCCATCACATGCTATGATTGGAACTCTGGACCTTTGCACACTGCCTCCAGTGATAGTGGAAGACCGCTCCCAATTGCGGCAATTTCAGCTGGAAGATCCTGTGCGAGCGGAGTTGAAAATTTGAAAATGGTCAGCATAAGGGGACATCAAACAGGATTGTCCGCAGTATGTTGTGCTTGATGGTCTTCTCTATTTTCAGGAGCCAAAAACTAAGTGTGGCCTGCATCCGCTTAAACATTTAAAGCTCTATGCCCCTCTTGCCCTCCGCGGGTGCCTGCTTGAGCACTACCATAATCACCCCACGGCTGGCCACTTGGGCTTTGCGAAGACGCAGGCGCGTCTATGCCTGAGGTTCTTTTGGCCGAACATGGCCTCTGACGTGAAGACTTACGTGGCTTCTTGCACTGTGTGCCAGACCACCATGCCTACCAGTAGAAAGCCAGCAGGATTTATGGTCCTGATTTGCCCACAGACTCTTTGGGAGTATGCTGGTGTGGACTATATCGGTCCTTTGCCCCGTACACAAAATGGTAACGTGTACATCCTTGTCTTTGTGAATTACTTCTCAAAGTGGGTTGAGGTGAGCGCAGTACGGGAGGCTACTGCTTTGGTTGCGGCCAAAATGTTTGTCAATGACCTTTTTGCCCATCATGGTGCTCTCACTTACCTCATATCAGACAGGGGTACTTCGTTTGTGAGTGATCTTTTTGAGAATGTTGTGTCAACTCTTGGGACGGAGCACAGACTCACCACTGCCTATCATCCTCAAACAAATGCCACGGAACATGTTAACCGCACACTTAAAACGGCCATTCGTACATATGTGGGTGACAAACACACGTCGTGGGACAGGTTCATTCCTCAAATCTGTTTTGCTTTGCGCACTGCTCCCCATGAGAGCATGGCAGAGCCCCTCCATGATATTGTATGGCAGGGAGATGGTAACTCCGCTTGATCTGGTCACCCAGCCCATATGCGAGGGGACGGATGAGCCAGGGATCCCCTATACGGAACAACTGAGGGTGTCTATTCGGGATGCACATGATCATGCCCGAGCGGCACTCTCTGGGAGTCATGATCGTCAGAAGCGGTACTATGATAAGAGACGCAGTCATGCATCCTATAGGGCTGGAGATCTTGTCCGAGTCAGGACTCACCCAAAGTCGGACGCGCTGTCTAGCTTTGCGGCCAAGATGGCCCCGTTATACGTCAGTCTGTACAGGGTCTCCCAAAAGCTCTGTGAATTGCAGGCTCAGCAAGATGGACACAGGGGAGGAGGCTGGCGTTTTTCATGTAGTGAACCTTCAGCCATTTCATACGTGGTCCACTCTCTCATCTGGTTGGTAGGACGGATAGGCATGCCAGTTGTCTCAGGACCCTGGTGTGTTAGAGGGCCAGGGGGTGGCCTGTGATGACGTTGGCCAGGACACTGACTGTGTGGGCCATTCCCAGTACTCGGCAGTAGAGACGGATGATTTTGAGCAGGACAGGGTCGACCTAGGGGAGTTGTTGACCGACTTGGTGCCTGGTCATGATGGGCGCTACAACCTAAGACCCCAGAATAACATCTGGTTGAACAACTATAGATGGACTAACCCTTTTCATACTGCCAGACTGGACATGGAGTGTGTTTTGCTTTCCATGTGGTGGTGTATGTTGTACAAATGTTAAAAACAAAAAAAAACAAAAAAAAATATTGTTCTGTATTTTGACATGTTTGCTTTGTGACTATTTGTACTTGGTTCTGTCACTCATGCTGTATTTCTCAGATTCATTTGGGCATTTTCCTGGTTGGGTATGGCTGGGGTCAGCCCTTTTCTCAGTGGGTGCAAGATGTAACAAATGCACTGGGTCCTTTAGTTAGGTGTCGCCAACTAGTGATGTCATAGGCTGGCGCCTATGTGTAGGTTGTTGCCCTGACTTCCCGGCAGTTGGTAGCCAGACTTCGAAGGAGATGGACGTATGTTTGCAGTCCCACTGTTTTTGCTGGTCAACCATTTTTGTGATGCAAGGTGAATTGCGGATGAATCTGCTTTGTCATGTATGATTTACCTGCTATGATTTACCGACCTGCTACCGGGCTTGTTTTTTTTTTGTGTGTGTGAATAAACGACGGGCTTATTTTGATATCCCAGCATTGGCATGGATGTGTACTTTTTTTGCCTCGTCTTTTCCTCTTCACCGCACTAACCCGAAACGTTACAGCTTTAACTTATGCTTTAACAAAGTTAAAAGCTACTAGTTGGCAAGTGCTACCTGACTTTATCTGCAACCTCATTTTATCCATACAAGAAAGGGGGGTTTCCTGTGTTTAATTATTATTATTATTATTATTATTAATAAACAACCCTAATGCGCAAGTCTTTATTCTCTTTTGTGCTTTTATAAAACCGAATATTTTTGGGTTTATAGAAAATTGAATTGTAACTTGCTCTCTGTTTTCAATAAAAAAAAATATAGTCTTATGCATTTGAGACTTTTTGCTGTACCGAACCCGTACCGGAACCGTCATGCGAGTGTGGGATGAACAGCAATTTTTGCCCATTTATAAAACACCGCCCAGTCCCACTTAAAAGGTTTTATATTTTTATTTTTTGTAATATTACACGTTGCCTAATTTGTGTTGGACATATATAAGAAGTTCTGTAACGTAAAGAGTTTTAGTCAGGAGATACTTAGGAACCCATGCAGGCAGGTGAAGGCAGCTCAGGGGTCCTCACTGGTCCTAGTCAGAAAATGCCTTCAGGGAAACTGGCATTGTCATGTGTCTCGTCTGTTGCAGGTGAACAATAATTAATTACGAAAGGGCTTCGTGTAACTTTATTTTTGTACTTTTTGGTCGTCCTTTTTTTGTTCATGCTAGTCAGAAAATGCCTTCAGCGAAACTGGCGTGGTCATGTCGTGTCTCGTCTGTTGCAGTGCAATGTGGTCCAATTGAAGACAGCGAAATTTCACTCTCTCAAGTGTCTTCATCCAATCCCTCGTGCTACATGGGTCACGACGCGCCTTTGCGTACCTGTACACAGTGGTGCAATGGATCATCTTTGATCCGTGATCGGTACGGATCAAGCATTGCGGTTCACGCCGGGCGCAATCCACAGAATGGTTGGTGAATAAAAACTGTGCGCATTCACATGAAGTCAACGTAATTAGTCCGCATTCACTGTAATAGCAGCAGAGAAAGTTGAAAACCCCCATGGCTCACATAAGTCGCATATGGGAGCACTTTGCAAACATACTCAACCAACACACCACCTCCGCAAAGGCTAACTTCAAAATAAAGCTTACCAAATAATACATTGCGTCATTTATGCCAATGCAATAACTTTAGTAGACTTTTATTTTTAAGTTGACCTCCGTGGTGGCGTAACAGCTAACATGACTCGACATTTTCAACATCTCAGTTTGCCACTTACATCAACAATGGCATCCCGAAGTCATATTGTTCAGTCGCTAATTTAGGACATTAACAAACCACTCGTTAATTACGCTGTCATTGTATGATATGACACAAGTCTCCGGCGTTAGTGGCTGGCAGCTGTTATCATTAGCAACAAGTGCCTGGCTGGTAGTTCAACAGCTTGGCTTACTTTTTTTTAAACTGTAGATTTATTTTGTATTTTGTCCATGTGTAAAGGGAGGTGCCTTAAATTGTCCTTCAAGATCATTTTCATTATGAAAAAAATAAATAAAACAAAACTTTGTCTTCATTTATTTTATAAAACACTTTTATTAAATAATCATTAAATAATTTTAAGAAAACATTCAGCTCAAAATGTCTAGCAGAATAACTTATTTTATACACTGTACCACGTATAAAATAAGAACATTCTTATTTTATACATGGTACAGTGTATAAAATAACACTGTACCACGTATAAAATAAGAACATTCTTATTTTATACGTGGTACAGTGCATAAAATAACAAGTTATCCTGCCTTATATTGCGTTCTTAAATCCTAAATGGCCATATTAGACATTCATTTATAAAATAAATGAAGTCAAAGTTCTAATTAACATTTTTTCATTTTTTTTTTTTCCGAGGCCAAATCACGGAGTCGCTGTTGTGACCGACAACGCTCGCAACAAGGATGTGGCGATATGTGAGGCTGGCTTTGAGCCACACATTAAGTGCTTATCGTGCAGGCAATGAACGCAACGCTAGTGCAGCTGGTCCAAAGTTGGCCGCGTATCATGTTTGTTTAAATGTGTCAAGCGTATAGTTTCTTTTTTTCACCGATGCTCAACAGCAGCAACATTTTTGACGTCTAAATAAAGACAGCTCGAGCTGCCCGCGCACAAACTAATTATAGACGTAATCACGCGCTAGAACAACTTTTTGGAAATGATGGCTCGCGATCTAGAGCAGCGAGCCGTATCTGCAGCTCTGAGGAGCCCACGACTACGACGAGTTGCAGAAATCTTGACACAGACGCAGTGACATTCCTCTTGTTGAAGATCGACTGAGAAACAAGTTGAACTCTACAATACGATACAATTTTATTTATATAGCGCATTTCATAACAGCTAAAGCTGTAACAAAGCACTTTTAAAAACAATACAATAAATAAAAAACAATAAGACGCAGGGATACATCTGTTAATAAATATATCAATAAATATTAGCAAACATATAAAATACAAATAAAAATATAAATAAATAAAGACAAAAAATTAACATAAAACACTACAGTATATACAATTGAGTAACTGCCCCACGAGCACAGTTGGATTCTGTCAAAGTATCCAGAAAGAGGAAAGATCTCAGCTTTAGCTGTTATTGCAGCAATATTTGAGAGCATGTAACGAAAGTGACTCCTGTTTGCATTTGCACTTTAGAGCTAGATGATTAATTTTCTTGCAGTCTGTTCGATAAAAAACATTTTGAAAACTGAAAAAATTACATTAGGTATTTTTTTATATTCGAAATTTAGCAAAAATCTCGTCTCGTTCTCGCAGACTCAATGTCGTGAAACATCTCGTCTCGTGGGATTTTTGTCTCGTCCCATCCCTCTCGTCCCATCCCTAATATATATATATAAATAAATATATATATATATATATATATATATATATATATATATATATATATAGATATAGATATAGATATACACACACACACACACACATAGATACAGCATCAGGCACGCACACACACCACACACACATGCAGATTTTCAGACTCAAACAGGATTATCCATGGATATTTCTTGACCTCTTTTGTATTGGCTTGATTTTCATTACAATTACCCACATCCTTTATAGAAATTCCTTTGAAATAAATATCACAGCCAACAGCATCTCAACTAAAAGCTCAATTTCATGCTTTTGTCGTGAAGGTTGTCCTTCAAGTCTCCTTTCATTGTTTAGATAAACAGACATACAGCACACAGATTTTTTTTTTTTTACATTACACGTTTGAGTACTATAAATAATAAAAATAAATAAATACAATTTTAAAAACTTTTGTCCATGTCTACAAATATCATAATGTAGACTCTACATTATGATATTTGTAGACCATGCATGCTCATACAACATTGTGTTCTGATACTCAACACAGTATTACAATTTGAGTGTCATTCAAGTTTTATGATTTTAGTCAAATTTACCAACGTGATCGCGTGAAGATACACTTTAAACCTTGAAGTGGTTGTAGGTGTACTATTTGAAATTTTGCAGTGTCAAAGCTAAACTATGAGAAATTAATTCCACCTATAGGCTCCTTACGACACAAGATCATCATGTGGATTAGAAAATCTCATCACTAAATCACTGCTTTGTAGTAGGAACCCTATCAGACTAAACATCGTTTAGGGTCAGCGGGTGATTGGGTCCAAAAATATGATAATTTCCCAGGGAGCAGACTGCATTATTTACAGCTACCAAATTTGAACTGGTGAAGGAGAAACTGTGGCGTGTGTGCGAAAAAGAGAGAGAGAGGGAGAGAGAGAGAGAGCGAGAGAGAGAGAGAGAGAGAGAGAGCAAGAGAGAGAGAGAGAGATAGAGACAGAGAGAGAGACCATTGAGAGAAGGAGCGAGGGAAATGAGAGATGGAAAGAGGCTGATGTTTCTCTTATCAGTCTTTGCAGTCCTCAACAGCAGCAGATAAACAGAAGTGTGAAGGGCAGTTGCACTGCAGGGGGCTGATTGACATGGCTGCCGCCCAAAGAACAAAAACAGATACACATACAAAAGCCACACTTGGATTTTTAGCTGCCCAATCCCATCAGCGAAGTTCATCAAACCCATGTTTCAGTAATATGTAAAGTTCATTCTTACACACCCAAAGATTTTCACCCGACACTGAAAAACATGATTTTTTATTGAATTTACCCAATCTTATTGTGTCAAGTGATTTCACGAAAAAAAAATCATTTGTGTCCAGATACATTCTTAAAGTAGATGTATAGTCTGCTTAAAAAAATCAATCTGGATTCAGATGATTTTATTTCGTGCAATCCCTTGACAAAAGCAAAATGAGTAAATGCACATCATTTTTTCAGTCTATGTTCAGGACTTGTTCACCATTTTGTTTTGCCTTTTCTTTTTCTGTAATGTAACAGTACAAATACTTTGTTTCTGTACTTAAGTAGAATTTTCACATATCTGTATTTTACTCCTTTATTGATGTGTCTTGCAACTTTTACTCCACTACATTCCCTAAGTAAAACAAACTTTTACTGCAATAAATGTACCCTAACCATTTTTGTTACTCGTTGCTACAGAAGAAAATCCTATCAAATTGTTCATTGACACATTGGCTCAACTGCAGAGCACAATGCGTAACAGTACTGCCTGTAATGACTGTCAGGCCCACCAGCGCAGCCCTTAATTCAACTGCACTGGAGGAAGAAGTGACATCCGCACTCTCTACAAAAGGCATGCTTACAGAGGAGCGTGGAGTACAGATCAAGGTCAGTAAGTCACTATTGCAACTATTGGTTTTCCAATTGGTGTACAAAATGTAACATAGTATTTATTCAAAAATGTTTATTGTCCATTTTCCATTTGAAACAGTGGCAAGAGAAATACATACTGTACGATGGTGTAAAACAATCCACTGCAATTAGGCTACGCTCACACTGCTGGGCAGTTTTATGTACTCGTTCACGTTACGAAAACAAATGTGACTTGTACTGTGAATGCAACGTGTCCGTGATGTGACACAAAGCACGACGTCAAGTGACGTGTACCAAAAAACATGACACATAGCACAGTGTTAGTAAATTTGGTCCAGCATGGAGGGGCTCACCTTATCATCATCTCATCGACAGAATAGCAAGGCGGTCGGATGTAGAAGTTTGGGGGAAATGAGGTGACACTTTTCGAGCTCATTTCATGGAGACAAGTACTAAAGATGAGGTCACGTCATTGCCACGCCTAATAAATGAACCACCTGCATGGATGAATTATTACTACCACCACAAATGTTCGCTTTATATTTTATGTTTCACGTGGGATGAAATTCAAGTCAAATCTAAAGTCAACACTGTGACTGAAAATAACTATGCAGGTTCACGGACGATTATCAGTAGACTCTATTCCAAACACCCGAGCAAAGCGCATATTGGGCTTTTGATGAAGCATAGATTAATATTGCGTTTGTGGAATAAATTTTAATCCACATGTTTTTGACCATCTCTGGGGGGCATTTTTAGTCACTTCTGTCGACTGAAAATGACATCACAGTTGCCCCAGGGTTCAGGTAACAACCAATCACAGCTCACCTGTTTTCTGAAGATGAGCCATGATTGGTCATTATCTGAGCCCTGAGCATCTGTGATGTAATTTTCAGTTGACAGAAGTGACAAAATGGCCACCCCCTGAGATGGCTAAAAATGGGTGGATTTTGCTGCTTAAATCATATTCCACAATATTAATCAGAATGCCGTGTTTCAACTAGTGGGCCTGCATAGAACATATTCTTGAAAAAAATATGTTTGGCTTGACTTCAACTTTAAGATACACATTCAGGTACATCTGAAAGCTAACAAAACAATCTCCAGTTAAACTACGGAGTCATCACAACTCGACCAGTAAACATCAACAGCCAACAACGTAGCGCTAACTATTGACAGCAAAACAATTTGACTGCATGTGCATGTGGGTCGGTGGATGAGCGAGTGGTTTTATGACTGTGTTTTTGCGTGTGTGAGTGTGTGCATGCGTGTGGGAGTGAAGGGATTTCAGACAGCAAGAGGTAGGTAAAATTACAAGGCAGATGAAACTGATAAGTATAAAACTTTGAGTTATGTTTCTCAGAATAATTATTTTGCAATTCATTTTCCAGAGCTGGGCATTCCATCTATGTGACGGACCGGTCCACCATTTTTACTGACGAATGACAGGAAAAATATTAAAATAGGCAGATTAAGCACAGACGGAAACCACTTTATTTAGTCCGCCATTCATCTGCAATCCGTCATTAGTCTACTTTTCGCAGCGAAGCTTCGATGGCCGCAGCGAGCGCGGGGAGGAAAATAGTGAGTTGTTGTTGCGTGGTTTGAGTGAGGGACCAGGCTGTCAAGTAAAAATGGGGTCAAAAAATCGCTTCTTATCAAACATTGGGAGCTCATATCCCCCTCAACACAATGCAGAGAGCCAGTCTGACGTTACACTCTGTGCTACCTGTCGCTGCGAGGGTCAACCGTGGCAACATTACATTAAAAAAAATACAAAATAAAAAAATGGACCACAAGAGGGCCCATGAGTTTACAAAACCCACCAACCCTACGTCATCTGCACCACTGCTAAAACCTTTAGGATAGGAGACAACCACCTGAGACATGCCACCCTCATGAGTTAAAAAAACCCAGCTGAATTTAATAGGCGAATAATGACCACATGTGCAGCTATAATTACTTGTTTCACACACCCTGTTCAGTTATGTTAATAATAACAACACAGTGCTGTCATTGCATTTTTCCAAGACAGTGATAATGTAGCGGTAGTAAGAAACATGATTATCCGAAGATTTGACAATTAAATGTTCATTTATACTCCTATAGTACTGTTGAAATAATTTGAAATGTAGTCTTTCTTTTAAATCTGCCGTGCATAATTTCTGTTGCCCCCGAGGCTTGAATTCTGCCTTACAACAATAGAGCAATCACTTTGATTTGATGTAAGCTATTCCAAATACTGCATTCGAGGAAGATGGGAACTTTTAAGTACTGTAGCGCGGTTAAAATAACTATATCGGCCTGACGATTACAGTTTGGTTCAGCTTGAAATAATGACGGATTGACGATGGCAGATGGGTGTTTCGGCCACTGGCAAATGACGAATTACGAGTCGGCAAAACTTACTTACTTGCCCACCTCAATATTTATGTGTTTATGTATGTTTGTGTTGGTGACCTGGATATGTATACAAATATATTGTCGCTGTCCTGTGAAAAACACGGATGTCCAATTTTGCATTTTTTTTCACGTTAATTGGATGCCTGTAACGCAGAAACACGAAAAAAAGTAAATTGAAAAAAATGTACTTAAGTGTTTTTCACAGGACAGCGACGATATGCAGGGATTCAAAGTTTGAATGGTGATATAGTTAGGGACGAATGTCGTTCGAGTGGTGTGTTTTTTTCACATCTTTGCCATTCGCAGTTGCATTTGGACATGCATGATATATAATAAAACATTTCACTATTGGGGGAGCCAAATTGGCTATTTATATCAGTCAAAGAGACATATTGTACTTGGGCCCTAACTTAAACGATGTGGCCTTGTGGAAGTCTAACATGAAGGCAAGGAAGGAACTGCACTTTTGCTTCTACAAGTCCACGGGGAACTTTTTGAGGTGATTTTATTCTGTTTCCCAACAAAAAGAGCTGAGGGTCAGTGATATTCTTGGCCTAGTTTTGTTGTTTTGATTTCCTTTCGGAAATAAAGTGTTTTCTAACCACCCCAAAAAGCAGCTGATGTACCTTTTTGTTGGGGATTGCGTTCCACAATCTAACACGTGCACAAAATATAGCATTCTTTTGTACAATACTAAAGTCTCGTGAGAGTACAATGCAGGGGGATAGAAGCTACCTGGTTTGCAGCTTGCTTATTACTGCCTTGCCGCATGCATGAGATGAATGAGTCATGTGCCCTATATTACAATCAAGGATTCCATTTTCTCTATCAAAGCGGCTGCCAGCGGCAATGTTGATTAGCTCAACCTTCCCAAATGTTTTCCTTTTTTTTTTTCCCTCCAACCGCCACCTGAAATTTTCTCTTTTCATGTCGGATGGATGATGACGGCACAGCTCCACATTTCCCTGGAGACCGGCCATTGTAACCATGGTCGTCACACAATATTGTCGGCCATTGTGTCGCCCATGTCCACCTGTCAATCAGGGATGCAGAAGCTACTGTGGATTCACAGACATACTTCATTGGGGGGCTGAATGTCAATGTGTGACTATACAGAGAGTGGTGGGAATCTAAACATTCATACATAGCAAGCGGTGTGTGCGCAATGTGTGTGTCCCCACTCAGTCAGCCAGCTGAGTCTGCAGTCAGTTTATGTTTGACTGCGGGGTAAAAGCTCGAGCAAAAAATGAATTCTGACTTTCTGAGCGCCTAAAATAAATTCCTTTTCTCATATGCCGACACAAAAAAACCAACATATCTACATTGCATTAGCCCAGGGACTCCTTTCTCATTCTGATGATGATTTAGCTACGTTGACGTCTTCCCATAAACCACGAGGACGGAGCCGGAGAAGAAATAGGAAAATGACACAATGAGACGTGTTTTAATATGAGCTGTTTGTGTATTTTGTTGAGTTTTTTTGGGGGGTAGTGTATAGGCCTATAAAAGTACAGACACATACCAATAAGTGATATACAAACATTTAAAGGTAGTATGTACCGGTAACTTAATTATGTGTAAATGTACCAACCTTACTGTACGTTCATTGTTTGCTTGACTACTGCATTATGGTGAAAAACTTGATGTGCTCAGGATCAGTCATTATCATTTATTTTCATGATTTCCTTGACTCCTGCTGCAAAAACAAATTCTTGAAGATAAGTATCTGTAAAGTAGTAAAAGCTAAAATGATAAATGCATTCCAATTTGCACCCAAAAATGTCTTTGTACTATGAGATAGATTAAAACCGGGGTCGGCAACCCGCGGCACCGGAGCCGCATGCAACTCTTTCATCCTTACGTTGCGGCTCTGCGTGGCTTGGGAAAACAAATTAGAAGTGTGCAATTGAAGTGTATGTTATTTGTCTCAAAAACGTGTATCAAGTCTTCTTCAGTCATTTTTTTTGCCACTTTCATATGTGGTCCTAGATTGGATACCTATGTTTTTTTTTTTTTTGTTTTTTTTTTTTAAATGCGCTCCGCGCGGGCGGAGGGATGAGTGCTGACAGCGGCTCTGCAAAGTTGTTTTGAGTAACAGTATTAACTTTATATTTGACTTTAATTTAATCCCACTTGAAACCTGAAGCATAGAGTGGACATTTATGTTGATAGTAATTCAGCCACGGCTCAACCAGCTCATTTTATTACTCGCGGTTATGACGTGATTTCATCTTTTGTGACGTCTCCATGAAATGAGATCGAAAAGCCTCGCCTCATCATTTCCTCCAAATACTGTATTTCTACCTCGGACTGAATCGCTTCACTGTTGAAATGCCCTGATATGCTGCACCGCATTTACTTCAGTAAACACTACGTCGTGAGTGACGTCGTCTCTTCTTCTGTGCATATGGGTCACATTTCGGGACACATATGATCACACACCAAAGAGACCGAGGTAAAAATGTTTTTTTTTTTTTTCAAAAAAGACGGCATCAGTACTGGAAAGTCTACAAACAGACAACACTCTTCCTCCTCCATCATCATGTTGGCAGGCAACAGCACTTGCCTGTAAGGTTGAGGGTCAGGCCAGCCTTACCACTGTAAAACCAGACACAGGGCACTAAGCAGGGCACAGGACTGGAAGCTGTTGGCACACTTGGATGGCAGACTTGGCAGATGGCAGACTTGGATCAGAAGCCCCTCTTCCCAGCTAAGACCGCGTCCACCAACCTGCGGCCAGACATCGTTCTCTGGTCAGGCTTATACAGGCTTGTCAACATCGTCGGGCTCACAGTGGCCAAGGAGAGGGTAGTGAAGAACATCTACAAGCGCAAATTGCAGAGATACATTAAGCTTACATACAAGGTGCAACAACGAGGCTGGAAAAGAGGGTACTTCCAGTGGAAGTAGGATGCACCTGCTGCCGCCTCAACATCCAGGCTGCACGGGAAAATGCGTGAGTACGAGGGACAGCCCACCACCAGCCAGTCAAAGACGGCTGCAGTGTTGCTGAAAACGGAAGTCAGTGTCTGTGGGTCAAGCAAAAGGACACCCTCTTGGCTTTACAAAAGTCAATGGCATCTAGGGGGCGAAGCTGAATCCGCTAGGTGGTGTCATGGGCCTTTCAGTCAAACATCAAAGTGGGATGGTGGCCACTTGATAACCCGGCGGATTCTATCACTCACATAAGCTAGTCTCATACGTGTCCCATGTATGGGTTAAAGCAGTGGTTACCAACCTTTTTTCCGTCAAGAGTGGTGTAAAGTCAGCCCGATATTTGTTGGACTGACAAACATTCCCGGCCGGGTGATAACGTTCATTAGCAGACGTATATTGTATCCTGCGCTCCAAACATTACACCGGCAAATGTTTGTTGACGGGTGGGTGGGGTTATTTATGGAAGGTGCTCACAGACATTGCCAACATTAAGTCCTATACCACAGACTTTTAAATTGTTGTAATTTCGAATTTTGAATTCAGCACTGTTGACAGACCTTTCTGGTCTGTATTTGGGCAGCAGAGGCAGCAAAGGGCAACATGCAGGTGCGAACCTCTCATTACTACGTGGCGTGTCTTGTCACTCATCCATTGTTACTGGCCACTTTCACGTTGCTCATCTGCTGTTTGTCCCACCTGACCTCACACTAACGCACACACTCACATACACGCACACATGTATGAGTATTAAAGTTTGTGCAAACTACCTGTGCATGTACAATATTCATTGATTTCAGTTGTTCTTGTGTGATCAGCTTAAAACAGGCAAGATTGTTTTACAAAATACGGCTTATACATAATTGACTGTTCTTTCCTTTTTTAAAATTCTCTGTTGTTTTTTGTAGCAGCCTATTTGAATTCCGGGGATTGAGGAGATCGTTTCTGTTATTGTACACCCCTGTAGTTATAGATGTTCTAGATACAAAATATTATTGTTGATTTGTTTTTTACGGGGGCAACGGGTAGGTTGATTATGTTGGGTACATCATCAGAGTGGTAGTGTTACGTTTAGGGTTGTAAAAGTGGAGGTTCGCAGGCTTTGGACACTCAGCATTAATGCATTAGTGGGGCTGCCTGTCATCATATGGGACAGATTAACCACAGCCGGCCTTTTTTTTCATTTGGTCCCTCAAGCCTCCCAGTCCTTCCCACCCAAATCTTTCTGCCCTTGCACATGCACCCATTTATTTGTCCTGATCTGGACACAGTACCTATCAAAGAACATTTTTTTTAAATCCTCAGACAAATAATGTTTTGCTGCTTGCCAAGGGAAAGATTTAATTTAATTTGATATTTAAAAATGTTATATTGTAATAAAATTTAACTTAAATAACTCTTAATACTACAGCAATAGGTGAATATAACAGAGTGTGTTTACAAATGATATGTAGCTATGAACAGTGGTGCGGTGAAAGATGAACTGGTGTCCTGCTGTCGACACAATTGTCACACCTATGGGACTATACTGGTGGTCAGCAACATGGTGACCACGGGCTCTAGGTAATCCCCAAGAACCCCATGAGTAACCCACTGGCCTGTTCTTAAAAATAGCTCATCAGTGATGGGTATGTTGTAGAAGTGATCATTTGAAAATGTATGCACTTGCAGTGATTTACAGAATTAGAGTGTGGCATATTAACATGCATTTTTTTCCTACTTGCTTGTTTAATCATTGTTGATATTTATGCTGGTAATCATTAACTTAATTGATCAGTGTGTTCACAGATAAATATAATCAATTATTGATAAAAACATACACTTAAAGGTCAGTTGAGCACATTTGTTGTTTTAAAAGTGTCTGACAGACTGGAAGCTCTTTGCATAGCTCAGTATCCAGTTGCTCAGTTTCACAAAGTTTATGTATTTATTTCATAGTTCATCAGGTTATACGTGTGTTTCGTGTGGGTGTGTGTGTGAGTGCAGGTGTGCTTGTGTTTATCTGTCTTTGTGTGTATTGCGAGGGAGGGAAGGAGGGAGGGAGTTTTCGAGCGGGTCTTCTTTTTATGTTGTATTTTGATGTTGAGGTTTGACCCCCAGACTATGCAATAGTAATAGGAAAAACACAATATTAAGCATTAAAAAGTGTTTGATTTACAGATGCACCTAGCGACAGCCCACAAACGCCTGTGAAAGAAACTCAGAAGCTCAGTAAGGTCTTACCATCCAAACCATATACCATGGTGAACCAAACTGAGCTTTACCGCTTGGTGTCCTGTTATGTAATTATAGATTTTCTAATGTGGTAGCTCCAGCACTGCCTGTTAGTCTTACCATGGCTCTTGTGGAAAAGTATGGTACTGCCAGACAAGATAAGACGCATGCCAGCTGAAGGATGAAATTATCTTCCACTTTTTCCCAGGCCACAACTACTTCTGGATATCTTATTTTTTAGGTAATTGGTAAACTTGCTTTAGCCCTAGTTTGTATGTGTCGGACTTTCGTGCTGTGGTTCAAGTGTTACACTCTGTTAACTTTAGAAATAACATTTGAAGCAGTAAAATTCAGTCTTAAAAATAATAATAAATGAAAAATGCCCAAAAAATAAAACCATTGAATTCCTTTGAATGCTAGAATAAATGCTGAAAGACATAACCATTTTGCATGACGTGGACTGATAATGGATTCGTCATAGAAAAATGGCACTTAATGACACTCAGGTTTGTTACTCTGAACTGCAGATTACCACAAACAAAGGCCGAAAACAGCAAAGGTCCCTTTGACCACCAGCCTGTGGCTATATTTCAGTCAGCACCATTACCCCCATCTCCTACGCTTCCTGCTCATGCACTCTCCTTTTTCCATGTAGAAAAGGCAGAGATCAGACCACACATACAGATGCAAAACCGCCAGCCGCCATCCCCCAACCTCCAGTCCCCCGGCCATCTGTGCACGTCCCTCCGCCCGCAACTCCACAACAACAAGGCCTTGAACCTTTGCCGAGGAGTCAATCCATCACTAGAAAAAGAGAGGACGAGACACATAAAGAAAAGACGGAGGGTGTGCGTGTGGGTGATGAGGAGGGTTGGATGAAGAAGAACAGGTGAGGAAAAGCGAAAGTGAGATGGCATGAAACTTAATCACAGAAAGGGTCGTGTCGGGCAGAGGAGGGGAACAGATTAAATTAGCATAGCATTAGATATGGAAAATGATCTCTGTCAAAATCATCCACCGCACAATTATAATATGTTAATTACTTATTTCATTAAGGAAGTTTATTATGGCGGCGCAGATGAAATCATGCAGGCCGAAGACACCTGGAGGAAAAGCAGCGATGCCTGAATATCTCCCTCTTTCTCTGTCATTCTTCACTCTGAGCACCCTTCTCTCTTTATTCCTCACAACAGTGAGACACTTTAAAACACAATGTTTAATCACCTCTGAAAATTGCTGTAGGAGCAGAATATTCACAAGAGATGTTACATCTGTGTCACCAGTCTGATGTTGGCCCAAGCGCGTAAAAGCAGTACGGATGCAAAGAGTAGTGCCGGAATATTTGTAAGATTTGTCATCGTTGCACATTTGAAATGTGTTCAAAATTTATTTTCACAAGCTGTACTTTAAGAATACATTCTAAACAATCGAACTGTTGTAATTCAACACACGATGAAGCTTGACTACTCCCACAGCACAAAATGAAAGAAACCTGTTTCCTTTGGTTTGTGACATTTCTAAAGTTTACCTACAATTTACCCGACATTTCGATTCAAAAGGGGCACTGGGCTTTCTCTCTGGTTTTTGGCTCGCTGCCGTCCTGGCTTGTCATTGATGGTCCGACAGAAAACCCATGATGATGAGAGCGGTGGCAGCCTCCATGACAGGAGGAGCTGGAGGAGCAGGTGTGCTACACGCAGAGCAAACAGGAAGGTTAGGTGGCTAGAGGTGAAGAGGATTTGAATGAGGTGAACTCAGAGAGGTTCTGTTAACGTGGCATTAAAATTTGTCATAGTTGACTGATGAACCAAACCAGATTTTTCGTTGGTTAAAAACAGGTTTGACTTACGTGGAAATCCATTGCCCTCACATTCGCCCAGTAGGATTCACTTTCTGATATAGTCCAGTGACCTCTCCTTCAGCAGCAAAGGCATATTTTGCAAACGATTGGTCAGGTTTAGTTCCATGAATACAATATAATTACCAGCCACCATTCTGCCTTATACTGTATACAATCAATATTCTAAAATGTTTAATCAGACTTAAACATGACAATGTCCTAAAGTGTGCAAACAGTATTATAAAGGAAATATCCTTCTACTTTGTACGAACAATGTTTTCACTTTGTTCCTCCCACCTTGCAAGCACAAGGGTGGTAAAAACTACTTTTGCCTAACAACGCCAAAGCACTGAATGAATATTTCACATTGAAATCGGCTTGTTGCAAAGCTAATTTAGTGAGCACATTTTGACCCATCTGGATTGAGCAGCCTGTGTTCAGTGAATGCAAACTGTTGCGGTCAATCAAAGTTGTTCAATTTTGAAAGCTGTCAGATTTGTTTTACTAAAATAATCGCCTCGCAACCAGGGGCGGGGCCATGGGTGGGCCTAGGTGTGGACAGACTGCCCACCCAGTGAGATTCATGAAAAGGTATATACTTTAAAAAATTTTGTAAATTATCATTAAATTATTTTTTAATTTGTGTTTTGTTGTGTTTCTTTTAAATTGCATAATTGTGGTTGTCTAAGGAAGATTTGAACTTCATATTATTCAGTTTGTCATTTTATTTAAATATACGAAGTGTCGGGACAGGAGGATTGTGCTCAGTGAGAGAAATATTCATGCCCACCCTGATTTTTCCAGGCACACCCATGAGCCACGTTCTGGCTCCGCCCCTGCTCGCAACGTGTCACCAATTCTTTCAAATTCATAAAAAAGTAAATGGAGGGCTTTCAGACAACAAAGTTATTATAGTCCTTAAAGAGCCCGATCAAGAGGGAAAACACGCTTGTGAGCACACAAAGCATCAGTTCATCAGCATCAACTATTAATATTTCCTATTTCTCCCGATTGAAAAGCAAAGGTCACGTTGTTGTCATCAACAACTTTGCTGGTGTCAAGTGTCCTCATTAAAACAGATTTGTGGTACCCTTCTGTAGCTCCAAAAAACACTCTCTCTTTAGTTCTAGTGACATGTGCCCCACAGCAGCCACAATAATTATGACCAGAGCAAAAGAAGAAAATCAGATAGCATGCCAAAAGCAAATTGTCACTTTATGTTTCCAATCATTCAATCAATCGTTCCCTGACAGTGAGCAATAGCTGACCTTGAGAAAGTAACTTTAGCTACAATGTTTTTCTACACACATGTTTTGTGCATAGACCCCCATCATGATGACACCTCATAAAACAAACGTTCAAGACTAATCTGAAACAGGTGCATCCGTTACAATTTTCAGTCGTACATAGAAGTGCTCACTGCTGGTTCTGCCAGCAAAGGACAACACTTTGGATCTGCGAAAGATATGTCAAGTATTATGTTTTGTATTCATTTTTCCCATTTATCCAAATAAATGTTCAATTTTAAGTCTGACTTTCATTTTGTCTTGAAAAAACGGTATGTATGAAATAATAAACGTGAATATTTTGCTAAGAAATGAAAGTTTCAAACTCCTGTTTATTCCCTTGACCTTGTTTGTTATATATTTCAAATTGACATTGTGTACAAGTTTCTTTAAAGCATGCATTTAATGATGATCAGTTTTTAGCAATTCATCTTTCTTCCCCTAGAAAATCCACAAGCTTCATGTTCAACCTCAAAGCATGTGCGAAGTAGTAGTAAATGAACAACGTTTCAAAACAGATTTATAAATAAATAAAAATATGCATATCACCTTGCCCACTACAATTTTGATTTATAGATCGGCTTGCTGATTCCAATGCAGGATTCAAAAAAGCGATATAAAAAGCAACAGAGATCAAAGGAATAGGATAAAAGGCCTGATGCATGTACAGTAAGTACACAGCTGGGAATGCAGCAAAACAAATTCAGATGTTCATCTCTCCGGTGATCCCAAGTTTTCATAACATCTTTGCAGTTTTACATGTTTTGCATTCCAACTTCAACAAAATCATGTAGCTCCACTCCTATTGGGCGTGAGGCTTCAAGCAAAGTCCTTATTGATTGCAGGGTATCTTGCAAAAGACACATTTGAAAAAAGGAGAGGAGAGGGCTGAGTCGGGGCATTTTTATGGCAATTGAACGAAAAAAGAAGGATAGAAGTGAGACAAATAAATCAAGGGCAATATCCTCTATCTGCGGTTGTGTTCTGCAAGAAATCCGCAGCAAGGGGAGAGCAAGAGGAGAAAAGAGGAAAATTGTGCGAATATCTTATGGAGCGTGTACAAAAAGAATGAAAACCCACAGACAACCGCAGGCTGAGGTCACAGTCTGAATGCTGGAGAGGTGCACCAGAGCCAGCGGCTACACAGGAATAACGCGCTCTGCTTTTAATACACCCCGCCCAGCTCACAGATCTCAAAACAGACAACAACAAAAAGACGCCCCCAAACATGCACACAAACAACACACGCACACACCCTTTGTCGTCCACGCAAACTCTGAAGCCCCCATGCAGATGTTGTGTATTCTTGTTAGGTCGAGCTCAGAGGGTGGCGATGGTTAAATTCAACAATGACAGCCTCAGGGGAAGAACAAAACACTGCAACAACACATAAAGCTAAACACGCTCCACATCATACTCGCGATTGCTCAGGTGCACACACAGAAGGAGAAGTATGATAGGTGAACCATAATGCAGCATCTACATTTCATATTGATTAGTTATTCATTTTTCTTTACCAGCAATCGTATTCCGTTTTTTCCCTTTAGTTTCGGCGATGACAAGATAGTGGAGTTGGATTTGGTAACAGCTTGTTTTTCAATCAGGACATTTATGAGAGGTAGAATCATTTATGCGCCCAGCGTCCCGGGCGGATGACAGATCCCTTGGAAACACAAATTATCATGTTGACTCGCAACAAACACTGTGTAATTACATCATGGCCTGTCAAGAGGCATTAAGGAATCTTCTCCCTATCACTAAAGTAATGAGACGCTAATGCAGCTACATATGACACAGTAATTGGCAGTTTAAAGATTCTACCAAATACGCTGCCATGGAATAATTATAAAGTATTGCCATTTTATAGGTTATGATATTAAAAGAGTTTCAAGCATGCCAGCTCTATTTCAATAAAAGGTTCAGTAATAGATTCGCTATCAGGGACAAATGTGTCTGTGGCCCGCTGTTACATCTGCCGTATCCCCTGTGTATCAGAGCTGGCTCCCATTTCATTTATACATTTCTATTCTTAGGTCGGCAAGAAAACTGCTCTCACTTGAAGGCCCATTTGAAATCCAGCAGGTCCGTGAATGTGAAAGAGGCAAAAATGGGACAGTCGTACTGCATGTGTTAGCACTCCACTTATCCACTCGGCATCAATGTATTCAAAAGGTCTCTTTAGGAACAGACCGCTAAGGGCTGTTTGCCTTCCCGGTGTTAAGTGTGAGAGAAATTGGGGGGCCGAAGCCCTTAATGGTGTTGCAACTCCCCCGCACACCCTACACCCCCCACGGCCCCCCCGTCCCCCAGCATTGCACCCCCAGCCCTCCATCCTTAAATCTGTAGGGAATAAAGAGTGCTGTTAAACCAAACTGGAAGACAAATGGTTTTGTTCAATAGGAAGCCGCCTCCATAAATCCCCACTTAATGCAGTGGAGAAAGGCTGAAGCAGGAACAGGTGACTTTTCCACAAAGGGGGAAACCATTCATTACCTCTCAGTAGAGAGGTTGAACTGCAGATTGAAGGCCAGCCTGATGGACAAATGGGCAGAAAGAAGAACAAGCACACACTGAAAACACAGTTCATTTTTAAGATGAGTTCAAATATTTCTAACTCTACCAGCATGACTACGCACCTGTCCAGGGAATGGTTGGATTCATTTGGTGTGGACGAATTTGAGAGGTCTGACCTCACCGGACCTCACCCACTAAGCCTTTACTGAAAGGGAGAGTTTCTAGGTTTTTTTTTGTCAAATATGTTAAAACTGTCTGTGAGACCTGACAGGAGAATGTTATTAAAATGATCTTTTGAAGAATCATCCCTCTCTGGCACAATCTTACGCCTCTAATCTAATTCTTGATTCTTATTTTAAAACTTGTCACGCCATGACAACAATAGCCGATCAGAGATTGTTGTGGAAGAAGGCATGACCGAAATGTGTGCCAACTATTGGCGTGCACGCACAAGCACACTCATATCACGCACACACTCAGTCTGCTGTATACAGCACCCTCACACTTACAGTTTTCTTGGATGGATTATTTAAATGTGGTCAATAAAAAACATTGAATAGAAGGAATTGGACAGGTCTAAAAAAAAAAAAAATCAAGGTGAAGCCTATTGTAGAACAACATTTTCTGACTGGCACGCCGTGTAACTGACGTGTTAAACTGAGTGTTGGTAATTTCACTGATGTGTGCAAACACGTGCAGATAAAAAAGGATAGTTTGCTCTGTTGTGGGTGTGAACATAGCCTACTCCATTGAATTCCAATCAAAGCAGCTCCTCTCATTCCCTTTAAATGTTGCACACTCAAATCTTGCATGGAGTCATCTCTAGGCAGAAAAGGACGCAGCGATACATGCGTGACCTGTGGTTGGTATGGCAACAGACAACATAAAAGGGCACCCTCATAAATGATGACAACCTGGTGATATCCACTGACTTAAACATGACTGCGGACCACATTTATCTAACCACAACCCGGATCATACATGTGCCCCATGTGTGCCAAATGCAACCAAATTGTCATTCTGTTGGGTGTATCTTTACCCTTGCCACCCCGGAACGCCCAGCATGGCACAGAGTGGTCTGCCAAATTGGCAAACAGGCAGCGCAAGCCTTGCGCCTGCATGAAATTCAGCATTTCCGGATGCACCATCTACCAAACTACAGCCCATAGCATTTGTAATGCTAGCAAAGTGTCAGCCATTGCTAACATAGGCTTTTTTTCAATAATGTTTAGTATAGGGCATGTCTCACGCACATTCATGAGCATCGTGGCTTTGGTATGGGACGTGGGGGGATGGATGAAACTTCACCTTTACTGATATGCAAAGATACATGTTTTAATTCAATTCACCTGCGTATCTTAGTTGTAATTTCAAAACACAAAAACTGATTAACTACCATACACGCTAGTCACGACATGGCTAGCTCTTTGTCAACGCAAGGACGTGTTCCTTGTTTGCAAATAGCTTTCAAGAAGACACAGGTGCTCTAATTTTAGCATTAATATAAGCAAGATGAACATATAGACAATATTTTTCTGAACCAATAAGACACAGAGAAGACAAGACGAGGGTCCCTACAGGGTGATGTTGGGTGAAATGGGGGCACGGAGGGTTGGTGTTTGCAATAAGCGCTAAGTGAGTTATATTTAAACCATTAGGCTGCTTATACGCTCAGTGCAAATGCAAATTAACTTGTATTATCATCACGGTCTCTTCCCTGGAAATCGGCTCCCGCTGTAATACCTCAGCGAAGTGGACCGGTCGTGAACCCTCCTCCTCTGCAGTGCCAGCTAACCCTCAAATGGTCGACATAGAAATCTAGACGCACACATGCATACATGTCCACACGGATTCACTCATACATACAGCCAATACCCTTCCTCTCCTAGGCACCCGCCCAAATCAGAGATCAAAGGCTGGATTTGTTAGACTAATGGCTGCTGCACTGAGCCAGGAGAAGGGAATGAGTGAGGAGAACCAGGGCGAAACAGACAAAACCATGGAGTTTAAGTGGCACAGTTGCATGGAACAAGAAAGTCTTTCTATTTACCACACATTATTGGTTTTAACACAGTGCTGCATTTTTGCCTGCCTGCTAATGGCAACTTGTTTTACAAAAAAAAAAAAAAATGGGTGATACAGAATAGAGTGGGTGTCATTTCTGAAACACCTTGACAAATGCCACACTGAGGCATTCACACTTTAACTTTTATTGCATACACTTTTAGTTTTTGAATAAGTGTTGAGAAACACATCCACAGATGGTGAGTATCTCTCACTCATCGCTGTGTGGGATTGATGGTGTTGAAACAGACCTTTCTCTTTGTCTCGCACATGGCGCAAGTACTGCTGCTATTCCCACAGTGCACTGAAAGGCCATTGAGAGAAATGGCATGCATACAAGAAAAGAGAAAAAAAGAATAATAGGACAAGAAATGTGTCTTTGCCCTGAAAAAGAAGACATAAATATAAACCATTCAGTCTGCCAGTTTGCTTTGTCCAAACATTTATAATGCTTCAAGCCTGTCAGAAGTGTTCAGTCACTCCCACTCATTACCTTGAAATCCATTCTGTCACCTCCCCCCAAAAAACTATTTTTTGTATCATTTGCTATGATTTGATCATCATAGAAACATTAAAGAGTGTATTGCATAGCTTCATTTGGAATTCCACAGCATTGATGCTGAATTCCATATATTATCATCTCCATTCTTGGCTTTCTGTTTCCAGATCACCTAATTAGGAGTCATTTTGATGGCAAGCGGCTGGTTGCTGGAGTGATGCAAAAGGAAAAGTAGCTTTTGCATACATTAGTGGTGGAACAAGGCCAAAATGCTAGATTTCTCCTGGTGACACCAACAGGGTGACTTCATTATCATGACAACAAACAAGCAAAATGAGCAAAAATAAGTGTCACAGTAGCAGAAATGTGCTGGTAGCTGGTTAAATCCTCCCCCATAATGCCAATACCTTTTCAATGTGTTAATAAAGAGCAGCTGGTAGTTTCAAATTGAGATTTAATGGTTTTGCTTCTTTTTAGAGAGAACCACATTGGGAAAAAGGATCAGCAAGCATATTTCAATCATCCCAGTGCCACAAATACACTTGCATGCTTGTCATGGAGTTAGCCAATGTGTACTGCCACAAGAACATTTTTCTTTTTCACCCATCACCATGAGTCCCATCACTCATCATGATGTGGCGCTGAAGCTCCTTCATATCCCCAAGAGAGAGGATGAGGAAGAGGATGATGCAGAGGGATGAGGGCCAAAGCCAGAGCTCTTTGTCAGGTGACAAAAGCTTTCCAGCACAACAGTAGCTATCAATCATTCTACAAGCCTGTCGGATTATGTGGATCACTATACGGCAGCATTGGTATGTGGAGCGTAGGTGTGTTTTAGGGGAGTAGTGCAGGTTTGAATGGGTGTACATGGTTACAACCTGCTCTGCTAACAGCAGCAGATCACTATCATTTTGCTTACATACGAAACAATTCCGATTGGAAGACAAGAAGTCTGATTTAGTGGTCAGAGTCATGCTTCTGTGTGGTTGTGAGCAAAACCTGTGTGCACTGTCAGTCAGGATTGATGGGACAATCTTGATCATCTCTTTTGGTAAAAGGTGATATTTATAGAAGATACAGAACAATGGAATACATCATGAATCAGAAACTGTACATAAACAGTTTACATCCATCCATTAATTTGCCGCTTATCCTCACTTGGGTCACGAGTGAGCTACTGTCTCTCTGAGCTTGCTTCGACCTCCGTTGCATGGGTATCGGTGACGTGAGCGACTTGCGCCACGTTAACGTGTGTGTGTCCCGCCCAGCGAAGCTTTGTAGGACTGTCTCTGAGTTTCAATTGTCAGAAAAAAGCTGTGATTCTCAATTTTACTATTCAACGCGTTTTGATGAGGTGCAAAATGCTAATTTTGACTCGCAAACTGCAATGTGAAACTAATTTTGAGCCTTGTATTTAATGTATATATACAATACATTCAAGGCACAGTGGAGAACTGGTTAGCACATTCATCTCACAGTTCTGAGGTCATTGTTCTAATTGCGGGTCCAGTCTTCCTGATTGGAGTTTGCATGTTTTCCCTGTGCCTGCGTTGGCTTTCTCCGGGTAGGCCTATTGCTGTTTTCCTCCAATATTTCAAAAATATGCAATGTAGGTTCATTGAAGACTTGAAGGTTCTAAATTGCTCATAGTTGTGAATGCAACTGTGAATGGTTACCCTGTGATTGGCTGGTGACCAGTTCAGGGTGTACCACCTTAAACACTCACCTAAAATCACTTCAAATAATCCCAATGAGCATACAGTAAGTGGTACAGGAAATGGGTGGCTATTGGATTCACTTTAAACTTTGGTTCCTCAGGGTTGAGGCTTAGTTACACACTTGAGCGCAAGGCATTTCTCTTAAACAAATCAGCTTAGATAGAAAAGGTTTCAAATTTTGGGGACAGGGCAGGTGGGCAGCCACTTGTCATCTATATTTGGATTTGTTATTTCCCAACTGGATTCTTGCATAGAAGGACGGTTGGTGTTTTTTGTGAGCCAGTTCAGTTTATGAGTAAGAAAGCACATTGGCAATGACCCCTAGATACACTCTCTGAGGTCAAAGTTCAGGGTGAGCACAATGTAAAATGATGCAACTGAATGGAGACTGAAAGGAGGGGAGGGCTCCTGGCAAAAATCAATGTTTGGCCAGTGGTTGTTCTCCTTCTCAATCAGCCACCATGACAGCTGCTCCAGATGGCCACTGGGCAAGATGGCTGTCGGGCCATCAGTATCATCATTACCCATAAGGCTCTGCTCAGTCAAAAGGTCAAGTTGTGGCCTCCACAGATTTGTCAGCCTAAAACACCAGGGAAGCAACAAATATTCAGTAATTTTGTCACTGTATGTGACATCTACATTATGTAAATGTAGGGTTGGGGGGAAAAAGTCGATCAACTCGGTTGTGTCGACCACAAAAAATGGCCGGCACAAAAATGCATGCCTCAGAATGTAGCAATAGGAATTGCTTTAATGTTTTGGTTCATACAGAGACAGATTTAAGTGAATGGTAAATGTGCTTGCAGTGTTGTTGAGGCACATGTTAAATAAAAGTTCCCTGTGAGCAGGGGCAATGCTCAACCATCCAATTTTGTAGAGTCATTTGGAGACAGAGCAAGCTGAACCATGGTGGCAGCAGTTCGTTTTGAGCGGTTCGCAGAGCGCAAGTACCGCACAATGAATGAATGAGGCTACAAGAAGCTAAGTGGCGCTAGCATAACATCGTGCCACTGGTTATAGCTCAGGTCAAGTGGAAAGTACAAGCGCTCGAGGTATGAAAATGGATGGACTAAAACCGCCTCAACAATTGTGTATGTTCTCTGTCACGGAAAACTTAGAATTCATGTTGTATATCGAGTTAGCAATGCCGGACATCGAGGAAAAGGCGCATCTTTTTGGTTTGTTTAAGGTCGCAAATGTTCACCAAACGGTCACCAGTCGTTCGTCTGTATTTTTCTTGTCGCAAAGGAACTTTGAACATGTTCAAAATGTCCTTAGGACAAGAAAAAAACACTAAAACTGTTGGCAAACATTTGCGATCTTTAACGAACTCTGACGTGAATGTGAATTTTGCTTCCTTCGCCAACAGTAGCAAATGTCTGTCGCTCAGTGGGATAGGGGCTATAATAAGATCTGAAGCAAGAGTGACTGTTAACAGTTTGATGCAAAAGCTGGACCAACATTGTAACCCGTAAGCAAATTACACAGTGGAAAGGTACAGATTCTTTGCACGTAATGAAGCTCTGGGAGAATCTTTCGACAATTACATGACTTATGGAAGCTGGCAAGAACCAGCAATTTTGAGCAACAAGGAAAGTCAAGGGCAGTGAAATATTCTGAAAATACAGAAAGAACACATGAAAGGCTGAAGCAATAGTGCCCAGCTTTTGGAAAAAAATACCGGTAATACAAGTCTCTCGGTCCCTTTATGGTTGTAGCAGGCACGATATCCATTGTGGTCGCTGTCTTTTTGAAGCGACGCACCCTGACTTGTTTCAAAACAACTTGTGTCCACGAGTATATATATTATTATTATTATTATTTTTTGTTTTGTTTTGTTTTTTCTTTCGGCGTATATTCAAGCTGCGAGTAGCACTGACTCAAGGATGACACAGCCACATCAAGGTGGAGTTCATGCACTTCTCTGGCGTCTTCCCTAATTCCGGAAATACGCCATAGCAAACCAGCTGTGTATAGTGGTTTGCTGGTATGCTTTTATTTTGAAGGCCGGGAAGGAGGGGAAGTGTGTAAAATAGATAAGTAACTTGACGACGACTTCTGGCTGTCTGTTGGACCCAAATAATTATACAATACGACAAACCCAACCCCGGGGCTCACAATGCAAGTAAGCACACGCAGTGTCCACAGCGGGTTCAAAGTGGCCAGCTCTAGAGGATACAATCAAAGCTCATGACAAAAACTTGAGAGTTCTTCTGAAAAGACGCAGGGACGAAGATAAGTTAAGATAAATGCAGGTCAAGCTCAGGAAACAGGTGGTCCCATATATTGGTCATTTGCTCACAGCGGAGGGCCTCAAGTTAGACCTAGAGAAAGTGCGTGTGGTCACTGAATTACCTGCACTGACAAATGTGAAAGGTGTTTAAAGACTGGTAGGGAGAGTCAAACTAGTTTCATGATTATCTGTCAGAAGATTGTGAGATACTAAGGCAGCTCACACACAAGGAGAGTCTCTGAGAATGGACAGATGGCACGAAAAAGCATTTAAAAGAATCAAAGACAAGATCACACAAGTGCCAGTATTGAAATACTTCAGACCTGAACAAGAGTTGACATTACAGTGTGATACAGGTGAAACAAGGCTGGGAGAAGCTTTAACACAAGGAGGAAACCAGTTGCATATGCAAGTTGTGCTTCAACAATGATAGAAAGAGGCTTTGCCCAAAATGAAAGAATGTTTGACCCAAAATGGACTGGTTTTCAGGCTCCACAGTGTTGTGATCCCAGACTCACTCCAAAAGGAAATAATGCAGAGGATTCACGCTTCTCACCTGGGCACAGAGGAATTCCTCTGGAGGGGAAGAGACTGTGTTTGTTGGCAGGGTATGAACAACCATATCAAAAAACATGTTGCTAAATGTGACACCCGTCGATATGTGGGCACAAAACAACAAAAAGAGACACTACAGCTACATGAGATCACTACAAGACAGGGGGCTAAAGTCAGGACGGACTTTTCCACATTTGACGACAAAGAGTACTTACTGACTGTAGATTACCACTCCAATTTCTGGAAGGTGGACTACAAGGTCAAACTCTTGTCATTCAAGAGATCAAACCTCTCTTCACATGTTAGGGTATTCCAGATATTGTCTTTTCAGATAACGGCCCCCGATTCAGATCTGCAGAGTTTGGAAATTTCAGTCGAAAGCACACAAATTCAAGCACAAAACTTCCTCTCTGGGCTGACCGCAAAGTAATCACCTGTTAAGACTAAACAGCTGATGAGGAAGGTGAAACTGGCTGGACAGGACCTGTATTGAGCCATTTTAGATCATCACTACACCCCACCCCAAGGTTTGGACACAAGGACCCTTCTCCCAATTACAGACAGTCTACTTGAACCTTAAGCGACCAACAATACCCCAGGACTCATAAGCAACCAAAAGAGACAATCTTCATACTAGAACCAAACGGCGAAAGAGATGTACTCATTGAAACCAGGTGATGTTGTGTGTGTTCAGCCTTTTGGAACAAACACCTCAATGAGTAAGGCTACAGTGACCAATCCATTTGGGAATAGATCCTATGCAGTTGTGCTGGACTCAGGCAGTGTTCTCAGGAAGAATCATCGCCATCTGATAAAAGCTGTGGAAACACAACTGGGCATGTCAGACCAATACCAATCAGAGACAAGGCTTGACACAGTGCCCCAAAACACAGAGAGCCCACTAACTACAACAAGGTATAGACGTGTCCAAAAACACCATCCAAAACACTTAAATTACTTTGTGTGTACAGTAGTCCCTCGGTTATTGCGGTTAATGGGGACCAGAACCCCCCCCGAGTGAAAGGTGAAAACTGCAAAGTAGAGGTTGACTTTATTATCATTATTTTTTAAATTATTTTATTTCATATTGCTTTTTCCATATCCAGGCCCAACTTGCTCGGTATGCTTTGCTTCCACATATGTATGATAATGGTTCACACACACACACCCACACACCCACACACAGAGTGTTACAAGCTGCGTTCGCTCCCCTTCCCCTTACAGCTGGAACACCTTTGTAATCAGGGACTCCTAAGAAAATAAAAGCGAGGAGGCGGAGGTGCTTATCAGAGGGTTTTAGGAACTGTTGCGGTAGTTCCTTTCGCTCTCATTCCGCAAGTAAAATGACAATATTGTGTTGGGTGTCTTCTATCCTCATTTTGTGCGTTGTTTACTAATGTCTCACTTGGTGTCAACCTGACACATATTATATTTATTTTTATTTTTTCATTTCGGGGGGATTTACGCCTCTATGATGCCGTTGCGAACCCCCCGACCTATGAAGTTTCCACCCTTCTAAATACTTGTTACACAACAAATTTAATAAATACCAAACTGCATGCTGTGAGAGGAATGTTCGCTGCAAGCCCGGCAGCGGATGATTACGATGGAATGCTGGTTAATAAGTACGTCAAAGTTTTCATTTTTATCCTAAAATTGGTTTACCTTAACTATAATCCCGCAGTGTATTTTTGCCATAGGTGCAATCCTGGTGTATTAATGCACTCTTAAATCCTCATTGTTGTTGTACAAAATGGAAGAGTGTCATTACTTCTGCTCTTGGTGCTAGTGTTTCTTCTTCGTTGTCGTCGTCTTCTCTCTTCTTTTAAAACAATTCTTTCAAGACGACGAAGAATAAGCTCTGTCACCAGCAGTACTATAATCAGGGCAAAATTTGGCTTGGCACAATAACATCAACAAGGACCATTTTTCATAAAATGCATAGTATAAGGTAAGATCTGTTTTAAGACAAACTTGAACAAACACTAACATTTTATTTGCCGATGTTTCGTCGTCCTTGTGCGAGTCGTTTGCTGAGCACACTCCACTCACGACTGAACACAGCAGTTTACTCTCCATGTTCTGCCCCTCATTTAAGAGTAATATAAGTTGTACATTCATCTGTTTCAGAAAATGGTTCTTATGTTGCCAGTAGATGTCACTGTTGCCATTATAATGTCTGTTTCTTCATTATTCGAGTCTCACGATACCATCTAGCGGCAAAGCACTGTAATCAGCAGCCAAAATTATTGAAGCCCATACAGCCACAACACGAGAGGAACACGACAAAGTACCTTTCTGCATTATTTTCTGTATGAGAGCCTTAGCAGAGCATAATCTGTGAGTCATGTTAGTCATAATGCGGTGATTCATTGTGCTTTTTGTTTATCATTTCAATATATAGAAATTTGCGTTCCAGAACTAGAGTTGATGCTGTTCGTCATTAGCTGTTAAACTATGCTAAAGCTAATGTGTGCTATGCAAGTGCTAAGTGATGCTGACGTTATGTTTGTGCCTGTATTTTGCCTGGGTGTTACAGTTTCAGAACTAAAAAGAGTGAGAAAAGAAGGGGATAAAGACAAATCTACTACAACAACGTGTCCTTTTCTTGGAGCTCTTTGAATGTTTAGCTCGCTGTCTAAGTTACGTTCTCTACACTAACCGAGGGCAGAAGACTCCGCTTATCCTTCTTTAGTCTGACTAACTAAACGGCACATTTGAATAACGTTATGAGTTTTAGAACAGTACGTTGTTCAAAAAAGCCGTTCGTTTATTAGCGTGGACGAGACTGGCGAGACACAAGAAGGGAGATTCCGGGTGAGGCTGCGATGATGCGCAGCCAGTAAACTCACATGATAATTCCACTCACGTCTTGTACTGCCCGTGGATATGTACAAAGCCTCCGAGTCAACTATATATTTGAAACACGTCTTTCCGCAATATGGCTGCCGATATGGCTATTTTTTTTTTTTTTTCATTTTAATTTTTTTGATGAGTACTTTTTGAAAACCCATGATGCACCGCAAAACTCGAACCGCGAAGTAGCCAGGGATTACTGTATTTTACTTTGGGGGGGCAATGTGAAACCTAATGGAATATTTGTTTATACTATGATAAGTAGTAATTGGCAAATAAGTACTGTTTTAATAGAACTGTACGGCGGACAGATATAAGTGATACACAGGAAATTACTCTACTAATCTATGGAATAATCGATAGGATAATCAACTCTAATAGTTATTTATGTGACAGCCCATGTAAATCAGGCGTCAATGAATAATAAAAGCCTGCCAGTACCTACAGGGGGTACGGAAATGGTTACTTCATCACTAAAATGTAATTTCTTTAATGTTAGTGTTACAAAGGCAGAAGCAGGTGTTTTCTTTGAACTTCTCTTAGTTGTCCATCACTGGAGAGCTTGGACACAAAAATTCAGTCAGCAGGACAAGCCTTCAAGGAACAATCATCTGATGGTGTGCATGGCCGGCGGCACCTTTCTGACTCTTTGAAGAGTAGGGGACCCCTGTGACCTCTGCAGACACATTTAACTGATCAATCTGAGGGTGTTGGGTCATGCAGGGGACTTTTGAATGACCTTTATGTTTTTTACTGATAATGTTGTTGTGGAATGAGGTAAGAAATAAATTACAATACGGACATTAATTCATCCTTGTGCCTCCATTCCTCGGTATAGCGACAAATTGTATGTACTTTTTATGCCTACATTATAATTAAACCGGTGCTCATCTCAGTGGAGGCAACATGAATTACAATTATTTTAGTTGGCTGTACATGTTAAAAGTGTGTTTGTCCTTGCATACAATGAATTCCTGCTGTAAAAAAAATTCATAGAAGGTTGCCACTTATTAAAGAATTTGGTCAAATAACCTCGAATATCTGATTTTCTCCACTTTTAAAAAGGACATAACATCATTGACCCATTGGGTGTGTGGAAGAGCAGTCGTGGATTTCCAGTTGAGAAGAAGGTGACATCTGGCAATGACCGAAGTAAAAGAAACAACTTCTAATTCCATACTTGAATATTGGGAATAGTCTTGCGGGAGACCAAAAATGCCAATATGTGGTGACATGGTTACAGGCCTAGAGAGAACTTTAGATATAGTATCAAAATTAATTTGCCAGAGGCATGTCAGGGCAGAACAGGAAAAAAACATGTGTGCAACATCACAGGGAGAAGTTCCACATCACAGACATCTGTAACATTGGGAAAAAATTGTGAAAGTCTACTCTTAGAATAATGGCATCTGAATACAACTGTGAACGGAAACAAGGTCAATCGAGCACAAATATAAGTTCTGTGAATAGACCTCAATACAGAGTCCCACCATTGCTCCTCAAAAACCAAACCTAGTTCACGCTCCCATGCTCCCTTCTTAGACAAGTAAACTGACGTATTAAAAGATCGCATCGAATTATACATTTTGTAAATTGATAAACTGCGTGAAGCAAAGGAGTACGTTTGTCACGAAATGCTTTATAGAATCCAACTGAGAAACCATCTGGGCCCGGAGATGCATTAGTTCGCATATCTCGTAAAGCCAAATTTAATTCTTGAACAGTCAGATCGGAATTCAAAAAAATGTTCTGTTCAAAATTTAGAGTGGGAAATAGAAGTCCATCTAAAAATGAATGCATATCAGTTTGATCCAATGGAAATTCTGACTTGTACGGCGACTCATAAAAGGAAGAAAAAACAGATTTAATAACTTTTGGGTCCTCGTGCAGCATCCCTGTAGTGTCCCCTGTAGTGTATGTGTCTATGTGTGCAGATAGACAGGTAGATAGAACATATGTGGTAGATATGTCTATGCAGCTTCCTTGTCATTCGCCCCTCGGGCCATAAGGTGTTCCGATAGTTTGACGTGAATTAGAAATGAGGAAAAGAAAAAAAGGAGGAAAACGTTTTTTTTGTCCATACAAACAAAGCAAGAGATAAATAGAAAAGTTCTCGTTTGTTTGATCTCGCCAAAGAATATGACCGTAATGTATGGACAGTCGCCACGTTATTAAATCAGTTTTTTACAAAACGGCATCCAAAAACCACTTCTGAGAGAGAACATGAACCAAAGAGGGCAAAAAGCGATGAGTACAGCAATTAAAAGGTAAACGACCATCATTTTTATTCCTTACTCTATTCTTTGTTTTTTTTACATTATGCACAACCCTCATTTATTGTGCAATAATCTAATTGTAACATGTATTTGTTACATGTTTTCATGCATTTTTATGCTTTGTAAAACATCCATCCATCCATTATCTGTACCGCTTCTCCTCACAAGGGTCGCGGGGCGTGCTGGAGCCTATCCCAGCTGTCTTTGGGCAGTAGGCGGGGGACACCCTGAACTGGTTGCCAGCCAATCGCAGGGCACACAGAGACAAACATCCGCACTCACAATCACACCTAGGGGCAATTTAGAGTATCCAATCAACTTACCACGCATGTTTTTGGAATGTGGGAGGAAACCGGAGTGCCCGGAGAAAACCCACGCAGGCACGGGGAGAACATGCAAACTCCACACAGGGAGGCCGGAGCCGGGATCGAACCCACGACCTCTGAACTGTGAGGCGGACGTGCTAACCAGTCGACCACCGTGCCGCCCTTTGTAAAACATTTATGTCTCAATATTGGGGGGCTTGGAATGGATTAGGGCATTTACATGGAAAACGCGTCTCTATTTACCAAATATTCTACTTAAGAAATTTCTTCCTGAATCAATTGATATCGTAAGTAGAGGTACCACTGTATCTACAACGGGTGTGGAGCAACAAGCGCTCAGCCTCATTTGTTGTAAGGATATCCGCCTCATTTGTTGTAAGGATATCCAACTCAGTCTGTAGAACTATGCAACGCTTTGAAAGGTCAGTAGAGGGGGTGGTCGCGAGCTGTTGGTCGATATACTTCATGTCCATTAAAAGTGTCTGGATCCCTGAGATCCTTGTTTTTCTCAAGTGGGCCCAGTAAGAAATTATTTGAACATGTTGATACGGTTCAAAGACTCCCACAATAACGCTTTAGAGATGGAATCAGAGTTAGTCGTTATTTGCAATAAAGTCATCTATTGCATCTGCGATAAATGTATGAAATTTTTATCTGATAAAAGTTCCGTATTAAATTGCCAATAAGAGGTGTAGCGACGAGCAGGGGAAAATTGAACAACTAATGACAGAGGTGCATGATCTGAAACAACAATTGGAGGGTAGGAAATGTCCGCCACACTCGATACAAATTTGGCATCGACGAAAAAATTATCTACGCGAGAAAAGGTTAGGTGGACATGAGAGTAGAAAGAATATTCCTTACCACTTGGATTACGGAACCTCCGGAGGTCAACACAGCCATTGTCGAACATGAAATTGGAAAGAGTGTTAGCCGTTAATGACCGGGTAGAACCAGGTTTTGAACGGTCCAATTTTGGGTCGATGACGCAGTTCATGTCCCCTCCAAAAATAATAAAACAATCGTTGAGAGAGGGCAGACGTTCAAACAATTTGTTCATAAAGGAGGTATTGTCAAAATTTGGCGCATACACATTAACCAGTAAGACTGGCATCTGAAACAAAGTACGCAATACTATCAAGTACCTGCCATCGCTGTCAGGAATTATCTTAGTTAATGTGAAAGAAACTAATTTACTGACCAATATGGCGACCCCTCTGGCTTCAGAGTTGAAACTTGAATGGAAAATCTGAGCAACCCATGGACATTTTAATCTGACATGGTCTTTAATCCTCATATGAGTTTCCTGTAAAAAAACATCAGGTTTTAAAATGTTTGTGAGTATGCCCGAATGTTACCACTTTGCAGGAGCCCCAGTGCATACGTCTCACTCCATAAATCGCTAAACCGGAAGTCCCAAATGCAAAACTTTTAAGCCTGTCCTGGTGGCGCAAGCCCTGCGGTTGCCACATGAGCCATGAACATACATAGGTGATTGTCAGTGACAGCATCTTTATTGCAATTTGCAAGGTTGACGTCCCCAAAAAAGTAATGGTTAACATGTCAGCCAAGTTGTTCTGATGTTTTCGGTTCAAATCTCGAATCCGGTCATCCATTATGAGTTTTAATATTCTTCTACCGCTTGAGTGATATTTCCTTTGCTTCCTCGCATTCCAAAAACGTGCATGCAAGGTTAATTGAGTTGAAGTGTCCATATGTGTGAATGTCACTAACCGCGTTTGCATTGAAATTATTTTGTCTTTCTGATCTCTGGTCATACTGATCTGGTGGTTTACATGTGTCACTCCATTTAATCAAAACAACAGTTTTACAGCCACGTGGCATGAGCTGATGGATGCAAACATCGGGTGACTGATCAAGATGTAGTTCAGCCGTCATTTAGCACAGCAGTTGCAACTTTTTCTCCACTTTTATTAAAGCAAATATATGTTGAAATATGTGCCTCCCAAGGAATATACAACCGCTGTGAATCAGAATAAAATTCAATTTCGGCTCAGCCTGTTTATTCCAATTGAAGTGTTCATATAGACAATTTTCATTTGTTCATTCAGTTTCATTCTAATCTTAATGCAAGGCTCCATTAATACCCAGCCAGTGTGAATGCTTGTTTGCCTGTGTGTCCTGTGATTGGCTGGCGACCAGTCCAGGGTCTCCTTCAAAGTCATCTGGGATGGATTTCATCCCACCCGTGACCCTAATTGGATGAGCAGTCTAGAAGGTAGGTGTTTAGAAAATTTGCAAATGCAAATTTAAATTCAGAGTTTCCTTTGTTTTGTCACAATGGATTTTGCAATGATTGCTGTCTGTTTACTGCCTTGCACGGTCAAACAGACTGTTTGCATGTATGTCAAAGACATATATGCAGCATTTTCGACACACACATTTAAATGCCAAAATAGTACTCATGAAGGAGGGAATGTAGTTTGACCATATGTTGTGAAGGCCACACAAGGCCTGAGTAACAGATGCATTCATACAATCTTTTGAAAATACACAAGGAGATACACAAAAAATAAAACATAACCATTTTGACCACAAGAACTCAGAACCACTACATTGGATGCGTGTGGTATAAGGCAGGGGGATCAAAAAAGTGAATAGAGGTTTTGAATACATGTATTGTTATTTCGCTCATACAATGAACATTCCACTGAAAAACACAGCCACTATAGTAAATATTTTTAAACAATATAACTGACAGTTCTGATCTAAACCAAAAAAATAAATATTTTGTAAAAAATCTCTTCCTAGATTTTGTAAGGTTGCCTATAGTTAACTGTCCATTATTCAATTGTATGTATTGCTTGTCCTCATGAAAGAGCCTATCCCAGGTGACTTTGGGCTGGAGGGCTAGTCATCAGCAAATAGCAAATTAACTTTCCATTGTTTGTCAAATGTTTGTAGAATGAATGCCTGCCCTGACAATGACACCAACCCACATTGTGTATCACAATGGAAACATATGCCACATTGCTAAACTTCACCAAATGACATATTGAATAGATGACATGAGTTGACACGTGCTTTCATTGTATGCATTTGGAGATGCAATATGTTAACAATGAAATGAAATCCTTTTAAAATATAATCCAACTCAGATGATCGCAAACAAGCCCTGATACTCAGTATTGAAAAATGAAGAGAGGCCACATTAAAACAAAACCGCTGAAGGCTATTGAACTGCTTCTCTTAAGACAGCAGAGAGAATCTGCCCAGCCAGCTAGGAAAACAAGCAGGGGGCAAGCAGACGGAGGGGGCTGGAGCATTGTCCTATTTGCAATATTGGAGGGGTGGGAGGAAGCATGTGCTATGTTATTGAAATCGCACAGTCCTGAAGCACTCTGCTGTACTTCTCATTAAACAGCACAACATTTGCCGCTTTTCCTCTTTATTAGTAAAACAACATCCCCCTATTTGCTTCTTTTCTGCAGACTTAAAGAATTTCCTAATTTAATCAACAGGGGCAGGCACAATAACAAAAAAATATCATCAACAATGGCCATGGCCTCCGGTATACTTCATGGAATAGAGAGCATGCCTGAAAAGAGACAAAGTGTGAGCATTCTTGTGTTTGTGTGCGTGTGTGTGTGTGTGTGATAGAGGAACTGTTAAGATGAGTTCAGCATGTTTAATGATTTTAAAGTATCAACCAATGGTAGTTGCTGATAAACAGGCAATAATGTTTATTGTACTCGAAGCAAGCCACGGTGACCATCACATGACCCTGAGTGAACAACCAAGCTCAGTGTATGTTCACTTATGCGCGCACACACGTACACTTGTAGACATCAGTGTGTTTTTAGGATGAGTGACCTCAAGATCACCCCATCATAGTCCATCTGACCTCCTCTCTCCCTCATAACCTCTGGATAACCCTGTAGACAATCCCATGACACAAGCCTCTTTTGTACACAGACTACCCAACATTCTGTAAATATTCTTTATGTGACCAAGCATCTCTCACCATATCGCTCAAAGTGACCTCTTCCTAGACATATTGCGATGTTAAACAGTACAGTATATTTTGTTTATAAAGCATGAACATTTACATTAATTTAAGTCAGGGTGAGACTGCTCCATAGGAGGTTGTAATATTGGCTGAAGGGCAGCAAAGATGGAATAGAATTTAATTGTATTGACTAAATCAAATGAATTAGTTGTTTGTGTGGGGGATAAATGACAGGCAATGAAAATAAATGCAATTACTTATCCTTTTGTGCATTATCATCTCTTCTTTTTTGTATTGGATCCAATCAAATTGTGCACGTGTGCATGATGTTAACGTGTGTATATGTGCTGCATATAACGTGTATAATGTGTGCATCAGGGCATAAAGCAATTTGATAGTGCATCACACTTTGATACTTAGCCTGAGGGGGGAACAAACATGTGAATTTTAATGGTATTCCAATATTGAATCCCCAAAAAGGAATTCTTATATCGAAGTGTAAATTGAATATACCGGTAACAAAGAATGGCTTCTGAGGACTTCCATCCATCCATTATCTATACCGCTTATCCTCACAAGGGTCGCGGGGAGTGCTGGAGCCTATCCCAGCTGTCTTCGGGCAGTAGGCGGGGGACACCCTGAATCGGTTGCCAGCCAATCGCAGGCTTATTATTATAATTATCATTATTGTTATTATTATGATTTATTATTATTATGATTTTTATATTATTGCTAATTAGGGTTTGCACAAACATACCTGAATGCAGTAGTTCTGGCCATATTCCGCTGGAATATTGCGCATAAACCACCTAATGTCAAGTCATAGCGAAAAGACAGCATGCATAATTCAAGACTTTATTAAAAATCTTGTTTGCCAGTCAGGTGTAACATGCTCGTTAATAATGGGAAGGCGGGGAAACATTGCAAAATTTGTGCACAATGCAACAGCTCCATCATATTTGAAATGCAAACTGGCTCTTCTGGTGAGAGACTGGTGGGAGCTGGAGGTGCACTGCAATGGCTTCTGGGAGTAGAAAACAAACAGTGCTGTCAGAACAAATGCTTTAATGCCTGCGGAGGCTGTCCTGCACTCTGCAGTTAGCGAGGCTGGTCCATATACCACCCTGCCTAATGGGCTAATATGGATGAGGCCTTTTTCTTTTTTTCCTGGTGGTTTTGTAAGCCCAACTTTACATCAAAGACCCTTGAGTAATTGCTGATAAGGGGTTAATAAAACATTAATGCTTTTTGTAATTAACTACAACTCTTGAGATACAGTACACCCCCTTTGACAACACCTCTCTCACTCACCCCGAGCCATATCTTGTCTTCATCTTTTCATGTCACATTGTGCTGCTTCGTGCCAACTTGCCTTTTTTCTGAGGTTGAAGAGAAATCATTAAAAGAGAGCATAGGATGGGCCAGAAGGGAACAAACACAGGCCTCACTTTGTTTATCCTGCTCTAGAGAAAGACGGGGTGGCGGGGTTTTAATTAAAGGCTTCTGAATATTAATTTGGAAGGGTGATGGAGGCTCCAGCAAGGTCAAGATAAAAAACAAGAGCTTCATCACACTGACTTTTACAAGAACTGAGCCTCCAGAAAACAAAACATACTCATTAATTGTCTCACGTAGGCCAGAAGGAGGTTCAGGCAAAAGTAATGTTGCATCATCAAAATGGGAATTATTGTTGTTTTCTTTTACCTGAGCCTAGTAGAAGAAAAACATTTCACGGCTTAAGTGCTTTATGTGTTGCTTAGGATCTTTCATGTGATGTAACTGCCAAAAGACCTGAAACTAATTAATATTTTAATGATATAAATGGC
The DNA here is from genome assembly GCF_054856515.1 of Filicampus tigris. NCBI lineage: Eukaryota > Metazoa > Chordata > Actinopteri > Syngnathiformes > Syngnathidae > Filicampus > Filicampus tigris. The sequence continues at coordinate 23,634,410 of NC_141224.1, read as the reverse complement.
AAAACAAAACGCAAAGTTAGAGAATACAATGACACACAATACGTCAAATTTTCTTGTCAAGTCCCTACATGTTGTGATGATCTCTAAATTACAAAAATCAAACAACATTCTTCAAAACAAAAGGATCAAAAACATTGTCTGGTACTGTAAACATTTATTTGAATCGGTACAACTTTGTATTAGCAACATGATATTTATTCATGCGAAATAATGTGATATGGACATACCGTATTTTTCGGACTATAAGCCGCAATTTTTTTCCTAGATTTTGAGCCCTGCGGCTTATGGTCCGGTGCGGCTATTCTGTGGATTTTTCACCCACCGCTCGGGGCGCTCCAACCGGAATGACAGTACAATTCAATACAATACATTTCCCATTGACTGGATGTGACTGCAGGTGGAAAAGTTCAGGGCGCCATGCACTAGGTTATTGTATTAGGTGCTGTAATGCTTTCATTTTATGTTTTCCTAGAGGCCCCTGAAGTGCACATGAATGCGATTGGCTGATGTTACGTCTGTTGCTTCGATGTGAAATGCTATTGTTGATTTAGCATGTCATGTGTTAGATTGGCTGACTTTATTAACATAAAACAAGACAGGTGCACATGTAGAATGTAGTGGAACAATACATGGTGAAGTTTGGTGGACATTAGCTGACAAACTGGAGTGGCAGTCGGCAGTGAATTGAATATAAGTACTGTTTATTTTCTCTTGGTTCTCTTCTGTTTTAATCAGCAACGTTGCTGCAGTGTTAAAAGGCACTGTTAGGAAAGAATCTGTTCAGGTACATACATGTACATTTACAGTTCATAATCGTTCTGTAAATGCAGTAAGTATAAACGTTTTCGACATAAATAGGTGCGGCTTATATAAAGGTGCGGCTTATTTAAGTTTTTCCCAGAATGTTCTAAAAAAAAAATAGCGTGAGTGCGGCTTATATAACGGTGCGGCTTATAGCCCGGACAATACAGTATTAAGGATTAGGGGTGTAACGGTACGCTAAAATTACCCTTGTGAGGAGAAGCGGTACAGATAATGGATGGATGGATGGACGGTACGCTAAATTACATTTCGGTTTGGTTCGTTTTTTGGAAACTTGGGTTCGGTTTATATTTTCGGTATGAAAAAAAAAGTGTTTTTTTTTTTAATATGTAGTTATGTAAGTAAACAGTACATTTTTTAGGAAAATTAATAAAAGCGAACCATTCGGGTGATATTCCAAGAAATTACACCAGAATAAAAAAACCACTAACAATAAAGATCTCTTAATTTTGTATCATTTTTTTTATTAAAACAAGGAAATCTTTAAACACTCAGTAGTAACAGCCTATGACACATATATGTATTCAAGTTAAAGACAAGTTGTCATTACAGTACATATATACACTTTTTGTGATAAAAAAAAAAAGATACAATAACAGTTACAATTATTGCTAACTATATTAAAACTATTTTTATAATGAAAAAAATACAGTAACTTTAAAAAGTCTTTATGAAATTGTATACACTTGTTAGGCATTGAAATCTTTGAATGTTTTACAGCATATTGTAAAGAATTGGGCAATCTGTGTTGTGGTCGGATTTGTGTGTTGCTGAGTAGTGATGTTTCCGAGGTTCATGAATGCATCATACGGCAAGCAAGAGTAGCAGCGGAGAATGAAGAAGAGCGTGAGCAGTTGTACTTGGATGAATAAAAATAATGATAATTAAACCACGTCTGACGGCGTGTTCCTGGAAGACGCTACAATATGATAAATCTCGCTATTTACCATATTTTCCGGCTATAAGCGTCACTGTTATATAAGCCGCACCCACCCTATTTTTTAATAGAAAATTTTGGAAAAAAACGTATATAAGCTGCACCTTTATATAAGCCGCACCCATCTATGTTGAAAACTTGATTTACTGCATATACAGAACGATTATTAACTGGAAATGTACATGTATGTACCTGAGCAGATTCTTTCCTAACAGTGCCTTTTAACACTGCAGCAACGTTGCTGATTAAAACGGAACAGAACCAAAAGAAAATAAACAGTACTTATCGTCATTTCACTGCCGGCTGCCGCTCCAGTTTGTTAGCTAATGTCCACCAGACTCCATCATCTATTGTTCTACTACATTCTACATATCCAACTGTCTTGTTTTATGTTAATAAAGTCAGCTAATCCAACTCACGACCTGCTGCTAACTGTACTAAACCAACAATAGCATTTCACATCGAAACAACATAACATACGTAACATCAGCCAATCGCATTCATGTGCATTCAGGGACCTCTCGGAAAACATAAAATCAAAGAATTACAGCACCTAATGCAATAACGTAGTGCATAGCGCCCTCTCCTGTTGAACTCCCCCACCTGCAGTCACATCCAGTCAATGCCAAATGTATTGTATTGAATTGTACTGTAATTCCGGTTAGAGCGCCCCGAGGGGTGGAAGAAAAATCCACAGAATAGCCGCACCGGACTATAAGCTGCATGGCTCAAAACCTAGGAAAAATGTTGCGGCTTATAGTCCAGAAAATACGGTAAGTTTGACGTTTTGACGTTTGACTGCTTGCTTCCTCGTCTAAGAAACATTCACAGTCGGATGATGCCGTGCATGTTAGACGTGCTACTGCAACATAGCCACCGATCTCATGTAGCAATGTTGGCACACAACTTTCGCACCTTTCCCCATCGGCGATGGAGAACAGGAAAGCCAGAATGTTCCCAAACAGGAGACCGCAGTGTATGGGGGAACCTTTGAGCTCTGGCTCTTTTCTGGCTCTCTCTTTTGCGCCGCCACCCTCCTCTCTCACATGCAAAAGTCAATAGCGCCCGTGCGTAAGCTTGTGCTAATAAAAAAAACTGATAAGAAATGGTACGCAAGGTGGACCGAACCGAACACGCCATACCGAACCGTGTTAATACACCCATGTATACCGTTACACTCCTACGAGGGACGTCACAATATCTGTAATATTATGATAGCGCAATATTAAAATTGCCACGCTAGATCGCCGTCGTCATGTCACGATATTAATAGCAGCAAATCTGTTTAAAATCACAAGTTGTTTTACATTTGTGCAGTTCCAGCACCCTTGGTGGTTAGTTTATTAGTGCATTTAATTTGATACATGATTGGCCAAGCCTATTTCTCTGTAAATGCTGTTATGTACAAAAACAGAATATTGTGATGTTTTTGTTTTTATATGAGCTTTTCTCATCCTCAACCTCTCCACAATATCGTGATAATATTGTATCTTGAGGTTCGTATCGTGATATTGTATCGTGACATTTGGATATCGTGACATCCCTAGTACATACAGTATGTATATAAAACCTTCTAAAGATGGCTGATGTGCTAAGATCCAAGATCTGAACAGTAGGTAAATGTTCTACAGTTTATAATCAATATATCATCATTAAATCAAGAATTCTATAATCATATTCAAAGAATCACACATGAAAAATATAGTTGCTGACGTCAGGAAGACTTTGTGAATTTTATGTCGAATATTCAGTTGACAGAAGTGACAAAATGGCTGCCCCCTGAGATGGCTAAAAGCAGGTGGATTTTGTTGCTCAACTCATATTCCTCAAACAAAATATTAATCAAAATGCCGTGTTTTGACTAGTGGGCCTGCACAGAACATATTCATGTAAAGAAATTTGGGGGGTTTACTTCCCCCTTTAAACTGAAATACTTTTGTTACTGATCATATACATGCATGACTCCAATGACCCTTAACTGCATACAAATTTGGAAATCCTACATTATCACATCTCAGCTATGTCCAACATGTTTTAAAATGCACTGTTGACTGTGTCACTGCCAGATGGTGGAATTTTGTGGCTACGTAGTTCTTAATGTAGTTTGATATCCTTGAAAAGATGTCGAAAAGGACTGTAAGTAATACAGTCATGCCCATGGCACAAAGACACAAATACAAGTAGAAACACACAAGAAAGAGCTCTGTCTATTGGCAAGACACACAGCCGTGCAATGAAACACAGTGGATGAGACAGTGGGAATGTGTGGTTAATATTTAACAAACAGGAACAGAAATAGATGGTTTGTGTGTTCAGTTCAGTTTCAGCAGAGTGGCCTCTGTGGTGCATGAAACATTTAACACACCGCAAATAGTAAATCATAGAAAATAGGAAAGGAAACTAAAGTTTTGGAAAATATACTTGTATTTAAAAAAAAAAAAAATATGAGGCATAAATACATTCAGCTCATTTTTTGGGAAAATTGAAAATAACGGAACATTTTCGTTTCTTTTTGTTAGTATTTTTTAATTACAAATCGACATACACAAATATATACGACTGTTTTCAAACCGGAAATAAAAGGTTGTTCCATTTACTAAGAGAAAAACAGCATTGTTTTAAAGCTGAAAAATCATGATTTTCACTCCAAAGACTGTGTTAACTTTAAGGGAAAATGATAAAAACATGAGGGAAGCAATGTTGTGCTGTTTTTCGCTTTCCTCTGCCTTCTCGACCTGGCTCATGTGCTACCTGTGTGTATGATAAATCTGCTCTTTCTCATAATCTATGTGATTCAAAATGTGATATATGTGAGCATGAACTTTGAATTATGGCCGCAACAGAGCATCGTAAATCTCTCCTCCCAAACTCCAACTGAGTATACAATCTCACACTCTTTGGTTTGGTCCACTCATAAATCTCTCCAAACTGGAGCAGAGGTGCACACTGTTTCTTTCCAAGATTCTTTCTCACAAAAGTAGCAGACTGCAGGTTAGACTAAACAATGCTTGGAAGGCCCGCCAACTTTGGGAAGCATACACGAGAAAGCAAACAAGTAAAGGATCTGACGAGGATATGTTTCTTTCAATCAGCCAGGAGCAGACAATGGAGACAAATATGTGTAGTTTCAGAATAAATTCAGTAAATCAGTCTATCAACCCAAGCTATAATTTTGTCTTTCAAAAGGAAAGAAATAATTGAATATTCAATCATTTAATATGAACTGTAAAATGAACCCATTTAGACAATTTGTAAAAACAATAAAATGCCCCCTCATGCTGGTTCAGGGTAAAGCGTGGTGTGCTTTTCCAGGTGGCTGACAGTTTGTGTCAATGCCAAAGCGGAGTTGAGAGGAATCACAGTGTCAGCACAAATAAGCAAAATGGTGAGAGGACAAAGGCTCATGTGCTAATGTGACCCTGCCACTCCCCTCAATAATTTGCAAGTTAGCATGAGGTGCATCAGCAACACCCTCAAACAAAGACAAATATTATTTGGCAACCAGTGACATCCTATTTGGCAACCAGTGACATCCATGCGCAGGTGACTTTGATTGAAACATTTTGTGCTCAAATGTGTTAATGGATTCCGTTCAAACAAACCGAATGCTAATTTAACATTGCACAATGGGCATGTTGTTCTTGTTTCATTTTGCATCAGTAAATAGTAATGTGACTTGTCAAAAAGCTCCCGTTTTGTCAATATATTATTTAATTGACCATTGATTTTTTTTTTTTCCAAGTTCCTTTGAACAGAAGGGTGCCAACAAGTTTGCGTACACGACGTGTGTAATTCTGATAATGTGTTGGAGCGGCATAGTGAGCAAGAGATTAGAACGTCTGCCTCACTGTTTGCAAGGTGAAAGGTTTGAATTTTGGCTCCGGCCTTCTGTGGAGTTTGCATGTTCTCACTTTGCTTGTGTGGGTTTTCTCCGGTTACTTAGTCTTCCTCCCAAATTCTAAAAACCTGCATGTTGGGGTAATGCAAGTCTCTATTGTGTCCATAGATGTAAATGTAAGATTTAACGCTCTGTATGTGCCCTGCAATTGGCTGGCGACCTCTAGCCAGTCAACTGGCATAGGCACCGGCTCCAGGTCCAAATGAGGACAAACCCTGGAAAAATGGATGGATAGTGCGGTGCTGCATGTTAACATTACTTTACCCGTAAACAAGAAACAAACAATGACGAGACCAGGGGATTTGAGTAAAACAGAGTCCACAAACACACCGCAGCATTTGAGTGTCGCTCATTTAGTTAATTGCAACAAATGTGTCTTCTCATACTGTGACTTCCAAGTCGTGGTTGTGGCTGGAGAAAGCAGCCAGATGTTAGCAAAAAACAATGATTGGAAAAAGGGTGCAATCATCATCTATAAATAAACTGTGCTTATACTATTAGAATATTTCCATTTATTCATATTATTTAGGTACTCAATTATATTCCATCATGTGAGGTGTATCCTGTTGTAGTAATTGTCAAATCAATGTAATGTCCCAGAAAGTAAATCGGCCTCATAGTTTTCTACTTTGTTCCCCCAAATTGCAAATGGGGATTTTTTTTTCATACCAAACAGAGCCACAGCTTGCGTTCAGTGAACTGATGCACCTGATATGGTTCATTATGATTGTCATTTCCACTTCTGTTCCTAGTGGTGCCACTGCAGCCATTTGCTGTGGCGCTGTATAGAGTAATTAGTGTGAGTGTGTCGCTGTGGATATACGGGATGCAGCCTTGTCGCCTCCATTTCGACTGACATTCATCGCTCATCAGTCCACTCACAAATGATGATGATCAACATACGGCGCATCATCGCCGCTAATGAGATGCGCTTTGCTGATGAAAGCCATTCGTCGAAATTCAAGCGTAAAAAATAGAGGCAGAGGAACAGAGCCAAAGAGAACTAGGGTAAAAAAAAAAAAAAAAAAAACTAAACAGGAAGGTGCCTTCGGACAGCGCTCATTTTTCAATCTAATAGCATTAACTAAGATTCATTAACCACCAGTCATCTTTGTCTCCCACAAATGTTTGATGAGTGTTTGCGTGTTCCCTGGTTCTTTTCCATATATTGTGTGGCGATTGTTCATATTTTGAGAAGGTTTGTTTTAATAACCATTACTTTTTGTTTAAAATTGATTTTTAAGGGAAGTCCATTTATACCGCGCTACAAATACAGTCACCAATGACTTGCTCCTGGAAACGTGGCCATTCGTGTGATTGTGTGCGTGTGTGTGCGTGCGCATGCGTGCCATGTGAGTGTGTGTGTATGTGGTTGTTGCCTGTGCAGACGGGGTGCTCATCATCTCCTGGAAGGATTGATATGAACATTCTGTCACTCATGGACGGCACAGATGGCTAATTTCCGGAAAAGAGCAGATTTGAGCCAGGTTTTAAAGAGAAAAAATAGAAATGGCTTTGTAAGGTGTGTGTGTGTCTGTGCGCGCGCGTGCGTGAGTGTGTGTTTTAAGTCTGCGTGTTTGAGAGTGCCTATAATGTAGCCAGGGTTCAGTCAGGCTTGACCACTGACAGATAAAAGCTTTGTGTTGTTGAGTTGCCAGCCCAACATGGCTGCCTGTCAGAGTAGGGGAGCGCTGCGTGAATGTGTGTGTGCGGGTGTGTGTGTGTGTGTGGGTATGATTATGCAGTGAAACTTCCAATGTGATCTAGATGCCCACAGCCGTGGAGCTCTTCCAGAGTAGTAACATTTAGACAAACAAACCCACTCCACATCAATTTTGCATTTAAAAAAAAGAGAAAAGCACTATGCAACAAACGTCACTTCACTAACTGTTTAACTTGAGGTTTTTACCAACAAACATTGGTCAAGGCTGTGGAAAACAGATTCTGGAGGATCTAATGACCACTAGGAAGCACCGGGCTACAGGCCAGAGGCTTTGGGAGACAAAAGGCACACATTTGAGTCATCTGGTTGGTATAACTCCATTGAACTTTGGAGGCATGCTTCTGTAATGACCAACACTAGGGGGCCCTATATTCATACCGAACCCAAGCCTAGTGCAAAGCGCAGTTTAAATGCGCGCATGGATGGGGTCTTCGTTCTTTTGGTATTTTTCTAGACTTTGCACAGGTAGAATTAGGCCTAACGGGGCGTTTGCGCCGTTGTGGGATGGAACGAGCTGACTCCCAGCCAATCAAATCGCACTCCGCTCATTCCCATTACCATCAGGGCGGTGGAAGCGCAACAGTGTTTGACCTCGCGTAAGCAGAAATTGACTCGCTGGGGTCCAAGAGACGAGTTTGGCGCGTGGAAATTGCGTTTGTACAGAAGAAACGACCAGATATGCTTTGTAGATGATGTAGTCAGCTACAAAATTCACAAACATGCTGAACTAGACCATTGCCCCAGCATGAAAATGACAATGCACCGGCTTTTACGCCGAGCACAGACTACTTTCTGTTACCAATTTGTCGGATGAATCGGGAGTGAGGTGACTCCATGCGGCGGAATTCCCAGAGATGTGCAACACAGCCCCAAATATGGTAGACTAGACTTGCGCTGGCACGAAAATGAAGTTACGCCCGTTTTTTTTGCCGAGCCGTCAGTATACCAAAATAGGGCCATTGTGTGAGGGTATGTGGGCATACACTGCATCGTCACTAATGTGTTGATCTACCACATGAAGAACCGTTGAACGACGCTAAAAAAATATAGCATCTTGTCCTTGCCCTTGTCAACATGGAACCGTCCGTTATCCCTCACCTAGCAGACAAAGGCACTTCTTAGAGGAAGGCTCATCAGTCGCCTTTGCAACTCGGCAGATTCACTCCATAAATCCTAATTATACCCCGCCTAAGCCCCCACCCGTTCCTGCGCACACAAATAAATGGTCAGAAAGTGTAAAACATCTGCTCTGCGCATCATCTCAGTGGCTGTGAAGGAAAATCATCCTTGTCAGGCTCCGTTGTAAAGTCAAGCGAGTCAAGAGACTTCAACTCCTCTGAAAGTTAAGCACTTGTCTCTGGTTTGTACTAACAGGTCATTGACCTTAGAGTCACTGATGCTGAAGATTATTCTTATTTTCTTTTATTTATGTGCGTGCTTTTCCCGCATGTGTGTGTACTTGACCACGAATCGGTGTCTACAGGAGATGACCTCCATAGCAAAAGTTGGGGGCACAAAATTTTAAGAGCTATTAAAAAGATAGTATTGCAAGAAGTAGTCGACATTGGTGGTCATGATTTAAAAAGTCATTATTTCAAAGAATGCCCTTTCTTAATAACATGTCTGTGACATGCTTTCATCAAAATACCACAAGATTCAAGAATAAAAGCACACTTTTTATTTTAGTTTTTAGCCTTGCTGAAATCAGTCCCTGTGCGCATAGCTCATGCACATAGCCACTGTTCACCCCACCCACCCCTCTCATTGTTGGGTGTACAACACAAGTACCATTACCATAGCATTACCATGACGACCAGGGGTGGAGCTAGGGCTAGGATGAGACAAGTGCATGCTTACTTCCTACAAGTGCTTATGGCATCCCAGAAAAAAGCCAGCATCCATTAAGATAGTAAAAACATTGATTTTCACTTATAGAGGCGGCACTTCATCACACGTTTGGCAAATTACACTTGCCGATTAGTGTAGTGGTATCCTCCATGTGACGCATGCAGCAAACACATCGCCCTGTAAAAATATTTCTACTCGCCCAATACGTGACGCTGACAACCCACGCCATGTTACTGCATGATGTATGCATTTAAATACCAATTGGTTGAGTGACATATGACAACATGCTTCACCTACAAAATGATCTCAAGTAATCAAAGAACATTTTTGATTGACAAAAAAAATGACACGACAGTGAACTTTCAAGGTTGTTACGTTAAACATCTTGTCTCAGCTTCTACAAAATGCATAGTGTTCTCGTACTGACATATCATCACCGAACATTTGAAGAAGACTGCTGAGCAGTTGAATCAACTGAGAAGATTGTGCTCATCTTGTGTATATTTGCATCCAAAATCAACAGGGTTGCACAGGAAAAAGGAACAATTGTTTGAAGGTTACTGATTTGTATTCGGGGCCATCAGAATAGCTGTCAACTCTTCTGACATTCATACAACACATGCCGTAGATCTTAAACACCTTATATTGTCCCGATGGGGTTGGAGTGGGAAGAAGATGCTGTTTTGCAAAGTGTGATGAGTTTTTGAAAATAACAGATCGCGGAAGACATAAAAGGTGGATGGAAAATGCTTCAGCAGAATGTTGAAAGTGAAAGTGGCACCAAAAATCCAATGGTGTGAAAAGAGAACAAGCCAGAAAACTGGTTTAAAAATGGTGTTAAATGGATGTTTTTCTCTGGTAAAATTACACAAGAAAGAGGTTACAACACTGAGAAATTGTTCATACGAGACTGAAGGATCCGTTCCATATTATATAGTTTATATTGGCCGATACGTCAACCAAAAATCAAGATGTTAGCCATATGTTGACAGTAATTGCATTACACATGTATGTAATGGTATTACACAGTTACATACTAAAAGCATTTGGGTTAAACATGCACAGTTTTGGGTAAAAAATTGTCTGATCAACTACTTGGGTCATTTTGACCCACGTTTTCTGCCAAAACAACCCCAAAAAATGGGTAGTTTTTTTTATAAAACTCCCCAGAATTATTGGGCTGTTTTGTACAAAACAACGCAAGAAGGTGCGTCAAATTGACCCAATTAGTGGATCAGTCCATTTTTGACCCAAAATGGTGTTATTGAGTGTATGGTCATCACACATAATCAGTTAAACAGTCATGAAATCAAGAAAACTTTAGATTCTTTTGTATTTTCGCCAATGTGACACACACACACATGAATGCATACACACACAAGTTTACATGCATGCTGACATCCAATCTATTGTTGACACTAACATTCAAACTTATTGTTAGGACAACATTATAAATGTGAGGGTTGCATTTTAGACCGCGCCCTTTTCTGACTTCGCCTTTCAGAGGTGTGAGTGTTTGCCAGGTAATCAAACCAGCCCAGATCTGATTCTGTATGATTCCTGTATTAAACGGATGAGCACATTCAATCAACTTGTGCGAGTTGTTATTTCCATCGGATGCCTTCTTGAAAGATAAAACAAACACGCATTGAGTAGATAGGTTTTTTTTTTTGTGATCTAATAATTGGGCTTAGACCCTAGTGGCCCGCAAAAAAATTCCAACAAGACCTTTAGCTTTCACAAGAGCGTTATTTAGACTCTTTCAATACGAAACAAGCCTTACTAACCAGGTTCTATTGGTATTGATAGTGCATTGTTGTTTACTCGTGTTAAAAACCAGATGGCCCTGAAGTATGTGGTGTGGGGGTAAGGGGAGTGTGGCAGCAGGTTCACGCTAGTTTCGTTTTGTGTGTTTTTGTCCGTGCAAGCGTCTGGTATTTTCTTCACCCTCGTCCTTTTCTGCCTGTCTCCTCGCCTCTTTCTCCCTCTCGCTCCTCAGCAGCCAAGCCGCCTCGGTGCAGACAGGAGGTCAGGTCACGCCACTCCGTCCTGCTTGCTGCGAGTGCTGGGTCACCAGCCAGATAACACCACCAACTGTTCAATATTTCAAGAAATCAAGCATTTGGTTGCTTTGGAATTTCATTATTTGTTTGTATGCAGTCCACCTCCTCTGAGAGGTCTTTTGTGAGCAAAACTAGTGCACCTCAAGGGAAGAAGGTAAACGTGAATAAATAAATAAATAAATAAATAAGACAAAAAAGGGTCAAAGCTCTTTTGTTTTGACGTCTGTTTGGTATGAGAACTGTGAGGAACAGATTTCATCGTCTGTATCAAGAATACGTATGTAATACCATAATACTCATGTACATCGTCTCTACTCCAAAATCGCCCTTCAAAAAGCTGTTGGTTTTTTCACTTTCCAATTCACTCAAAATATTGAAGTATTATCTGCATGGGATTTGGATTAAACACTTACAGTATTTTTTTGTGTAAAGATAAGTTTTCTTACCTTGAAAACAGTTTCGGCTGTCAACAGTTGAGCCTTTGTCAAAGCAGTCAACGTTTCCTGTTGTGAGACGAAGCCATCTTGCGTGATCTCACAAAAGCGAAGAACCACTGAATATCCCAGACATGTGCCGATGTTTACCGAGTGCTGACATTGTGAGATGGTGATGTGGAGAAAAAGACTGCTTTGGAAAATATTAAATGTTTTATTATGATTTTTTTCCTGACAAGCTTCAAGCTGTCAATAGATTTACTGGTAACCTCGTCACATCTGACCACTGAATTTACGGAACAAGCCACAGTGGACCATTGAAACCATCCAAGTCCGCCCTCGTACTGAATCTTCATGTCAGTCATTTCCAAAATTCAGTTGGAGGCTTGGATGATGAAAATCTTTTACCAAAATGTCTGCATGCGAAGAATGAAGCCAAGACTAATGCTTATAAGAGCAATTATTGCTGAGGTTGTCCAGTTGATACTGACAGCGCAGAGGAGTGTTAAAATCCACTATTACAGCGTTTCCAAAGTCTGCATTGCTGCGTGATGAAGAGGACAGTTCAAACTCATCTGCTAATTTTCCTCATAATATAAGTGACACAACAACGAAAGACAGATTAAGAACGTATGTAGAGTTCTAGGGCTGATAAAGATAGCGCTCAATGACTTTTCTGGGAGGCTAATGTGTAACTAGCAGTGTTCATTTCCATTCAGTGTTTCATTGTTTGGAACAAAAACATTCACATTTGTTTAAAGTAATTAAAGTTTAAAGAAAATCCAGCTGTATGACCTCTTTTTTCTTTTTCTTTGCAAAAATCCCATGTTATAATATGGAGACCCATGGCTAATAAAGCCGAGTGGCCGATATTCAATAGTCAACAGCCAATAGTCTGTCAGCTGCAATTTACAGGCAGGAAATTATGGTCCTCTTTTTCCACAACACCTAGGGACTGGTAAACGTCGATACAATTTGACACATTTTCATAAGGTTGCATGTATTTGGGTATAATACTCCCCTTTCGATTATGATTTCTTTTTTTCAGCCCCCCACCCCCAAAAAATTGTGTGTAATTCTCACGAAATTACAGCAAACCAAAAACCTCGTTCTTCAATCAATTTGGAATTGGAACCTAAACCTCTTTTGTCTTCAATATTTGAAATAGAATCCAACTTTTCCTATAAATACAGTGTAGCCTCTGGTTTTTGAGTACCCCAATAATCACAGTGAAGCGCTCAAGTGAGAAATTTGGCACTTCTCAGTTTTTCATAATGAATATTCACAACTGCATTGCTCTCCAAGACTCTAAACACATTCTCCACAATGATATGCGCCACAAACACAGTGTTTACAGATCAATCCAATTTTAAAATATGTCTACATATTTACTCTTTGGTGACACAGACAATGCAAGTAAAAATACTGTACAGTAGTAAAAATGGTCTAACCAGTCAAGCAAGGCAAAGTAAATGATGAAATGTACAGAAAAAAAAGACAATAATGAGAAAAAAAAAAGACTTCAAGTGAATTTACATTGTAGGTGGCCCCAAATAAAGCAACTAAATCCGAAAGCACGTACAACAAGCATCCAAGGATACGCTACTCCATTTGCCCTTCCTTTGGCTTTTTGCACCTTTCTGCGCCACTTATTTTCAAAGAAGGAGACCATGTGAAGAGAAGATATAGCTGGAGTTATGGAAAAATATTCCCATTCAAATCAGTAAGGGTTAAGGCGCATAGATGATTGGGCCAATTTTGAGCATGATTCTTTCCTCCTGCATGAGCAAAGTTTCAAACGCAATTATAGGAAGCCTCTTTAATTGGAATTGCACTAACCAATTGGATAAAATATACCCAAATACAGGTAAAAATAAGAAATACCATGCTGTTCACTTCAATCCAAGTAAAATATTTGGGGGCGGGGGGCGTTTTTGGGTTGGTCACACACAGATGCTTGGTCGTGAGTGCACGTCACATGCGCGGCAGACTGCATCATCCGCGAGGGGAGATCTTACAGTTCACCTGCATCAACAGACTTTGCGCAGCAATGTCATGCACGGACCCCAGCAAGTCTATTTCTGCTTCCGTAATGTCAAGCATGCGTTCAGAGGCGATTCAACTGGCTGGGAGTCAGCTGTGTTGCATCCCTCTATGGAGCACAACAGCGCAAACATGCCCAATTCTACCTATGCAAAAGTCTATTAAAATACCAAATCAAAGAACTCCACCCATGCGCCCAATTAGACTGAGCTTTGCACTAAACGTTCGCCGGGCACGAAAATAGGGCCCTTCGTGTTAGTCTTACCCCAATCTGTTTCAATTCCCATTCATCTTTCCTCAACATGTCTAACACCCTGTGGCAAAGCTGCATGATTTCCGTTGCATTACTTGGAATGATCAGTGTGCAGTGTTGTTTTATGTTTATGAGAAGGGCTTATAGCTCATTGTGGGATGATCTCACATCATCTTCTGCTTCATGTGACTCTGCACAGGTTCTCTGCCAGTCTTACTAAATCTCCCTCCCTATAATGTCCTCTCAAGACACCAGTACACTTGAGGGGTTTAAGGTAATTGCACTCAGGGCTTCATCTTAGTGCCGCTCTTCTCACATGTGGAATCATTATCAAGCCTAACAATTACAGCCTGCTCTAGTAATTGATCAGAGACTTTCTCGGGGAGGTTAAAAGGTATTAAATATCACCACTTTCTTAATTTACAGCACCTGTCAAAGAAAAAGTCACAGAAAGAGGAATAAAAATGAGTCTTCAACCCACTTCCTCTTCGTCTTAAATAATGACCCCCAATTAGTTCTTCTCTGTTACTATGCACGGCTCTAATGCAGGTCCGTTGGCCCCGTGGTTTATTTTGTGTACACAGAGTCATGAAGATGTGTGTGTGTGTACGCGCGTGTGTATGTGCCTGGATGCTTTTGAGAACGACTTTTAATGTTTGTGCAACATGTGAATCTGCATGCATTGATTTGTGTGCCACCTTTATTTTTCCCGCTTCTGCCTAATCACCAGTTCTAATGCTTTGCCACTGGCAATTACTGCCCACTTTAGCGCTGACCCCACAAGATGGGAATCGGGTCAGGGTATGTTACTTTGTACCTTTGTATGCTTCAAAATGAGGAACACCAATTATCAGAAAGTGTAAAACAAACACAATGGGCCTTCTTTTGGTGGACTGCGATCGGTGTAAAAACGGGCGTAACTTCATTTTCGTGCCAACGCAAGTCTAGTCTAGCATGTTTGTGGCTGTGGGGCGCCTCTCTAGGTGTGCCGGCGCACAAAGCAGCGTTGCCCCCGACGCACCTGATAATTTGGTAACAGAAAGTAGTCTGCGCTCAGCGTAAAAAACGGGCGCATCGTCATTTTTGTGTCTGGGCAATGGTCTAGTTCAATGTGCATGTTTGTGAACTTAGTAGACAGATTATGTGCTCCGCGGACGTGCGTGATGGACCTCATGGTATTTAATTCATTAATATAACACCAGCGTTGGGGCAACCTCTCTGAGTCATTGAAACAATCAATTCATTGAACGAATTCTACACAACATCATGTTAGAAATATTTTGATAGCAGCTACGTCACTATTTGGGAAATGGGGGGCGAGTAGGGGGGGGAATCACACAAGGATGCATGATAGGGAGGTACAAGTCGGTTTCCAATTGCAAGTCACACGCGGCCGACAACATCATCCGAAAGGGGAGATAATTGCAGATTGCAAATCACATGCACAAACTCCAGCGAGTGTAATTTCTGTTTCAAGCATGGCGTACTTGGGCGTGCACTCCGTAGCGCCCTGATTTTGATGCAAATCAAGGGTGCCGCAAGGATTGGCCGTTCCATCCCACAATGGTGCACAGAGGCACAAATGCCCCGTTACACCCAATTCTACCGGTGCAAAATCTAGCAAAACATCTAAAGAAAGTACACTCCACCCATGTGCACATTTAGACTGCGCTTTGTTAGACTTGCACCCGGAACGAAAACAGGCCCCACGATGTTCATGCGGTCCATTATGTAAACTCACCTCTTTCTGTGTGTTTTTTTCCACATCACTTTGACTCGTTTTATCAAAATCTGTGTTGTTTGATGATGAAGCAATTAAATCATATGAGATACTATATTGTGAATACTTACTCATCCATAAGAAGGAAGCAACTCTGAACCATATTTGGAGGCTCACGTTTAAATTTAAACGTGCAGCACATGCCTCACACACTAAACTCTTATTGAATGTAATAAGAGAAACAACTGTAAATACTTTGAAAAACTTAGAAAAGGTTAGAAAAATAATCCTCTGGGTCAAAATTAACAACTTTCTTTCAGTAAAACATCCACTGTTTTGTTGACTTCCTACATTTGACGCTTATATTTCATCACTTTATCTTTTTTCATCTTCACAAAAACTGTCAAATCTAAAAGGTCTGTGAGGCAAAAAGATGGGGGCAAAAAACAAACAAACACGTACAGTAGGCCCCACAGTTAAGTGCTCATCTTCACACAGACTCCCACCCCCCTACCCACTACCGTCAACAAAATTAAATTGACTTTATGTAAATGAAGGTGACAATATCATTTTACTTCAAGCGACTTTTAGGACAGCCAATTGCGATTTTCTTTCCCTCCTTGCTGAGAAGTAGGCAACACTGGAAGGCATTTTGAATCACACTCTTGGGGCTGTGTTTTTGTAGACAGTGCAGGCAGAAATGCTGCCGTATCCTCGCAGTGCCCGGTTGGGAATGTGGCAGCCCGTTTGCAGCGTAGCGATAGTGTGACCTTTGACATGGACCCGGCATATCTGACAATTTGGTGGCAGAAAGTTATCTAAACTATATGCCTGCTGGGACTGTGTCTAAGTCCGGAGCAGTAGGTAGAATGCTCTAACGCGATTTTGGTGAATTAGGCCAACAGGTTCAGAGCCTCGCAGACATGTCCATGGCAAATACACCCAAGTAATGAGCATAAATACACACTAGGAATGGGCGGATTGATAGCAAAATATCGATATTCCCATGAAGGGTGCAACATTTTAAGTATTGATCCTCAAGCCAAAGTATCAATATTTGCAATTAATTCATCTATATTTATAATATATTTATTATGTGGCTGTGGGGCGCCGCTCTAGGTATATAATAATATCAATCCATTATCTATACCGCTTCTCCTCACAAGGGTCGCAGGCTTGCTGGAGTCTATCCCAGCTGTCTTCGGGCAGTAGGCGGGGAACACCCTGGATTGGTTGCCAGCCAATCGCAAGGCACACACAGACAAACATCCGCACTCACAATCACACCTAGGGGCAATTTAGAAAGTCCAATCAACCTACCATGCATGTTTTTGGAATGTGGGAGGAAACCGGAGTACCCGGAGAAAACCCACGCAGGCACGGGGAGAACATGCAAACCCCACACAGGGAGGCTGGAGCCGGGATCGAACCCACGAACCCATATATGTATATATATATATATATATATATATATATATATATATATATATATATATATATATATATATATATATATATATATGTATATATATATATATATATATATATATATATGTATATATATATATATATATATATATATATATATATATATATATATATATATATATATATATATATATATGTATATATATATATATATATATATATATATATATATATATATATATATATATATAAAATTTAGAAGGTTGTATTGTCATTTAATCAGAATTTACGCTGTGTATCCAAGGGCAAAGAGCTTTTTGTCTTGGCAGAAAGATACTGCTGGCTCTGGTCTCGCCCACCAGAACTTTGTAAACGCATTTGATTGAATGAAGAACGATCATAGTGAAGGCACACGTCTCGTAGGCCCTGCATTGGAGTGCACGCCACTGTTGTCAACGGCATGGAAGTGGTAAAAAATTAGTTTGAAGTAGTTTGGTTCAACTGATGATTTGTGCGCTCCCACTGGTGTGAGTGCAATGACAGCGCACATGTGGTTTTGTTCGCAGCTTTATAACAATTCAAAATTAAAGTAAAACAATTCAAAATAAAGTCACTGTCGGTATCGATATCAGCCCAGTATCGCAATATTTGGTCCAGTATTACTTGGTATCGAAAATCACTGTTTTCGCCCATCCCTAATAGGCACTAATAGTACTAACTGCCGCTGCCTTCTCTTCCGGGTTGTTAACCCAGCATCACCTACGTCCCTAACGGTGCACTCTGCCTCTCAGAATAGGCTGGACAGGGTGTAAAAATGTGGACATGTCCAGGCAAAAAAGGACTTTTGGTCACCCTGTTTTAAATCATCCCACTGGCTGGGACGCATTTATTTGTGGGGAGGGCACACCAATGATCGGTTGGTGGGGATAGACACATGAAGTCCGAGAACGCATTTAAGTCACTAGCGGTGTCCTCTAGCTCATTTAATGAGGATATCCACTTACGTTGCCACACCGGCCAAGCGCAGTGACAATGCTCCGGTCACGCATGGATCGCTGCTGATCTTTTCACGCAGAGAGACGTCTCCTTGCGAGATGTTAGTCATATCTAAAGGGACTGAAAGGAGCCGCTTTGACTGAAGGAGAATAGAGTCCCTTTTTTCCCCCCCCCAAGTATGCCTCCACACAGATTTAGACCACGCACCGTGCCGGACTTGCACTGGCCACAAAAATAGAGCCATAGGTGGTTGATTACAAGTAGCACCAGCCCATCCTTTGCATGTTTTTCCGACCATAATGTTCAACGACAATGATAGGCAGACATGGTGAGGTGGAGGGGGGTGATGCAAGGAAGACAAGGCAGATAGCACGATAGAGGGTAACAGCAGGGGACAGCAGGGCTTGCAGGGTGAGCGACGCTCGGTGCTTCTCAAATCAGGTCCATTTTTTTCATTAGCTCATATCCTTGCCAGGCTTTACAGCTGGCTGATCAGCAATCAGCAGCCGTTTGTTTCAATCAGGCCGCACCTTCACTACTACGACAGGGCCAGATTACAGAGAGAGGGAACAAGAGAGGGATGAAGAGTATAGGAGAAGTGGTATAGACGATGTGATTGGGGGAGGTTGTCGTTATCTCACCGTCACCAAGATGAAGGGGGTTATACAGGGGACATTCAAATATGAAATTTACAACATGGATGGAAAACATAAGGGTTTGGAAAAGAGTGTGAAGTGTTGCGGAATGGAGGAAATGCTCTGTGTGAGTGGAGAAACAATGGACTGAGAGTAATTTAATGTTTCCTCTAGTATGCTGGAAGAAGGACAAAGTGAATAATGGTTAATCCGCGCAAGGTTTTTTAACAAGAAAAAGGACAGGCTGGATGATGAGTAAATTGCAAAAGGTCTTTCGACAAGTCCTTCGCTGCAGAATAAGTGAAGCTAAATCTGCATAGCCCCATTTATTAAAGATGATGTTGTGTTCAGATCCCCTTAAAAAAGGATGACAGCTAAAACTACATGAACAACAAAGGGACTGTCCAAAACATTTTCTCGTTTTAGTAAAAAATAAGGCCTGGAGTTTAGAGACGAGCTTCAAAGACTTCATGAAAAAGGCCTCCTTTCATATGCCGCATGACCAAGTGAAATACAGAAATGGGTGATTCCTATCTCTCACCCAGACAAACCTCAGTGTTGAATGAAGGGAGTGAAAAAAGATGAGTGTGAGGGATGATTAAGAAGGGCAGGAGGAGATGAGGGGGTGCAAGCACCATGCCCAGGGAGGCCTTGTGCCTACCGAGCGTGCCCAATGAGTGTCGGAGGCGGAGGCATATCGGATATATAAGCAAAGCATTTATCCTGCCACGGATCCTGAGAGATTAGCGGCTGCAATGGTGATTTATACGGACACATGGCCATCCTTTGCCAACTACTACTGCTATACTCTCCATCCTATCTACCCCACACTTTCGCCTTCCCTCCGTTTCTGTCCCTTCGCCTTGGTCCCTGTGACTGTGTCTGTCAGGGGCCCCCGATGCCCAGTTAGCCTGCAGCTATGATATTTGATCATAGTAACTACTGACTCTGTCAGCTCATTTCTTTTCTGTTCAGATGCATTATAAATAAGGCTGCAGTGACTACATGTGTGGCAGTAAGTGGAGTAATATGGAGATGGATTAAAACATGTCTAATGAATAGGAAAAAAATATCAGCCTCTGTCACTTTGGATGTATTTACCTACTTGACAAGATGGTTGTCACAATAAAAACATGTCACTGTGAACGATATAGATTAAAAAAATAAAATAATTCCCCCACTGCATTAAAAGCTAGTTAGCAGTTCTAGAAGTTCACTCGCCTGACTTCCGTGTAGAGAGCATGGGCTCAGTTCGTTTGTTTGTCTCTATGTGGCCTGTGATTTTCGGGAGACCATTACAGAGTGTCGTTTGCGTTTCTCCCGTTGTCAACTGGCATAAAGACCAACTTCCCACAACCCTGAACGGGATAAGGGTCATACAATATGGATGGATGGATGGATGGATGGATGGATGGATGGATGGATGGATATCATCAACAAAAAGTAAATGTTTGGGGGACTGAAGTGGAACTAAATCAACTTTTTACCTGGGGATACAATTCATAAGATATTTTATTCACATGACAGTAATAACTTAGAATGGGAGAAAAAAGAATGGCAAATGTTTTGCAGCTTTTTGTTGACATTTAGCCAATCAACCACTGCGACCAGTAATAGAGTGACTTTTGTTTCCAGACTTTATGGGAAAATTGGAACATTATCAGGGGGCTATTATGAAGAAGAAGGAACCATTGCGACGTGGAACAGTAACTGAAAATAGTATGGCTGGAAACTCTGAAAACCCTAACATTCTGTGTACAGAAAAAAAACAATGTGGAATACTGAGGGCCATCGATATGGCGCCTGGCTTTTGGTCATGCCAAGAAGACATATTTTGTTTTAGAAAAGGCAGGTGATGTTATATTAGTAAAGTACATCAACATTCATATTACTGTAAAGAAGACATGAGACGAGGTAAAAGTAACCAAGTGGTAGTCTTCGAGCAAGTTGTGAGAATTGATTGCACGACACGGTGCACATTTCAGTCAGAAATGCTCCTAACCAATATTCCCTCTAATTTTCGAATCATCTGAGCATTCACACAAACTCCCTGAGCATACTTTGGGCCACGGTGAGCAAAATCCGACATGCACTGGGTGGTAAAACCAGATTAACACACCTGTCCAAAACCTGACCTCATAACATGTTACATAATATATGTATGTCCAAAAAAGTCAAAGCACCTATATATCAAAATAGAGCATATCATGGAATAGAGATTTGTGACATGAATAAAATTAGCCCTACTTTCTAATAATATTAAAACTCTGATCAAGTGGAGAGTGACATGAGTGACGATTTTCATCACAACGTGAGGATAAAAAGTGGTTGAAAGTGGCATGGACTGACAGAATGCAAGGACAGGAGCGCTTTTAAAGGACGAGGGCGGACAAGGTTGGAGGATGATTATTTTTATGAATAAGGACGGGGGGACAATGACGGAAGGGTGCCCAGGTCGTGGACGGAGGACGGACCGGCAAAATAGGGTAAATTGCCCATCTCTGGTTTTAAACACACACAGTGAGAAACACCTTACTACATTTGAATATGATGTTAGTCTTATGATTTAAAAAAAAAAAAAGAAATACACCCAAGCACTGTGGACATCCATTCAATCATTTACGGGGAGACAGAAAGTGCATGCGATGAAAATGTGAAATGACATAATTAATGAGACGATCCGATGTGTGTCGATGTCCCGTTGATCATCACAAGTACAATCACCAATACAGATTTACACTCCAGTGCTAAATTATCTTGTGTTATAAACAGTGTATTTCCCTCCTTTTGCTGGTAGAAGATAGTGAGATGTGAACTTCCCCCCGCCGCCCCACTCAAACACACTCATTTACACACATCACTTCTGTAATTGGCCATACTCAAACAAATACAGTGTGACAGCCAAAATCAGCAGACAAGTTGGGACATTATGCTAATTATGATGTGTCATTAAATCTTTAAAGGAACGGCTGGCGGCTCAGAGTGTGGACGGGTGTCGGGGCAAGCTATATCAGCACTAGACCAATTCATTAGATATCCTGCTACATAGCCACAAACCCCTCCCCCTGCATCGCTTCCCTCTTTAACATCTCACCCTTTGACACCAGCCCCCTTAAGCCCTGTAATTGTCTAGTCTGACCCAGTTAGGCGCGCACACCATTGCTTTGACATATCATCACAAGGTCTCACCTCAACAAGCAATGACAGACAAGGACTGCAGAGTGCTGCTAATGACGACAAACATACAACCGACAGATAACGGGCTTGTTATTATATCATTACTGTCTAAGTGAACCCAAAACGCTATAACATGAACGGCGTCTTTTAATGTTAATAAAACCAAGCAGTTGTTTTTTTTTGACATGGTTACACATTTCTCGTCATGGTCAGTTGTGGTTTGTTCAGGTCATCCATAAAAACTCTGGTTTACATTATTGCAGTGCAAGTAGATAGTCTTTTTTGACACTTAAACTCACAGTGATGTGCAGTAATAATCAAAGGATGGCAGAAATTAAATTAACATTCTCCACTGTGAATGATATCTTTGCTAATATTTCCGAGTTTTGTAATAGCATTCGTTTTTTTCCTCTAACTATTGTAAAAAAACAATTCTCTCATAGAAACTCAAACTGCATTCTAGTAAGAACAGGCTGCATGTGGCTGTTGATTTTTTTGTTTGTAGTTATATAATATTTGTATGAATTTGAGCAGAGAGTCCTATACAACTTGGAACTAATCTCATTACTTCTGTCAACAGCCCGATCCATTTGCAAGCTCATACAGTATGTCAATGCCATTAAACTGTCTCTGCGATATTTGACGCATGTTGCGGTATGCTTTGCACCATAACTATTTCGTTCCTTGTCCAAATATATCCATCCATCTATTACAGCATATCTTTATACTCATAATTTTAATACATCTTTCATCTTGCTTTAGTCTGTCCAAAATGTTTTTTTTCCAAGTTTTTAGTCAACCTACATGTATACATTGTATGCATTTATATTCATGAAGGCATCTGTAAAGTGTAGATTTTGACAACATAAGCCAAGCTTTTCCAGAATATTCTTGCTGTCTGTTAATGTTTTGTGTGTGCGAGCTTGCGTGAAAGCGTGTGTGTGTTTTCCCCTTCATTACAAAAGTATTTTGAAATAGCTAATAAAGTGATTTTAGATTTAGTAATTGTCTTTCATCTTTCAGGGGTTTTTTCTATTTAAGAATGTACCAAACTTTGCTCTGCCCACATATAAAGTTTTGAGATTAATGTATCGTAGTTTTCTGAGCCCACAAGAAGGTGGATGGCCTCCTTCAATTCCACTGACATACCCTTGGACGTCATATTGGTCCTGTATTTGCTCCATGTACTGTATTTTGAGCCTTTGTCTTGTGTTGCCCATTACCCAAAACAATTACGTATTTTCCATAAAATATTTATTATTCTAAAATGGTAATTTTGGCGTGTATTTTTAGACAAATATTAAACTAATCTTCTTTTAAATCTTCTGGGTTAAAAATAACCTAATGCAGTGGCAGAGCCAGAATGTGGCTAATGGGCGGGCCTGAATATTTCTCTCACTGAGCATAATCCTCCTGTCCCGACACATCGTACATTCAAACTGAATATGAAGTTCATATCTTCCTTAGATAACCACAATTATGCCATTCCTTAATATTCAATAAAATAAAAAAGCTCAACGAAACATAATATAATTTATAATAATTTATCAAAAATGTAAACGTATACAGAAAGTCCTCAATTTACGAATGAGTTCCGTCCCTACACTGGCCCGAATTTCCGCGTATGTCGCATTTCACCTTTAAAGTCGAAATTTACGTCAAAATACTTTGTATAAAAAAACAAAAATACATTCAAATAAACAGCTTATGATGTTGTACTTAGCATTACTGCTGAGAGGTGGATGGAAAAGAATGAGAGGAGGGCGAAAAAGGCGAAGATACTACTGGCATGCAAACAGACACAATCGAGACACTCCTGTGCATGCTCAACCGCAAGGAATGCTGGTCTTTGTAGTACAGGAAGTGCTTGTATGCGGAAGTGCGGTGTTTGGCGCGCAACCCACCGCAAATACACAAGCAGAGGTAAGCATGGTCAGATACGCAGCAGGAGGTAACCACAAGATAGCAAAGTGAAAGAGTTTGTGAGGTAACCGGCTGCTTCATTCATGTGGTGAGTGACATGAATATTGAGTGTTTTATTGACAGTTGAAAGTAACAAGCGGAAATGACGTCCATACAGTGAGTTATTCAAATGCCGGAGCAACTCTGTCCACTCAATCATGTGAACGGGTTATTCAGAATGTTTCAGAAATCGGAATTTGGACCTTAACCCGAATATTGACTGCATGTAAACGTAGTCACTTATGCCCCTAAGGCATCTACGATTTGTGATGTGTTGAGTGACTCTGGGGGCAGGACCAGTGGACAGAGGAAGAGGATTACACACTAAATTATTTGTTTATCACTACAGTATATTTCCTCCGAATATTGACTGAATGTAAACGTAGTCACAGAGCTGGGCACTTGACCATTTTTTGCCGGTCCGGCCACGACCCTCCACCCTTGACCTGGGTACCCTTCCGGCCCCGACCCTCCGGCCATATTTATAAACATTGTCGGCCCCCGCCCCATTCCACCAACTGACACAAAAAAAAAAAAAAAAAAAACGTCCGTGATTGACGTCGCTGCGGGAGGGACGCCAACGGCACAGGCTTTTTAAGGGTCATTAGCTGGCTAATTTACTATTCGAACCCGCTGTGGACACACTTCAAATGCGCCAGTAGTATTTACCCAACTGCGTGCTTTCTTGCATTGTGAGCCCCGGGGTTGGATTTGTCATACTGTATAATTATTTGGGTCCAATAATTATAGAGAAGAGTCGTAGAAGAAGTCGCAGAAGTCGTAGTCAAGTTACTTATTGATTTTGCACACTTCCCCTCCTTCCCGGCCTTCTGCGTAGTCACCTATAGGCAGGGGACAAAATGGCGGAGGAGGCACAGGCGTCGCAAAGTCGAAACATCGTAGGTCGTGTACGTCGGAATTGGAGGACTTCCTGTATATGTTTTCATGAATCTCACTGGGTGGGCAGTCAGTCAGTCTGGGTGGGCCGATGCACACCCAGGTCCACCCATGGCTCCGCCTCGATCTAATGGGTTAAAAAAATAAAGCAATATGTCTTATTTTTAATCCAGCAGTTTTAAAAGGGTGATGCACACTCACTGTACATTCCTCTTCTGTTCGCTTTGATTAGCATGAAAATCACAAAAGATGACTGAATATCAATTTGCTGATTACATTTTAGCAATGATGTGAAAAGGAAACAAAAATACATGCATTCATCATTCATGTATTTATTGAACTTCTACCAAGAGTTTGAAGACATAAATGTTTTGCATGTGCATGTGTGCGTGTGCGTGAATGTGTGTATTTGTGTGTGAAGACAAATCAATATAGATATTGTCAATTTAGCATGATTATAGAAAAGCTATAAAAGTATCGACAGTGAACAACTTTGTATACTGTGCCTACGAGAGAGATTGGATTGAAGTCCAATACAAAAGGATGAATCATCAAGATGATAATAGGATTACTGTTTGCTGTTGGTTTGGTATGGATGGCGGATTAAGGATAAAACTAGGGTTAAACGCTGGGATGATGAGCACAGGCCGCGTGGTTATCACTGTAGTTAGCAACAGCCACAGACTGAGCTCATTTGCATGAGGAGATAATGCTGGCATTGTTGTACGAGTATTGCTGCTAATTAGAGGTTGTGCGAATACTGTTATGATGAATTAAACCCTTCATCATTAACACTGAGAAAACTCACAAATCATTGGATGGCGGTGGGGGTTGGGCTGAGGAGGACCAAAAACAGCAGCTTGAAAGATTATTTACAGGGTGTCATGTTGACTGACAACCCCGCCGCCAAAATGGTGTCATGGGAGGGGCAGCTTTCGCTTACAAATGCTATCTACAGAAAAGCCCCTTATTGACAAGACTTTGGGGTGCTTGTTTGTGTGTATGCATTGAGTCAACACGGATGCTAATCATGCACCCTGTTCTGTATATGTGTTTCTTCAGCATTCGGCACATACGCGTGTTTGTGTTATCTAAAGTGGCTAATTAAATAGCAGCGTGGAATTGTCATTTAGTTTTAATTATGTGCCATAAATGAAGAGCAGCCGCCTCGCTCCCTCGCTCTCTGTGAACTGGTCCTTCAAAAGTATCTATGACTAAAACCCTAATATATTATATGGTTGAATTTGGAATTACGCAATCTGATGAGGCAAGGGGAGGGTGTTGAGCGGGGGTACAAAGGGATCCGGTGCTAATTAAAGTCAGCTCTGTCAGTTCTAGTGGATAAACACTTGAAGAAGCTTTGCAGATAGACGAGAGATGCCTTTGTGTCAGAGAACGCTCTCTTACGTGGAAACACACTCTGCAAAGGGTGACAGTCCCCGGGGAAAAGCATCTGATGAGGACCTTGTCTCGATTTTTAAAACGACAGAATGGGCCTCATTAAGATCCAAAGTCATATAGATATGCCCTTTGTCTAGTTTTATACTGTATCCGGTAACAATACAAAAAAATGACAATGTTAAGAAAAATGTATCCAATTTTCAAGCTCACTCGTCACATTGTATAATTTTAATTTTTGGAGTGAATAAAAAATGAGCGCTGTCAATAGTGGGAGTGTGTCGCAGCCAAATTATTTCTGAAATTTGTATGCGATGCATAAAAGTACAAGTCATTTTATCACATTAAATGAATGTATTGAACATGAAAACAAACTCTTTCACTTTGCTATCTTGTGTGCCTTGCTTTGACGATGACATCGTGGAACTTCCTGGTCATGAGGAGCAGTCGAGGCCTCGGTTCTTGTCCATGTTGTTGAGGGTTAAAATGAGCGGCTGCTGTGGCTACCAGGGGGGCAATGCCTGTAGGCAATGCTGACCCTGTTGTCCTCCTCCAACTGTCTGCTATGAATCGTCAATCCTTGCTTCAGGCTATGAACATACAATGGGGGAGGATGGGCGTTTGCCTAGGGGGAGTGGAGGTGGTGATAGGGGCAGGCTGCACGGGCCAACTACTTAGTTGGATTTCGCTATATTTATATGAGTAGATTCTCAGAAGTGCAACATTTTACGGCGTGTTTAATCCCAGTCAAACAAGGGGTTAATGGGGGTAGGTGGATCAGGGTCAAAGATTAGGGGATTCTGTGTGATTGTATTTAAGGTTTTCCCTGAAATGCTGAGAGTCCTTACTAATTAGTTGCTTTTTTTCCACACCAAAAGTGAATAATGTCGTCTTTATCCATTTTGTTTACGGTCTTTCATTGGTGCGAATATTGAGATAGCATAGGCTGACCATTCCCAATAAAAATTGTTATTTGTGTTTGTGTATGACATGATGATTATGGTGTTTTCATGACTCAAAACACAACCTTCTGCGAGCAACCACCGTATCATTGTCATTCTCACACGAAAAGTGATTGTCTTCAGAAGTGGAGGACTAGCACATGCACTTTGAGTCCATCACACTTATAAACTAATAATGACAGAACAAAGATCTGCTAAAGAATCTTATATATTAAGTATACATTATACAGACTTTTGCAACATTTCACAACAGTAGTTAGAGGATATTTCACCAGTCAGCATGACGCTAACCCAAGCATTCTCCAAATACACAAAAGGATGGCTTCTGGGTGGAAAGTCCCCGTGTTAATCCAAATGGGGATGACAATCAGGCACATAAACAAACCTTTGACTTTGACATGGGCAGCGGTACGCTAGAGGTGGAATTGATTAGTTGACAAGTCAAACTACTTTGCTACTCTGCATTGAAGTTCCAATCCTGAAGTTGAGTACCGGTAATTGCCAATCACATGATTTTTTTTTTTTGCATCTTGTCTCCCAGTCTGCCAACCTCCAGAGGGCTTTACACTCACTTGTCATGTACTGTGGAGCAGCAAAATGTCCAGCCAATAATGTGACCACTGACGGTTCCAGGATTGTTTCCTCCCAAGGCTCAAGGGGGGCTTAAACCATACATAGGGGGGCTGAGAAAAGAATTTACCAATATATTTTAGAATATCAAATAAAATGAATGGATTTTAACTAGGGATAGACAGATTTCAATAGTGGCCCCTAGGCCCAGTGTAGCACCATCTCCGAATGTGACACCGTCTTCATATACCCACGTGGATGACTGAGTACGAAAATGAGACGGTTGTGAATCAGAAGAATGTACACTGCTTGCTTCCAAGTGTAGATTTCATACTTAAAGAGTCCTTGGTTGGGATGCTCTATTTGTTTGACCAAGTTGAGTTGGAGAGTTGAGCCTAAGCCAGCTGTCAAATTACTTAAATTATGTCTACAAGAATGACATGAGACATTTGTGTTTGAAATACTTTAAAGGTCTTTACACAGTGAATACATTAAACAAATCTTCAAATTACTCACTTGCATAAAAACTCTTCCTACTTCCCGCAGTGTGAATTTATTACATGTTTCATAAT
The DNA here is from genome assembly GCF_054856515.1 of Filicampus tigris. Lineage (NCBI taxonomy): Eukaryota > Metazoa > Chordata > Actinopteri > Syngnathiformes > Syngnathidae > Filicampus > Filicampus tigris. Next base: position 23,606,072 of record NC_141224.1, on the reverse strand, counting down.
CATGCTGCACCAGTCTATTCCGTAGTGTTTATATGTTGCGTAGTCTGTATCCAGTGCCCAGGGCTATACGATGTTTCCCGTAGGCTACTTGACTTCAGCTTACTATTGTGAGTTATTGAAATGTGCAATGACACCACAAACTCTATCGTGTACCTCCCCCATACGCAAGAAGCTCTGATACTCATTGGTCAATGTGTTTCTGCACTTGACATATTCCAAGAAGATAAGTGAATAAAGAAGCCTTTGTTTTTTTCCTTGAAGTATTCTTAATAAAGCTCCAAAATGTGTTCATGAATTCATGTTGTAAAAAAATAAATAAATAAACAACTCTCAAAGACGTCACTTTTGATTCTCTCCATTCTCACTTATGTTATTTTCTATCACAAAGTAGTGGGTGGATGGAAGAAGCTTTCTTTCAAGAAGAAATTCTTTCTAATTGTGACATCTTGGTAAGGACCACAGACATGAAAAGTCAGGTCATATTATTACATTATAATAATTTGTTATCGTGAGTTGTGGTTTAGTGACTAAATGAGTTTGTAAAGAATACTCATTGTCACGTGTAAATTCAACAGGTATTGTTTCGATCACTGCTTTTGTTTGTTGTTTTTGTAGTTACAAGATTATGAAAACGATCCAAAACCAATATCCATGGTGTTACTAATTGTTCCTTGTGTTTGTTTTGGAGTTTTCCAAGGTGACGGAGAAGGCGCTACATCGGGGCTAGGTGGGGCTATAGCCCCTTCAGAAATCTGTGTAGCCCTAGTTAAGCCTCTCCCACATGTTATTTGATATTCTAAGATGCATTTCTAAATTATTTTCTCAGCTCCCCCAATGTGTCAGCCAAGGCCTCTTAGCCCCAGGAGAAAAAAAATCCTGGAGCCGTGCCTGCAAGGTCACATTGGTGGGTGGAGCCTCCAGCATTGTGCCTGTTGTGAGTTGCAATCTACGTGGTTTATAAACGCAGCAGTGGCAAAAAGGAGTTACCGGATTATTACTTTGCACACTGTCATTGTCTATTGCTGCAGTAATACTCGTTGCATTCTACTGACCAGTTATATCTTGTTGTCTTGGTTGTACTTATTTTGTTTTCTGGCAATCTGTTACTGGAAAACTCCTGACTTTTTTCCATTCTTTTATTTATTCCTTGTGTACGATTAATTCTGCTTTTGGTTTGTGTTTAGTTACTCCTTATTAGCATTCTCTTTCCACCATGGTTCCATCTACCTACCTTAGTTGTTGAGACGTTTTTCAGTTTAGTTTTTCATAACATTTTTTCTGTTGTTGTTGGGTGGATAGATGGATAATTTTTCATTTCTTCATTAGGTCTTACATGTTTTTGGGTCTTTGTGTTTTCATCATCAGATTGCATTTTGGTGATTTTGGCTGATGTGGCATCCTTTATTTGGCTCTCACATGGGCACATGGAATTTTATGGAGGCAAATGCGCTGAAGAAGACCAATTTAAACTTTGGTGTAAATTCAGTTAATAATGCGGATTAAGATTGTATTTTGTAGATTGAGACTGAAGATAATTATTATTATTATTGTTATTTTTGACAGAGGAAGTCTTACCATGCCAAAAATTGCAAATGGTAAAAAGAAGGGGGTGAACCAAAATAGTCTACTACTAACTGACATGTCAACTTGACCACTCCTTAATGACGGATATCACTTGAGGTCGATTAATCGGCAGTAACGTGTTTTGGTAGGTCTCGCTAAAATGATTTGGTGGTGGATTCGAAAAGAAATCTGCCTCAACTGTGTGGCAATATTTTACTGAAGATTAGATTGGTAGCAATGTCACTTTCAAAATATGCAGGTCTATGACAAGCAGCCTTAAATCCTCATGTCAGATGTCGACAAATTAACCAAACATCCTTCAGTAACAGTGAAAAGACAGGACGTGGGCGTGGGGCCTGTGCAGGCGTTTGGAGGCGTGCACAGCGAGTTGAAGACTGAAAAATACACAAATAAATGATTGATCGATTAATCGGTGTCAACTCTGCTACCACGACCTTAGTGTCAACTACAAAAAATCTGGAGTTGTTCAAGCCCTTATAGAAAGTAACCTGCTAGCCCATGAATGGAAATCCAATACTGTACATACAGGATATGGTGCTGCTATCTTATTTTTCATACTAATTTGATAAATGTACAATGGTGGGCCTTCACAATGACTATTACAAGGGCCAGTGCCAGTGTATGTTTTAATTATGAAGGTGGCCATATCCGGTATTGTAGTTGGTAACATTGATTAATAATCATCTAAAGTCACTTCCTTTCTAAAGATAGCTGTTTGGCTTTGTGATTATCAGAAACACCAGAATGTTCATCATTTTTATTTCCCGCTGTAACACTGTATGTAACATGGGAGGGGCTGTAAAAGCTAGAAAACGTTGAAACAAAAGGTAGTTTATGATGGATTTTTGGAACTCCAACACGTTTCTCTTTGAGTGACAGCCAGCAGTATTTTCAAGGCTTTGCTTCCCAGTGGAGCCTGGGCGACAAACTGCACATCACAAGGCGGCCAAGATGGCATCTATCGCACAGCCCTGCCACTGATCTCGCCACCATCGGCCGCCAATCAGACTCATCACTTAGCTGCCTTCTGCTTGGGGACGGCAGCCAGGGCCAAAAAAGTTCACTGTTCCTGCTCCGGCCGGGATCCAAAGAGTACAATGGCTTTTTTTGGAGTCACTCTTCCTTGTTTGTGGTCAGACCGTTTGCAACGAAGAGGACTCTCTTCGGGATCCGCCTAAGCCTTCTCACTGTCAGCAGGATACATATACAATTTTTTTTTTCTTTTGAACTAGCGTTAGTTTGCATCCAGCGTACTGCGCTAAATTATTGTGTGCATGAGTTAAGAGAACATTTCTTACTTAATTGGGAATATTGAATCGCAGATAATTAGATATTTGATATGACCTGTGGCGTCTAATGGGCTTGATGCAGTGGTCTCATATTGTTCCCATACCGAGAGGGATTTTTGATATGTTGTCAGTTCCCAGTGTAAAAATAACTGAAGTGACAGCAGTGACTTGGTTGTCAGTGTTGCCGTGGCTGTTGCGGATTTTCACAAGCGTGGCTCCTGTGTGTCCATGTGAATGTGTGTGTTCCTGCATACGTGTGTGTTAGCTTCGTCAGCGGGATTGTGCTTTTGTGTACGTGTGTTTGTGTACTGCAATGTTGTGGGTGACAGTGCTGATCGCTGTGTGATGACAGCCTATCATTGTCGCTGTGCTAGAGTGAGAGTGGCAGGGGGGCCTTTTTGGCATGTGTTTTTTACACGCCTTCATCTGTGTCTATGGAACTCGAGCTTGGCTTAACAAAGGATAGGCAGGGTAGTGGGGTGGGGTGTGCGCGCGTGCGTGTGTGCACATGCAATATAGTTACAGTGGACCACCGCTTTTCTACACGAATAGCGAATTGCTACATATAGCTGTTGCTCCCTGAAAAGTGATTATAATTTCCTGTGGTAATAGTTTCAACTTTAAACTATGAATACAGCACAATGATCCCAACATACTTTACTGGCCTTTCAAATGCTCACAAACATCTTCAAAATGTTGCTGTACCCTTAAAAATATTCTACAGTACACAGTACAGCAAAGCACGCAGATACACTTTGTACAGTAGGCTATCTGTACGTACACTTGAGCATTTCTGATGAGCGATGTCCGGTGTGAAACAATGGAAACTTGACTGCACGGCAAAGTGTAGGAATTACACTCATGGCGCGGACACTCCTGGTGGGATACTCCAGGGTTGCTGAGTGCAAGCGATGTAGCAGGTAGTACTAGAATGGTGAGCACTTTGGTTTTGTTTTCACCTTGTTTAGTAAACATTCACTCCTTTTTTAGTTCTTAGCGGCAATCTCCTGTTGTGGCTATGCGTTGTGTATTTTTTCGTGTCGTCAACTTTGTCATCATAGTTTTATGTTCATGCTTCACGGTTGTTGCTCACTTTCTAGAGCCCCCATTGTTCAATAAAATCTTAATTGCTCTCATTTGGTTGTCTTTTTTGGGGTCCAATATTGAGCGTGTTTGCATTGGCTGAACTTCTTCCAATACCAAACAACCTTGTGCCTTCTGCCAAAGGTCTTTTGGATTTGACAACTACCGTAATGTAATAATTTTTTGGCAGGGTTACGGGAGACAGTAACTGTCCGTTGTCTCAATTAATGAGACACTACAAAGCAATGAATATACTCTATACATACTGTATAGAGTTGCCAAGAAAAAATAATAATTTATGCCTTTTTTTCCATGCATAAATAATGATGATACGCCCCCCACTGCCCCCAAAATCTGCAACTGGGTGAATATGCGAATGCTGAACAGTGAGAGTCCATTATATTCAGCCCCCTTGAACTTTTGGACCTTTTGCCACATTTTAGGCTTCAAACATAAAGATTTAAATTTTCATTTTTTTGTTGTTGTTTTTTTTGAAGATTCAACACCAAGTGGGATACAATCGTGAAGTAGAATGAAATTCATACAATATTTTAAACTGGAGGAATAAAAAAACTGAAAAGTGGAGCATGTAATATTATTCGGCTCCTTTAGTGTCAATGCGGCCAACTCACTCCAGAGGTTCCCTGATGATATTGGAATGATTCGGTGTTGACCTAAATGACTGATGATGACAAATCGAGTCTACCTGTGTGTAATCTTGTGTCAGTATAAATGCATCTACTCTGTGATGGTCTCAGAGGTCAGAATATTGGGGAGCAAACAGCTTCATGAAGACCAGGGCTGCAAATGAAAATTTAGTCGGAATATAAAATATAAACATGATTGATGATGATTTTTTGTCAAAACAAAGCTCTGTGTTGAGATTCTCAACAACCTCCTTTTACGATGTTCATTAATGTGTTAACTGTATCTAGATGACCCACCACAACCAGGGTGCATAGCATCCATTTTCAGTGGTATTAAATGACGGCACGGTGGTCGACTGGTTAGCACGTCCGCCTCACAGTTCAGAGGTCGTGGGTTCCCGGCTCCGAGCTCCCTGTGTGGAGTTTGCATGTTCTCCCCGTGCCTGCGTGGGTTTTCTCCGGGTACTCCGGTTTCCTCCCACATTCCAAAAACATGCTTGGTAGGTTGATTGGACTCTCTAAATTGCCCCTAGGTGTGATTGTGAGTGCGGATGTTTGTCTCTGTGTGCCCTGCGATTGGCTGGCAACCAATCCAGGTTGTCCCCCGCCGACTGCCCAAAGACAGCTGGGATAGGCTCCAGCACGCCCCGCGACCCTTGTGAGGATAAGAGGGATCGATAATGGATGGAGTTACTACCAGAGCTGGGCATTTTACTAGACTTTCCCGGCCCGTTTATTGCCTTCTGTCTGCAGCTGGGGTACCCTTGCACCGTCCGTCTATCCACCTTTTTGTCTGGCCAAACCAAATACTAATTGCCTATAGGCCGGTCCGCCTCTCATGTTAAACGGGCTTCCGTTTTGCGTTTCTGTCTACCAACTTCCACTAGCACCCCGTGTTGGACACGGGAGGAAGCATGAGGTAGTCTGATTTAACATGTAATTTTGGGTGTGTACATGATCTGGAGACTTTGGCTGGGTTCTCCTAAGGCTAAAATTGTTGGCCACGTGATATAACTTCCGGCGTGACTCGACCGCAAGCGGTGTCCAAATTCACACGGCATTTGAATACGGCCTTTGTTTGAATTGGAAACGGGCCCTAAGGGAAGGCTGCGTCAGTTCATACTTTTATAATGCCCAAATTACACTTCTCTTGTACGCATGTGTTCGTGTTTTCCAGTGGTGCATTCTGCTTCCAGGTAGAAGCCGTGTGTCATGGCTGGACAATTGACAAATTTTTGTCTTCATCCAATATCGGGCATTGTGCTGTTCCCTTTTATTTTGAGCTACGAACGCCGAAATAGCACAGCTGGGCAGTGCAGTCCGTCCCTGGATGCCCATTTTAGGGGCGAGGGTGGGGGCTGACAAATTTTTAAAAAAGGGCTGGACTAAGCATGGCCGGAAGTGGATTTTAGTCCGGCCCACTAATCGGCCCTCATGCGTGTGACGTGATCGCGAGGCGGCCAAAGTTCATCTCAGCCTACTCGGTGAAAGGCTTCTTTTTAGGCTTCTTTCTACTCCCGCAACGGCGAGAGCGACAACTGCCGCATTGATTCACATGACCGGCGCATTGTGCTGTTGGCGACAGGTCTGCAACACATGCCACGCACACATCAGGAATTGTTGCTGCTCTGATCGGTCCATTATGTCACATGTTACGATGACATACAGTTTCCCACACGAAGGAGAAAATGCACCACGCAGCTCGTTGCTGCTGCAAAGCAAACTAGTTTGGCAACGTGTAACAAGAAGCTACTCACCGACGTTACCCCTGACCTTCCAGATCGTTTTCGCAATACAATTAAATGCAACGTCTAGTCATCTCGGTCCCTTTTTGGTTGTAGCAGGCACAATATCCATTATTGTCACTGTCTTTTTGAAGCGACGCCCCCCGACTTGGAACATTACTGTTTCAAAACAACTTGTGTCCACGAGTATAGTCGAGCTGTGCGCAGCACTCAAGAGTGACACCGGCACATCAAGGTGGAGTTCATGCACTTCCCTACTTCCGGAAATACGCCGTAGCAAACCTGCTGTGTATTGTGGAATGCTGGCACGCTTTTATTTTGAAGGTGAAAGAGGGGAAGTGTGGAAAATAAGTAACTTGTTGACTGCGACTGTTGGACCCAAATAATCATACATACAATACAACAAATCCAACCCCGGGGCTCGCAATTCAAGTAAGCACACGCGGTTGGGTAAGTACTACTGGCGCATTTGAAGCGTGTCCACAGCGGGTTCGAATTGTAAATTAGCCAGCTTATGATCTTTAAAAAGCCTCTGCCGTTAGCATCTCTCCCGTGGCGACGTCCCCGTGCGGACACTTTTTTTTGAGGGGGTCGGGGGGCAGAACGACAATGTTTATGAATATGGCCGGAGGGTCGCGGCCGGAAGGGTACCCAAGTCAAGGGTGGAGTGTTGCGGCCGGACCAGCTCTGCGAAATAGTTTTAATTTTATTTCACTTTCTAGTTTACTTATTTTTTGAGGAGCAGAAGAGAGCCAAACTCTCTCGTAGGCGTGTTGTCCTTTTGCACACAGATGAAGTCAATTCTTGCTCGGGCTAACAGCTTTTTCCTTCTATTAGCAATATTGACAGATTAATGGGATATAAATGGATTGTTACTGATCTAAAAAAATATAACCAATAAGATCTAAAAATAAACATCCGCACTAATTCCCTTTTTTTTTTTTTTAGTTTTTAATGTTTTTATTTATTTTGTTATAGTTATGTGACAATGGACTCTGTTCCGCCATTCTTCGTGCCCCCATTTTTGTGTGATCATGTCACAATGGTTCTGTTTTAGCTCCTCCCAGGAAAATGCACTCTGGCTGGTTAAAATGGACTTTAGAAATCTATTTTTAGATATGACGTGTAAGTGTGGCGGCACTGTGGTCGACTGGTTAGCACGTCCGCCTCACAGTTCAGAGGTCATGGGTTCGATCCCTCCCACATTCCAAAAACATACATGGTAAGTTGATTGGACTCCCTAAATTGCCCCTAGGTGTGATTGTGAGTGCGGATGTTTGTCTCTGTGTGCCCTGCGATTGGCTGGCAACCAATTCAGGGTGTCCCCCACCTACTGCCCGAAGACAGCTGGGATAGGCTCCAGCACGCCTTGTGACCCTTCTGAGGATAAGCGGTATCGATAATGGATGGATGGACGTGTAAGTGTAATTGCCTCATTTTAAATTTGATGATTTTCATTCAAAACTTCATGTTTCTCACAGGCATGGCAGGATAACGTATGTAATTTTGGATGACATGTCTTGTACACATTGGCGCATTGCCTTCCATTGATCAGATGTCACAGGTCACAATGTGTCCCCTCGCGCAAAATGGGGAGCTACACACAGTAGAGGGTGACATGGGAGTGGATTTTCACTCCCGTAACCATCCCACTCCCTCAGACAAATCCCGCCGGTCTTGTCCCGGACCAGAGTTAAAAAAAATACAAATAAATCTTGTCCCGTCCCATCCCGGTGAAAACGACTCCCTTTCCGTCCTATTCCCGTTCACAGTGACTCCCACTACCGTATCGCTTCCATTTTGTAGCTACATAAAAAAAAAATTTTTAAAACGTAAGTTGCATTTTACTTATTTACTGAATTATTTGTCACCCCTTTTTCATCATGGACTCACCAAGGTTTTTGTTTTTCCTATTGGTAGTCCTGTCATGATAACATTTTTTTTCGGATGAAGATGTGGTTTTAAATGTGTTTTAATGTGTTCTGGTTTGGTTCGGTTCTGTTTTTATGGTTTTAAAAGCGGAATTAATGAACAACAGTTCCCTTTATATTACAATTTACGGTAACGGTCCGAGGCCCTCCCCTGCTCTGTGACCATTAAGGTGAGAGCATGTTCATGCGTACCAGTATACAGAGTCCGCTTATCTTATTGGTCGAGGAAATGTTGCTTGTTAGGGTTAGGTAGATAGGTAGTTAAGGTTGATAGGTAGTTAAGTATATAGTGGAAGTTAACAAAGCAGCATGACAAATTTGTTGTCCACCAGTCAGAGCCAAAGATAGATATGATATGTAAAGAATGATTTTTTTTTTATAACCCTCTGATCAAGGTCCGCTGACAGTGTAGTGGTACACACGCCTGAGTTGTGTGCGGGCAGCGTGGGATCAATTCCCGCTCAGTGACAGTGTCTATGTGTGCCCTGCGACTGGCTGGCGACCAGTTCGGGGTGTAGTCTGCCTTCGCCCATTGACGGCTGGGATAGGCTCCAGCAACTCACCGCGACCCTATATAGGATAAGCGGTTTGGAAGATGACATGACATAACCCTCTGATCAAGGTTAATATGGGAATGTGCAATGAATGTCAGCATTGTATGGACAAACAACATATAATAATTTTGGGGTGGAATAAACAAGTACAATTGATTGACAAGTACGTTAAATAGATAGATAATACATTGATGAATAATAGATAAAGAATACACACACAGCCTTACATTAATACGTTCAATTAATTAAGTTCAAACAGATGTGCATAATCTTTACTGTACAGGAGGTCAATATAAAAAAAAAAACTGTAAACAATTGTTTGCATTTTTTTGTCTTTTATGAAGAGTAGGTGGACAAATGTGTGAAACAAATGTTCTCCTGAAATGATTAAAGGTGAGCTCATTTTGAGCCCCAACTATGACATGACTTACTCAGCGTTTTACTCTGCAGGAGTCAGACTTTTCCTGCCTCGGCAGAAAACGCTTTGCCCGTGGCAACACATAGTGGAAATTCTGATTGGATGACAATACAACGTTCTACATTATAGATTAATAAATATATGTCATATATGAATTAATTCAAAATATCAATACTTTAACCCTACCCTACACTACTATTACAATGATGACTGAACATCGACATTATATCATAAGTGGTCTAAAAAAGGACCAGCGCCAGCTGAGTTTTTTTCTTCAGCTGTGAGGAGCATTTCCACATGCTGATGGAACTTGCAGGAGAAGTGGCGATTTTTTTTGGGGGGGGGGATTTGATGTGCCACGATGCTTGGCAGCCTGGTCTGTTCTGAGTACGGTATTCTGATTTAAATATATTATATTTATTGGAATCGGTTCACGCTCAGTTATGATGTCTGCGTGTGCCCTACGACTGGCTGGCAACCAGTTCAGGGTGTAGTCCACCTTTCGTCCAAAGTCGGCTCCAGCACCTCCCCGCAACCCTGTAGACGATAAGCGGTGTTGAAGATGACATGAAACATTTATTGGATTGAAGAAAAAGTGAATGCAAAAAGACACACTCCTTCAAAGTAGCCTGTAGATGACTGGCAATAATATTCTGATCCACGACGCATGCTAATTTCGCAATCAAAGAGTGACATATGGCCGGAGCCAGAACGTGGCTAATGGGTGGGCCTGGAAAAATCAGGGTGGGTCTGAATATTTCTCTCACTGAGCACAATCCTCCTGTCCCGACACATCGTATATTCAAATAAAATGACAAACCGAATAATATGAAGTCCAGATCTTCCTTAGACAACCACAATTGTGCCATTCTTAATATTCAATTTTAAAAAAACACAAATAATTTCATAATTTAACTAAAAATGTAAAAGTATATATTTTTTCATGAATCTCACTCGGTGGGCAGTCTGTCAGTCTGGGTGGGCCTGTGCACATTCAGGCCCATTGATGGCTCCGCCCCTGGTGTGACATATTGTCAAAACACATCTTTACGGAATTCTCATGTCTCATGAAAACTCCACGATACGGAAATTAGGCCCACACTCAGACAGCGGTCTTTATTACTAGAAGAACAGAATGGGTGTATATAAATGCTTAACAAAAAGGGGCAACCAACTCCTCCTTGCCAGAATTAACATATCAATATGCTGTTTTAAGTTCATTTATGATGATGAAAAATATACTATTGGTAAACAGACCCTGTCATTTGTCTTGTATGCCCATTATGACAAATATAAGTCAATGATTCGAAGAAAGCAGGCGGACAAAAGTTAACAGTTGCAGCGTTTTGTCTTCTTGAGAAAAGAGGATTTTGTGTCACAAGCAGAAACAATGCACATAAAAAATTCTGAATTATTTCAACAAATTTCCAGCATCAAGGCGGATGCTTTGCCAAAATAAAAAGAAAAAAAAAGAAAAAGTACAAAACAAAACAATGGCTCCTCAAAATGACTAGATTACATAAACCCCAAAGTTCCTAGATATTTGTTAATGTATTAAACTTAGTCACTCATTTATTATTAAATGTGAGTTACAAGTAGTAATGTAATGAGCAGTGACCAAGACTGAAAGTGTACGACTGAAAATCACTTCCAAACATTGGCTCTCTTTGGAACAGGAATGAATGAACAATGTGTGTGATGTCCAAAATCCTCTGGGAAATTATCATTATATAAATCTCGAAAACGGTATTTAGAGCTTTATGGGATTCCAAACCCCACCGTCAAAAATCGTGAAAGGATTTATTGCATGTTTTTCTGACTGTTGAAATAAATCCTGCACACTGTAATTATTTCAGTAGCCACCAACATAACCATACAGTTACATTAACAAAAGGAGAAGCCACCATTGCGCTTGCAGAAGTTCTAGTTTCTGGAGTCTGTTCTGCTGAATAAATATGTCCCAATTTAGAGCAGCAGAAGCCCGCAGCTTTATTTTCTAAATTCCATTGTCTTATCTCATCAACAGCAAAACAGAGTCTTGTGATTTTGGAACACTATTTATCAGAGCTGGGCATTGCCAATTGCCCGTCTGCATATTTAATCGACCCACGTTGGTCCCGGTCGGTCCGAGTCAGTCAAACGACGTCAAAAACGGACTTCACCTGTACCACGTCACTCCTGACACACGGCAGAGTAAGGAAAAAATAAAAAATATAACAGTGTTGTGTACTTTGCGATGCCCAGCATTGCTATTTATACCCATAATTTAAGGTCATAATGATAACAGTATTTGATTTCTGATGTACTGTTATTTTATTCAGTTTATCCAGGCTTTTTTTTTTATCGAAGCGGTTAAATAGTTCTCACAGGAATTTATTTGATCAAATGAAAGCAAATAGTTAGGGTCAGATAGCACGATTATGGCCATGTGAAGAAAAATACATACATAAACATTCTTATTGTGAATATCTCACAAAAAAGCGGAAGTTAAATGGACATTTGTGTTTTCTTATTTATTTTATTAATTTTGGGGGGGACATTTTCTGCATGAACACCCAACATCATCTTAAGTGGTAAAATACTGTAAATAAGTACTCTATTTTTGTGTCTTATAAGATTCAACATGTTCAATATTTAGGACCAAAAATCTTCACGTGGTTGGAGAAAGCCGACGACTCCCCAAGTCATGAATCCATGAACTGTGAGAATGTGGCTAATCAAAGAAGAGCCCTGACTGAGGAACAAGAAAAAACTAATGTTCTTTTTATGTGTAAAAGTAGGTTCTCAGGATGCCAAGAAGTACTTTCTAAAGCAAGCATTTTTTAACAGTGTGACCATTTTACAGCACGGAACACTCAGGTCACATTGTTGCATATCCATTTTTCTTTTCTTGTTTCTCATTTAAATCATTTGCATATCTGTTCTTTGTTTTGGAGAGATCACATGATAATTTGATGTGTGTGGTGCTCTGCATTAAGATAATTATCAGAGCACATTTTCAGGCTTAACATTAACACCTAAAAAGCTTCCAAATGTAGGTGAGTTTCATCAGTGCACAATGGCTATTCTTGCAAGCCTCGGGAAAATAATTGTCAGACTGGCATCCGGTTTGAATTTTCCGCGCGCTTTCTGCAGATGTGACTTCATGTGCATTCTCGTTGTTGTCTCACGGATCGCTAATCGCGATCAGAAATTTGAGCGGTGGAGAATATTGAGATTGGACTCGGGCTTGAAAAGTGACACACAAATGGCTTTCTTTCCACTCCAAAGCTAAGAAGTGATGCGGCGAAAGGAGTGTGCTATTTCATTTTGGGGCCGCAGGTGGCAGTAGCGATTGGAAACTCAAAATCCTGCGGAGTGCAGCTTTAAAGAAACATATTTGAAATAAAAGGTGCGTAACCACACACACACACACGTATACTGAATACATGATAAGGGCCTCTAGTGTTAAACATTTATTTAGTCTTGATTTGCAAAAGAATATTTTGTATTTCAAAAGGTTGTAAATCTAGTCAGGTAATTTTTAACACGCCATAGTCAGTTTTAATCATATTTAACATAACCCATTTTATGCGGAACGTCATGTGATAAGACCCGCAAAACAGGTTAGCGGATACAATGTGTGTGCTGCAGTAACTACCAATCCTTCTGCTGAATTTAAAGGGAATGAGCTGCGAACTACTTTGATTGGCCGGCTGTGGTCCCTCCCACAACGGTGCAAACACCCTCTTCCATCTGCACTTCTACAATTGCTTTGTCCAGGGTTTCTGCCACAGTAGTCGTCAGAAGAAAATGCTTCGCCCTGTTTTACCGAATGCGCAAGTTGGTTGTACATGACGCCTATTATCCAACCAAAAAATTATTGCTAGTTAAAATGCTGTCTGGCTCGTAGCTCTGGGAAACCACTACCCACAGTGGCTGGTAAGCAAAACATTAACATCAAGTCTTTCGGCACACAACACACAAAATGACCAAACCTGTTCAATGTTCATAAACAATCTTTTTTTTTAATCCTTATGCACAACAGGCCTTACTCTTATGTAATTACAGTGGTACCTCTACTTACGAAATTAATTGGTTCTGGAAGATTTTTTTTTTCTTTTTTTCAATATTTTGTAAGTAGAGACGTGTTTTCCGTGTAAATGCCATTATCCGTTCCAAGCCCCCCAATATTCAGACATAAATGTTTTATAAAGCATAAAAATGGATCAAAACATGTAACAAATATAAACATGTTCCAATTAGATTATTGCACAATAAATGAGAGTTGTGCATAATGTAAAAAACTAAGAATAGAGTAAAGAATAAAAATGTTGGTCGTTTACCTTTTGATTGCTGTCCTCATCGCTTTTTGCCCTCTTTGGTTCATGTTCTCTCTCAGAAGTGGTTTTTGCCTTTGTAAAGAACTGATTTAATAACGTGGCGACTGTCATATTTGTATGGACAAAAAAAAAACAATTTTCTCCTTTCGTTTCTTTTCCTCGTTTCTAATTCACGTAAAACTAATGGAACATCTCATGACCCGAGGGGCGAATGACGAGGACGCTGCATAGACATATCTATCACATATATATCTATCTACCTGTCTATCTACACACGTAGACACGTACGGGTGAGGTTCCTCTTAGCCAATGGGATGCCAGGAAGATGCTAGGTAATAGCCAATGGCAGAGCAGCTATGAGTATGTTGCGTTCAGGAAACTCCAGAGCTGCGAATAGCAGCCCATACTGTATTTTTACCTTCCGTATCTTGAAAGAGGCAATATTTTCCTGTTGAGCCGTTTCGTAACTTGAAAATTTCGTATGATGAGACGTTTGTAAGTAGAGGTAACACTGTACTACTTATCTTATTATTTCATTAAGTTTACTTTATTACAGCAACATGATATTTAGGGGGCCGTTTTTGATATACAAAGACTTCTTCATGCAAAAATAATGGACATTGAACAAGGGACACAGTAAAAACCAAATCTGAAGATATAAAATCACAAAAGAAATAACAGAACTTGAAGCCAGCAACATATAAGTAGAAATAAATGAGGACAATTATTTTGTATTCCTTAAAACACGTTTTCATAAATGTTTTAGATTCTATAGATTTTATTAGTGTTTTCTGATTGTATCTGGTTGATTTGAATAATTGAATCACTTTATCCATATCGAGTCAACAGCTTCAACTGTTTCAAGACCTCAAAATAATCACTTGATCAACATAAACATTTGCCATTCCAGTCTGTTTATTTTGGAGATGAACAACCGCACTCTAAAATGTCGTGACACATTCTTTCTGACGTTCTTTTTTTTTTTATGATTCGTCAACATTTAATGGCAAAAGATTGTGTGAAAATGAACATCAAATTTCCATCAACCCATCAGTCCCATAATAATAGTGGACAAGTGACCTGCAGGCCTGTAAGACCTCCATATCTTTATCCATGCCTGCCCTGGATGTGGTCTGCCTAGAAAAAGGCCTGAGGGCCCTTACTCTACCTCAGAGTGATGTCTAATCTGGTTACCTCGGCAACAGTAGGGATTAGGAGAATGATGAGGGAGGGGCTTTTCTAACGAGACTGGTCATATGCATAATTCATGTAAACGAGCAAAGGAAGGAGGGGCGCAGAAGTCGCTGACGGTTGATGAGCTCTTCTCTGATAGATGAGAGAGCCGCACAAACATGAGCATGATTCACAACTATCACTAAAACCTAACCATAATCCACTTCTCATTACAATGTTAATTACTTAGCGAGACACACCCACATCCATTTACCATTTCCAATTAAACCTTGACTTTATGGTCATGCAATTCAGTCCTGCTTTTATTCCTCAAAGGTGCATTCAAAGAAAACATTACAGACACATACTCATATTTATTGTGAAATGTTTTATTGACTCAGTGGAGCAAAAATAATGTGAAACTGATGAGAAGTGGTGGCAGCCATGTGTTAATATAGCGTTGGAGAACAATCACAATAAAAAGACAGCGGGTCAAGTCAATAGTATTAGTCACTCACTCATGAGCAGACGTCTTCAATCACAAGATTTACGGCTGCGATTGCACTGTGACTCAACAGTCAAATCACAAAAGCGGGGATAAACTGACTGTTAAAAAAAAGTGGCTGTCTGTATTAGTGTATTTGAATTCGCTTGCTTATGTAGCTTCTCAGTGGACATGACAAACGTGTCGCCCCTTCAGTGTCTGCTACACCAAGACGCTGCGAGCGCCCCGGCTAAACATACACATACACACATATCCTGCCACCTCTTCACCCTCACCCTCCTCCTCATGCGCCCCCCCCCCCCCCCCCCACTGCAACCCCGCGCATAATCACCCCCACCCTGCCTTCCCTGCCAGAGCACCCATGTCCAAACCAAACACAACAGATCAACAACTCGGCATGCAGATCATGTCAGGGATAAATTATGCGCAGTGTGTCAGCTTCATACGTGGGCTCTCGGCTGGCTGTCCGTGACATGTGTCAGGGTGCCCCTGCGTCTCTGTCGCGCGACGCTAATGACGTGATGCTGGGTTAGCCTCCGATGCACCCCAACCCATCTTCCCGCCTGCCCCAGCAACCCCATCGCCCACTCTTCTAGCACCCTCTCCCCATCACCAGGCGACAAGACAGCGTGTCACCTCCAGAGGGGTCGGAAGGGAAAAAATGTTTTATAGGAATCAAGATGGACAACACTAATAGCTAGTCCAGTCAGCTTCTGGTGTGTAATACCACAGTTGTTTTTTGTTTTTTTGACAAACATACCAACCAGTTTCTAATATCTGTATATCTAATATTTATGTCTGCAAATACCAGTTGTGAGTAGCACATAAAACATCCCAGTTTAAACCTTTTTATAACAATTTACTTGGCTCACCTCCTTCCATCACTATCCCCTGCCCTTAAAAAATCTCGCTTCTCTCCACCCCTCAAGATGGTGTATTTTTTTTTATTTTTTTTTTTTATGTAGTCTTTGTATGCAAATCCTGTCTGACTTGTCTGAATTATGTGTGTCTGTCCGGGAGCCTCTGTGATTCGGAGTGACTGAGGATTGCACACACGGTGATTGCATCCACTGGGCCTACTCTGAGCCTTGCATAAGTAATTGAGATGTCAGTATGTGTTCTCATATTCCCGCAACAAAACTGTAGGAAAACATGCACTGTTGAAGGTCATTTGAATAATTCCTTAATGGAAGGCAGGCTTTGTTTTTCTGAATGCATGAAAAAGCAAATGTCAATGATCAAAATCAAGCTGTGTCATATCTCATAGAGGCAGCACTGATTCCTGGAGCACTTCACCCTCCATCTCCTTCTCTTTTGCTCTGAAAAGATAGATAAGGGAGAAGTGTCTTTGTGCATATCAAACACAACACAAGCCACTATTTCTCTAGGGCCTTTTTGAAACACAAATTGGTTTGGAGACATTTTCCATGTTGACCCCTTTGATTTGAAATAGGAAATGACAGGGAAATGGTCGTTCTCATATTCAAATATAATCCTGAGAGGTCACTGTCGGAATAGCGCATACAGTATACACGCTGAATAATACAAAAGCTTATAAATCTTTGAAATAAAGATGATTGTAGCTATAGACATCTCCTCAGATCAAGTCAATCCACTTTCATACAAAACGTTCAAATGAGGATCTTTCCGTTCAGGATTCATTTTGCACACAATGTTGTGTATAAATACTATAAAGCACACAACACTTTAGTGAAAAAGAAAGAGGGCACTTACTTTTCCATCCACTTTACACCATGTTTGTTTACACTTGGATGGCAACACACACCTAAATTCTCACCCACAACCTGATCAGAAGTAATACCTCTTAAATGATCTCCGACATCCATAAGCCTGATGCTGTTAAACACATTAGTCTCCTCGGACAAGTCTGTCAAAACAGCCCTCCCACTCCAATAACACGACATCGAGAAAAACTGCAGCCTGTCCATCAAAGAAAAGAAAACATATTTTTCATCACACGGGCTGCTGTTACTCTTACATCAGCTTTAGCATCATATTATTAGGTGATGTTTGTTATTATTAAAATAAACTGTTCAACATTAATCCAATTGCTTTGCTCTTGCAGTTGTTTTAATTGCCTGACAACCGATGTCGGTAAACTCACTGGGCATTTCATTAAGTGCAGCGGATGAATGTCAGCAGAACAGTAGTGACCTGGAGAAAGACAGAAAAGCAGAGGTGGGTAGAGTAACCAAAGATTGTAACCGGGTATTTTACTGTTACAAAACAGCAAAGCATTTTCCTAATGTGTTTTTAATGAGAAAAGTACACATTTACATGACTCTTTATAAAGATTTTTAAAATGTTAAAATATTTTGACCAAGCTGAATGGGTTGAAGATTGAATCTGGGCAGACTGAAGAGCTGACGCTGATCACCATTTTGGAGAGTGTTGTTGTAACATTCGGAGTAAATGTCCGAACAAGCACGCCCATTTTTCGTGGGTGGGTTGCGTCAGGAAGGGCATCTGGCGTAAAAACTGCGGCAAGCATATCATGCGAGTGACATGCTGTGGCGACGCTCTTAAATGAGGATCTTTTGAGGTAAACCTTTAGGGAAGCGTTGTACCAGTTCAGCTGCATTTCAGTGTTTCATGTTAGTTGTTTTGGAAGAATGAATGAATTAAATCGCTGTTAAAACAAGTATGGTCGATCCAATGCCCCTTATTTTTGCCTCAACACCATAGAAACGACCCTCTCTAGAGTGCACAGATCCTGCACATTCGACAGAGTGAGGCTTGGCAACATAATTGAATCAAGTCCACAAGCTGACTTAAATCAACATAAAAATAGACCGAGGCAGGTAGAACATGCGAATACTGATAACTTTTCCCTGAATGCAATTTCTACAATGAAGCATATCACGAGCCAAACAGATTTCCCAGACTTTAGCTTCCGATCCAGAGCAAAGTCTCTCAGCCGTTGTTGCTTTCTTTGTTGATTCTCTGTCAGACATTGTTTGTTTGGTTTGAAGCATTTTGGAAGGGTATTAAACTGCGTCGGGTTCTGTGCACAGTTGCAGGTTTTATAGACTGCACAGCGAGATGCTCAGTGGGAGCTTTGTCTTTGTTTCATAGCGACAATGATCATCATGCCGCTATCGTATACAAGCCAGAAGCAAGAGCAAAGGAAACCAAAGGAAAAGACTTTGAAAAAGAGAAAGGTGTACGTCTGTTTCTCAGAGCAAACGAACAGTGACGATAACGCACACCTCGAAGCTTCGCAGCCTTTGAGAAAAGACCCAACGCGGATTAACCTTCACGTCTGAGTGACACTTCTTGTGCATTATCTTGACCAGATTACATGGCTCTTTGGGTCCAACGGTGCACTGAAAAGTCGCATTGTATCCTGCGGAGTATACCTGAGTTCTTTCTATCAAGAGTCGGACGTGAGTAAAGAGACTACAAGTCCCCCTTCGTGTTCCCAGCAGACTAGGTCGTTTTGTTTTACTGTTTGTGCCCTCTGTCCCCACCCAGTGCTGTCTGCTGTTCATAATGCTCGCGGCCCTGTGAGGAGGCAGGCATTTACTTAAACAAAACCTCGAGGAAAGCCCTACCAATCCTCAGGGCTCACGTTCAGCAGCGCCCAAAACACAAAGGCTATGCAAATCGTCTCCGGCTGCGTTATCTACTCCTGGTTTCCGCTAGCACCACGGGAACCTGCATTGTGCCATGCGCGGCGATTATCGCATGTAATTTACATAGAATACGCACAGGAAACACTGTGCTGATCTCTAACAAAGCAAAGAAGAGTATCTGCTCGGCAGCTATCTGACGCTACAGCGAAATTATAGCTTTAGCTTTGGTGCATTAAACCTACAAAGGTTTTGCAGTGAACACTACCTCGGAGAAATGTTGCTTGTTTATCTGTCTTATTTGTTTTAGAACCCAACTCAAGCAGCACTTTTTTGGGATACTGAATCTTTCATCCAGGCTAATCTGGCCTCTGCCTGTTTCCTTTGTCACTGAATCCCTGTATCAACACAGAGAGGTGAAGACCGATCGAGGTGGCGTGTAATTGCACAAAGACGCTCGTGCTAAAACAGCTGGAGTAGTTAGAGTGTGCGTGTGCGACTGAGCCAACGTGACACAAGTTGTGAACGTGAGAACTAGAAGTCATAACACTGCAGGTTGCTTTCAATCATACAAAGGCTGCCACTCTAAGTACTCTAGCAGAAACATGAGACATGAGGGTGTGATGAGAGATCGAATTTTTGATCCTGATATTTTACCTAGGAGCTGAAGTCAGAAGAAAACCTCCAAACGTACACTATCTTTGGGCGGGAGTCATTGGCAGGTCAGTGATCTTAATAGTTCCCTTTTTGCTCTTCTCTAAAACTGAATGTTAAAGTCGCTGCTATAGCCTACAAAGAAATGAGTGTAAAAATAAAAGAAAAAAATACAAGAAAATGTGAAAACAAAAAAATATACATATTGTACATCAAAAGGTGAATGCAAGTTACATTAAATGCTAATGTGAGAGATAGGCCACTTAAATGACGGAGGGGGCCACAATGTTTCATAAGTGCTACATACAGTGGCACCAGAAACTTCCTTAACCAGAACTTCCAAAAGTGTGACAAAATTGTAAACATTGACAAAATATGTGCGTATGTCTGTTTTTTTCTTCTTTTGAACCAATTTACATCACAGTATCTTAATGTTTCATGCTTATTGCATCTATAAAAGGCCCAGCCTTCAACAACAGTTTTAACAATCAAAAAATAACCACATCCTAGGATTTTTTTTTTCCAGTGCAAAGGGCTCTTGTGCATTGAAAAAGACCATTCAAAAATGGCAAAAAAACACAACACACATAGGCTACGCACGCATACACACAAAAAAAACACTAAACAGAAAACCACCATTAAGTGCAAGAACTCATTTTATGCCTTTTTTTTTTCACAAAAGTGAAACCCCCTTAAAATGTTGATGCTATTCAGGTATTATGTTTAACCTGTATGTCATTCAAAATCTGCAAAACATTATTACATTATACTCATGTTTTGTTTTTTAGTTTTTTAAAAATTAGGGCCACTCAGAGTGTATTGTATGCGGCCTGCGGGCAGTCAGTTGGCCGTTCTTGCTGTAAATGATATACTTAAGATGTTGTCTGATTAATGATGAAGGTGAAGGATTTGAAGGACCCCTGCGGGAAATCTCTCTCCCCTGACATGAGAAACTTAGACAGCTGTGCAAATTTTAGACTTTGGCTTAAAACTCATTTACACTCTTTACACTTTAAACTGACTCATTCACTCTTTTTTTTTTCTGTGTTTTTATTCACTTTGTCCAACCCACATAGTGTTGAGTTTTAGATGTATTTCAATATTGTTTGAATTTGTATCTGATTTTTAACAGCTGCTTGTCATCATTAGGCTGCTGACAGTGGGTTAGAACTGGCCGCCGGTCAATCGCAGGGCACGTATAGTCTAACAACTATTCACACTCACATTCACACCAATGGAAACATTTGAGTCTTTAATGTGCATGTTTTTGTAATGTGGGAGGAAGCCGAAGTACCTGAGGTAAATCTATGCAAGCACTGCAGAACATGTAAACCCAAGATTTACAGCTTGAACATCAGAACTGTGACACAGACATGCCACAATGCTTCACAAAGTAAATAAAAGCAATTGGATATAGTATGTATTGTTGTCTACTGTTATTTGACTGTGACAGTGATGGGAAAATGAAGCTTCAAATTTGCTTCATGAAGTATTCATATTTTTTGACTCATCTAGATGCCACTGTTCATCATCGGGCTGAAAGTACACTGACTTGCTTTTTCTTAAACGCCTTTCTTTAAACCAACAGTACCATCGAAAGGAGTCAAAAACATACGACTGGTTCATGAGGCAAATTTGAAGCTTCAGTTTCCCATCACAGCTGTGACTGTAAGTAGCTACGTAAACAAAGATGGAGCCAGTATAAAAAAGAGCACCCAGAGAACTGACACACTGTACTATGGCTTAAATATGTGTCACCTGCGAGGTGAACAACTTTGACTGTGACGTTTTGTTGTGGAGGGATGAGTTGGAAATGTATCTTCTTTAAGCTCTTCAAAGCCAGCATAAACGCAACAAATCCCAACCTAACAAGAAATGCATGGTAATAGACGGCCATCCATCTCAGAAGATTTATGAGACATACTGTATTTAGCACCATAAACATTGGCCAACAAAACATTGATGGTTCACTTAGTAGCAACTTAGTATTTCCACTAATTTAATTTCTTTTCACAATGACACAAACCACAAGCCCAATGTAATGATAGCCAACGATAGATAGATAGATAGATAGATAGGTAGGTAGGTAGGTAGGTAGGTAGGTAGGTAGGTAGGTAGGTAGGTAGGTAGGTAGGTAGGTAGGTAGGTAGGTAGATAGATAGATAGACAGATAGATAGATAGATAGATAGATAGATAGATAGATAGATAGATAGATAGATAGATACATAGATAGATAGATAGTTCCATAAAGACAGCTTTACTAAAATAATCATGCTCAGTTTTGATACTGACACTTTCAGGGAGTTATTAATTCAACAATAAATCAGTTTTCAGTGGCATTCAACTGCTCTTAATTCAAGTGACAGCAGTTTAAATAACTAAACAAATAACTTGTTTAGCCCGACCTTAGTTCTCATCAATAGTTCTGAACTAATGACTAAGTATATGAGATAAGCATCTGAACATTCATTCATTCATTCATTATGCATACCGCTTATCCTCACAAGTGTCGCGGGCGTGCTGGAGCCTATCCCAGCTGTCTTCGGGCAGTAGGCGGGGGACACCCTGAATCGGTTGCCAGCCAATCGCAGGGCACACAGAGACAAACATCCGCACTCACAATCACACCTAGGGTCAATTTAGACAGTCCAATCAACTTACCATGCATGTTTTTGGAATGTGGGAGGAAACCGGAGTACCTGGAGGAAACCCACGCAGGCACGGGGAGAACATGCAAACTCCACACAGGGAGGCCGGAGCCGGGATCGAACCCACGACCTCTGAACTGTGACGCGGACGTGCTAACCAGTCGATCGCCGTGCCGCCCGCATCTGAACATATTAAATAGAATTTTAATTTATACTAATTGTACATTTGCTGCCAAATGCGCAATTTAACTTTATGTGAACACAATATATTCATAAGAATACCTAGTTTTTATACAGAATTAAGGTTGATATACCCCAAAACTATGCGTTAAGTTGCACAACAACAAACAAATGAAAAGACCCACAGTAAGTCTTTGGTGGTAACCCCATTCGCTGTCAGTTTTTGCCAACAACTCTTGAGTTGTGTTTTGAATAGCAAATGAATGTGTCATTAAGTTTATTCAGTACAGTTCTCTGCACAAGTTATGTATCATAATCATTTTATGCATGTGACAAAACCACATTAAAGTGAGCGGAGCAACTTGGGTTAGAAAGTTTTCTGTGCATCATAAAATTGTGTTTTTTTTAGTTGGTTTCACGTTATCAGTCAAGATGTTGACAGAGACACGCATCTGACCTGATCACAGGCTAAAGTACACTGCTGTCATTAATAAACACAACAGTGGCTTTTCAGAGCAGGCCCTCCAAAGGCCAGTCACAAGCCGAGCATGAGTTTCTGCAGCACAATCGCCACTCTTACTATCTTATCATTCCTGTCATCTTCATCAATATTATAATTAATGGTGGTAAGATGTAGCTCTATCATCAGTTATTTTTCTCTTATATGTAAAGAGAAAAGTAGATGTGTTGCACAACCAATAGCAAGAGCATTTGTGAAGAATTGGTGAAAAAATGTATTACACTGGGCTAGGACTGGATTTTGCTGTGATTGCTTTAATGTGCAGCAAAGAGGATGCTACAGAGCATTTTAATATACATTTGGAACTTGATGCACCATTAAGACAAATGAATACACAACCACAAATGTATGACTGTTAACAACTGCTTTGGGGTTTATTTTACAACTGAGAAAGAAAAGAAACAATCTAGCCGGCGCTAAAAATGATTCTTTGTTGTTTTTACAATATTGTTGATAAAACATTGAACTGTATAGTCATTGTGCATCGCTTATTTATTTTCCACACCATTTCATGCATCAAATCGGATGCAAGTATAATTAAAATCATTTCTGTAAACCAAGCCAAAGAAGCTGCATTTGTATTTTCTTCTTCTTCAAAAAAAGAAGAAACTTTGTACCTCTACAGCATATATCTATGTACACAATCTTTTTTTTTTTTTTTTTTTTTTTAATCATTTTAGTACATAAAATGACAATATAAAAGTTAGAGAATGCACACGCCTTAAGATACAAAGACTGCAGAGTCATTTCAAATGATGAGATATGTCTTATGGTAGTACTGACATTTCACTGGTAATCATTTACAACTGTTTTCTTTACAGCTGAAAGCAACACCGGTAAAAAGAGGAACATTGAAAAATAACCCCCCCCCAAAAAAAACCAAACAATCATAGTAAGTAAATTTAACAATAGGTGATACTTCACAATAAGGACTTTTTTTTTAAGCAAACTTGCATAAAATGGCCACTTTTGACTCACTGGAAGCAGCATTTCAGTTGTTCCAAATGTTCATATAATCTTTTTTAATACAATAAAGCAGGCCATTCTTCTCCAAAACATTTCAATAACAGGAACCCATAATTCTTCTTTTTATAAACGCAAAATTCAAACGTCTAAGGTGCTACTTCAGTCTTTCGGGGTATCTTTAATTATTTTTGGTGTGTACATTTAATTTTCTTCTTCATATCAAGTATAGTACAGATTTCGAATGCATTTTTACTTTTATCATTGACACAGTAGTTGTATTTTTGCCATGAGAATATTAAAATCATTTTGTTGAACCTTGATTCACTAAAATACATGCACAGATCAGACAAACAGCATATAAATATTTTACGAAATAAGTGTAAAAAAAAAAGATAATAATAATAATAATAATAATAAATTTGGCAAAGAAAAACAAAACAACATGGTCCAGTCAGGCAATCATTACAACAGAAAATACATCTTTTTTTTTTTCTTTTTTCTTTTGGCTCAGTTCGGCCCAGTGCAGTAACTGTGAACAATGTTGTTTTAGTGCAATGAAATTCTAGTCAGTTCTATACTGTAGCTGTCAATGCGTTTTCTCATTGACACCCTTCTTACACTGACTCCATTTTGTCTAGTTTCTCTAGCTTCTCCAAAGCTGTAACAAACACCAGGTGGTCCTCGGGAGACTTGCCATGGGTTTTACTGAGGTGCAGCTTGACTGCGTGTTTGCTGACGAATGTCCGATTGCAAAGTCTGCACTGGTACACGGAGCCAATGTCGTCCTCTGGCGTAGTCAAGGCTGACAGGGAACTGCCGAATGTCATTTTGTCCGTGATCACCTTTGAGGCAGCCTGCTGCTCCCGTAGGTGTTCGGCTGACAGTTTGGACAGGTCCTTCAAGCTGAATCCCAAGTGAGACTCCAGGTGGCTGATATAGGAGGAGGGAGTCCTGAACTGGGAAGCACAGTCGCCACAGAGGAACACAGGCTGGCACGAGTCCATGTTTTTGAGAAACTTGGTGCCACCAGTCCGTCTCAGCTGGTACTTGACATTAGCTAGCCAGTGAGATATGGTCGTCATGGAGAGGCCAGTGAACTTACAGATGTGGACCCTTTCCTGAGGGCCAAGGTCAGTCATAGCGTAGCGGCCTTCTGGGGTCTCCCGTAAACTGGAGGCAAACTGTGCCTGCAGGATAAGGAGGTGCTGGGGATTCCAGTTGGATTGCCTCCCTTTTCTCTTCTGCACTGGGGAGAGATCCTCAAGAGCATCCTCAAATGCACTGCCATCAGCATCTGATTTCTCTGAGATAGAGGAGGGCGTCGACGATTTGGGAGTCAGTCTCCCGGTGAGGTTCTTCACCATATCAGAGATGTCCATTAGAGCGTTCTCTCTCAAAGGAGAGGAAACTGTCTCCGGCATGCTAATAATAGGTTTGTTACCATTTACAATATTGTTGACCACACCGCCGCTGTTGTTATTGTTAGTATTACTGTTACTGTTAGTGCTAGACTTGTTTTTACTCAGGTCTATGGGTTGGTCATTGTTTTCATACAAAGGAAAGTGGTTGGTGGGCTCAGCGGTTTTGCCCTGAGGTGTTGTTGGGTTGAAGGCTGGCTTTTTATCCATCACGCTGTTACTGATTTTGTAAAGCATGGACAGTGGGTCTGCTGCTGGGTTTACTGCTTTGGAGGCCTTACCCAGGTGTGTGTTCATGATTGACTGGAGTGCACTGAGAGGATTGATAAAAGGACTTTCCGGTGAGTGATCAGTGATGATGCCGAGACTGTTGCCGTTAGTCACCGGTGATTGGCAGGCCTCGGGGCCATTCTTGGAATTGTTGTAGATATCCACAAGACTTTCTTTTGGCTCCTTCTTGCAGATAAGTTCGGATTCTGCACCGCCCGGGCTGGCACTTCTCATACCAGATGCTTTAGCTGCGATTAGGTCATTTGGAGAGGCCAATTGCTCTCTCTGCTCCCTCAGTGCAGGTGAGGGGGACTTTACTAGCGAAGGAGGTCGAGCTCGCTCCACGCTCACCATCTTCTCCTCCTTTTCTTTCTTTACAGCGGCAGCTTTCCCTGTCACTTTCTCTACCAGCTCCTCCATGGCAGTGACATTGCTCCTGAGTGGAGTAGGAGAAGAAGGGCTCCGAGGCGAGTGGATGACTGAATTGGAGTCACTCACAAGCCCTCGGAGCCCACTGTTAAACATCGGCTGCATCTGGACACTCTGGATGGTGGGGGGCAGAACAGTGGTCGAGCTCTTTAAAGCACCTTGCAGCTGGTAAGCTGCATGAATGCTCGGATATCCACCCCAAGTGGGAGTGCCTGTCTGAGCCTTGCTAATGGCGCTCGACACGGTGTTTTCAAGGGATTTAAGAATATCTAGACCTTCTTTAGGAGTCTCCTCCAGATCTTCTTCTCGAAGATATTTATATGATGTGGTGTCAGTCTCAACTTTCTCACCCGAGTCATCTCTCTCCTCCTTGATTTTTTTCTCCACCGGCTCCCCACTTTCAACTTTCTCATCCTCACTCACTTCCCTCTTTTCCTCTGAGCCCGAGGAGAGAGCAGGGGACACCGGCTGGGACTTAATACTTCCGGGTACAGGGAGCCTGGTGGTGGTAGGTGGCAGTGGAATAGACTGAATCTTCTCTTCCACCACAGGATCAAACACCAGTTGTTTCCCTTTCTTGGATGCAGAATTTGTGACTTTCAAAAAGTGGCCTGTGACCATCATGTGAGCAGTAAGCTGTTGCAGCGTATCATGAGAGCTACCACACTCCATGCATTTCAGGATCTGAGCTTTCCGTGCTTCAAACTGCCATGTATAGCTGGCGCCATTCTGGTAGCCATATCGGTTGTTTGCAGTTACATACGGATTAGCTGCTGATTTTGCATCTTTGCTAATATCGCCAAGTGATAAACTGCCTCCCCCGCCACCAGTATGGACAGACTCTGGAGAGCAAGGGGAAATTATCGGGTCTTGCATTGCTCGTTTTTTAGTGGCTGTGGGTACCAGTTTAGTGGCCAAGGCTGGCACTGGTTCTTTGAGAGGCACTTTCTGGTAATGCTTGGTCTTGATCATATGAACGCTGAGATCCTGCAGAGATTCAAACGAGTGGCCACAGTACATGCACTTGAGCACCTTCTGAGCATCCTCTTTGCCTTCCATCTCCATCAGGGAGCGTTTGCGGGGTTTGGACCAGCGCTTTCCCTGATCCTCCTCTTTGTCCTTGTTGTCATCTCGATAGTGGCCAGTCTCATTCATATGGACTGTCAAACCAACTAGCGTGTCATAGGCAGCGCTGCAATCTTTACAGCGGAATTTGCTTGCACCAGTGAAGACGGAGCCATACAGCTTATTGTTTTGACGGTAGAGCTGCACTGTGCTGAAAAGGCTAGGCTCTGGCAAAAGATGGTAGGGGGTCTGCTGAAGAGTCTTTGCGAGCGCCGCCTGGTGCCAGTCATAGGCCACAGCACTGCCGTTATTAGTCCCGCCACCGCTGCTCCCGCCGCTGCTGGTTGCATTCTGGATGCTGACAGAGCTAGCTGCTGTGCCATTGGTGTTAACAGTTGTGGTGCCAGTGTGGCTGACAGTGGTGCTGGAGCCCCTGCCATTGTGATGACTGCTGACTATGCTGACCCCATTGCTCTTGTTCGTGGTCGTCGTCGTTGTCGCTGTAGAAACCGGGGCAGAAGAGGCGGCTTCTGATGTGATGAGGGTACTGGTTACGCTGCCAGCTGCAGCAGACTTGGATTTCATGATATCCATTGTAATGCTGGACCAAGAGGCATCTGAAATGAGGTTTGCATAGACGGCTTTCATCTGAGCCAAGCTATCTTGGATAGATAGGCCGTTGCTGGGTGAGAAGGGCATGGTTGTACCTTCCTTCTCGTGACCATCCCGAGAGGAGGTACTTTTGAAGTCTGTAAGTCTGTCACTGGCGTCACTGAGCGGGGACCCATAGCCAGCATCGGGGTTGGTGCCATTGCTGAGGGGAGAGTCTCTGTAACTAGCCGGTTGGCCTCCTTCGACATCATCCTCTTCCTCGTTGCACAGAAATTCAGTGTCCTGGCCATCTAATGAGAGGCCGTCATCCTGGAGGTGCTCTTCCTCCTCTTGAGTGGGCGCCTTAAGTTCATCTTCGGGCATGTATGCTGTAGCACAGACAGAAGACAAAAATTGGAGAAAAAAAAAGTCATATTAGCAATGTGAAAATAAAGATTCTCAGTATATAACACTACTTACACAAACCTCATACGAAATGGAAAATGTGGCCCTTGAACCACCGCAATTGTACGCCTGTGTCTCCTTGTATGCATGCATGACTTTATATTTTACACACATGTGGTTCCGAAAGCGTGTGGTGAAAAAAGCCTCCGAGGGAAATATAAATCACTGCGCTTCTGACAGTTGTCCTTTTCCTACCCAACTCCCTATTCCTTCACACATGCCTCATGTTTCCTGGGAAATGACTGTCTGCTTGGCCTTGTTAGTCAGCTGCATGCTTGCATGTCCAACTCCCTTTTTTACTCTTTGTTTTTCTATTCTCGAAGCTTTATTGCCTCTCAATCATCCAGTCCGTGAAGTTCAACTCCTCAAATGTTAAGATTATGCAACTGAACTGGTGCCGGAAAAAAAAGAACACTAATTGGAAGGTATTGCAGCTTTTCCTAACCCAGTCAACCAAGCTGAAGGTCACTCCCATTTGAGATAATCAGCACAGAAACTGACAAAGCAATGTTATTTGGAATCAGACTGCTAGTGATTGTTCAAAAGACGAGTATAGAGTAGACAGACGATGCATTGTAAAAATGAACAACCATTGAAGTACATAAAGTAGAGGCCGGGGGCAAGATATGTGTGAGTGTGTGTGTGCCCCATGCACCGGGTAGGGAACCCACTGCAAGCAACCATAAGCAAGAACGACATTAAGTGGTTGGGGAAAATGTGAATGGAAAGTAGACACGGGGAAACAAGAACAAGTAAGCATGAGCTGTTGGTTTTTCTAGGCGAGAAGGGGGGAGTAAGTAGAAACGGGAGAAGGAAAAAAAGAGAGGCAGGGAGACAGGAAAGACAGCCCCCTAGCTTCTTCCTTTATCTCCTTCCTGCATGGTGAGATGTGTGTCCTAGATGCCAGTATCAATCTTTCCTGATGAAACAGATGTGCTGTCAGCTTCAAACGGCACGCTAACCTGTCATATCATAATCTAAGTGGACATAATACCTGATATATATACACTGGCACCATTTACTGCTGCCTGAGAGGAGATGGGTGGATGAGGTGGGGGAAGTGAGCAGCTGCACCATGCACTGTGACTATGTGATGATGTGCATTTGAGCGCATCGGTTTGGGAATGCGCGTTAGCCTGCACGCTCACCTTCACAATGCAGCGCATCCTTAGCTGCTCTTACAGTGCAACCATAATATTGTCTATAAATCGAGAGTGTGCTGTGTGCTGCTGATACACCCTTCTCCAAATGAGCAATTTACCCCCATCCCCACCTCAATGCCTGACAGGATTTCAGTGAAATGAGAGCACTACAGGAGAACCTGGCTGCGCTTCAATCCCACTGACAGACTGAGACCGAGACAGTTTCTAAAACTCCTGAAAATCCCTAACACAGCAGATTAGCATTATGTGATGTACTCTCTACAACACATCTGCAGTGTCTCCTGTTAGGGTGCATTCCGGCACCGATCTGCTTACAGTGCATGAGGATGTCAATGCATATCACCCATTGGTTATACAATGCAACCTGCAGAATGGCTAGCCATTCATCACGAGCACCATTGTACAGTGGGAACAACCTAGCTGAGTCACTCACGTCAGCTGCAGAACAAAAATAGCTAAAAACCCCAATAGTTGGAAGTACAGAAATCACATTGTCGGAACGAGACAGAGAGAAATACTCTATGTGGATGAGTGACAAAACACAGACTGCAATAAGGAGGGGTTTTGAGCGATGAGCGGGTCGCCAGGGAACCCTTTGACGATGCCTGTCAATCAATTTCTGTCCTGCCATGTTGTCATGGAAACAACAAAGAGGGAGCTATCAAAAGCACAGAGACAAAAGAGTGGCAGAGAGAGACATCTGTAAAAATCATAGGCAGTATCCAGATTGTTTTGCAAACCATAAATGTACATTAGTGATGAAACGCGGTTAAAGTTAGCCTGAAATAAATGATCTCCGCTTCGCCTTTGAAATGCTCGTCTGACAGGATGCTGAAATCTGAATTGGCAATGAGGAGGTAAAAATATTAAGGATCAAACCTGTACACATCAATCACTGCTACTTGAAGATGTGTGATTGTAACTTGCAATCATATTAACCCCTCCCCCTGCCCCTCTAACATCACCACCGCGGATTTTGCGTCCTGGACGCACGTATGCAATGTCACCGCAGTAGGAAAGGGCGGGCTACGGGTGGGCTGGAGCTGGCATCCCTGGCGGTTTGGATTGCAGAGAGGGTGATGGCTGCGAGCAGGGCCATCTGCACGGGCACCAAAGCGCTTGTCACTTTTGCTTGGGAATGTGCCGCGATCAAGGAGACAGGCGGCAGCGTGGCCAAGAGAGTGCCACGACTCACTGTCACAAAGTGCAGCGATCAAGCCCCGCCACCAGCCACTCTCGCAACAACGGCAAGATATTAGCATCTCGGTGTATCTCTCATCCACACTGTTCTATGCATGTGGGTCAGACGCTCTTAATAAAAAGTGAGACATCAAATATGGTAAGGACTAAAAAGGTTTAGTTGCCCCTCTGGATGTTATTAAGGACCCCTTGAAAAACATAACGCGCTATAAAGTTATAAAGTAGGATCTCCTGTCTCATGCTACAAAATTCTGGACAAAAGGCCAAATGGCTCCAAGAGGCTGGAAGAAGAAAGTGTGACTTTTCTCAACTGCTTGATTAATTATTACTCAAAGTAAAAAGGGGGGGGGGGGGGGGGAAACACTTCCCTTATGTATACGACAATATGATGTATCATGGAATTGTCCTTGCAGTCTGCGCTGCACTATGTAAAAAAAAAAACAAAAAAACAACCCTCTCAAAGAGCAGACCAGGGGGGAGAGCTTGCAGCCCAGAGAGGACAAAGACAGACACTTGATTATATTTAGCAGTGAACGCCCTTCATCCTGTGTCAATATAAAATTGAGCTTCACAGTGTGACAACATGGTTGACCTAAGCAGAGAGCATCTTTAAAACATTCTCCCCCACACGCAGTGACTTTTTTATAACTTGATTCCTGTAAACGATACCAGATTGAATCCAACCAGAGTACACGTCTGCAATTTGGCAAGGAGTGGAGCGGCAACACATCACTCCTTTTCAAAACTTTGCTATCTCTTTCCCACCCATCCGTTTTTTTTTTCTTCTCTGCTTTCTCCCTTCTTTGCAGAGAGTCTGCTTGGTTGTTAAATCAATAACACTCTCTGTCAGGCTCGCAGAGCTTCACCATTTGGCCGCTGTCAAAGCCAAACAAACCAGATAAGAAAGGCAGAAAGGCGATGAAACAAGAGTGAAAAGAAAGAGATGAAACCAGTCAGCCTCTCCTCACCAGCCCCTTTTCTCCAACACCCCTTCTTCTATTTATTTGCACACATTTCTTTATTTATTTGATGTGCGTTGGCGAAGAGGGGGCAATCACAGCAGTCATTTGCAGCACTAATGTCCAATCGCAGGCCCCTTCACTCATGTGATTTAGCCAGTGCAAGACTGGGTTTACAGAGAAAAAGGCTGCCGGAGGTGGTTGCTGCGTGGCGGGATGGGGGGAGGTTGCGGGCCGGGGCCATTTAGGTTGGCCCCTAATAGGAAACTGGCAGTCTTATTCCTTCCCCAGATTCTGTTTGTCACCCTGCTCTCCATTACGTGCCTCTCAACACTGATGGCTTCGGACAGGAGCTGATCAAAAAGCCATCACTTGACCTACACGCTGTGGCAGAATGAGACGCATGCTGCACGAGAGCTCAGTGGGGAGAGGGAGATGAGATAAAAAGAAAAAAAAAAAAAAAAAGAGGAGGAGGAGTTTTGTTAGATAGAAGAGACAGTGCAGCAGTGAGGAGCGTTGCAGGGGAGGGGTGATTGCTCTCGGACCGGGACAAGAAGGCTGTAAATAAAATGACATTATTATTTCCTCTGTCTCGTCATGTAGAAAAGCCAATTATGGTAATGCTGCTGCCGGCGTGTCAGGGGGAATGTTGGGATGTGCTTCCCGTGAAGCGGCTAACATGAGAGCCATGGCCTGCTGAGGAACACGGGGCCTAATTTTGACAGCAGATTGCAAAGAAAAAGGCAGAGGACAGGGAGACAAGGGGACGGGGATACGGACAACATAAAAAAGCTGTAAAAGCTTTGTTATGTTATGTACCATAAGAGCCGATCAGGTGTGCCACGGGAAATTATTCAATTTCACATAATTGGTCTGAAAACCTCTTCTTTATGTACTACAAATGATGTACCTTTGTCCATGCATCTATGCCAGTGACATACTGTATAGTTGACAGACAGAACCATTAAACGCACTTTCGCTAGTTGGCAGGAGGTACAATTAGCTGCTTGTTGTCATCTGTACACCAGAAAGATTACACATTGAATCAGTAAATTTGCTGAGGAAAAAAAAAAAAAAAGAAACACGATTATCATTATTATTTTTGATGGTGGTGTGCATGAGCTTTTCTGAAGGTAAAATATATGACTTGTCTCATAAACGGTTGGGAAACGTTGACCTAAAGTGACCAGTATTTGCAAAGCATTCGAGTGCTGCATTGCAAATACTCTACAGGAGAATTTACACTATGAGCTCAGCCAACCTCAGAGGCGCTTTCAAGAAAAAGTTCAGGAGTACTACTCTGTCATACCTGAACATTTGATGAGTTGAATTATGCAAAGATGACAGCGAACGAGCCACATATTGAGGGTGAAGGCGATCATTTACTAATTCGCTCTCATCTGAATGTAGCCGTGCCTCCAGTGTGCCACAGGGGGGCTCACCTTCAAGTAACACCTCTGGTACAGTACCCCTTTGACTCCCGAGCCCCCCACCCCCTTCTCGTTTAATACCATCAACCTCTTCCGCTACCCCAGACGGGCTCACATGAGCCTCTCCCCAAGTGGAATAATGGAAGCATATGGCCTAGGCAGCACCTACAGGGCCTTAAATAACTGCTGCAGCATTCCAACTGGATGTACCAATTTATCTCTCAGCCCTCTCTCCAGCCCATTTCAAAACACCTCTAGCCTGAGTTGAGCTCAGCAGATAGCAGCAGATGGGACATGTTATTCTGCAGATACATAGGGCTGCATAATGGACCTAAGCAGAAAGTGGTGTGTGAATGTGAATAGGCGGTGTGCAAATAGGATTATTGCAGAAATTCTGCATTACTTGCAGATGTTTAGTCAAGCACCGGTAACTACCGTTTGCTAATAGAACCGTGTAAAAGACTGTTTTAGAAAGCAAAGAAAAGCAGTAATAAAAAAAAAGCTCCCTGGGTGGCTCAGGTTCAATGTCTTCACCGGCTGCCATAATCGTGCTGTGGGAAAGTCAGCTACTTGCTCACCTTGAATAAAAGCATCATGCCTAAATGTATCCGTTGGGGCTTAATGTTGGGAGTACAAGACTGTAGGTCAAGCAGAAAGGAGCAGAGGTCAGACAGGTAGTCAGTGCTAAGCTTGTAGAGGTCACGCTCCCATGTAAATACATCAATATGACCCACAGACACCCTTCTACCTGACCTCGAAAAAAGGAGCTATGGATTAACGGAAGCTCTGTCTTTGTACATATGATTATGTGGGCATACAGGTGTGGATCCGTGTCAGCCTGGTTAGCATGTGTGTGTGTTTATGTTTGTGTGTGTGTGTGTGAGGGAGCGAGTCAAGAGAAAAGAAGTGTGAAAGGTACTACTGTTTTATTTATAGAGTAAGCACTATTTATACCCAACTCAAAGATGGGTTCAGAGAAGCAGCTTGTGGGCCATTGCCAAGATCACTCTCAATTACAGAGGGCGCGTGCACACACACACACACACATGCAAACACGAAGGCAATGTACGCTAGGAGGTGAATGACCAAAGATTTTTTTGTAATCGACTATAATGTGTTAAAAGTAAACGAATGCTATTATATCCGGTCCGCAACTTTTTTTTTTTTTTTTTTTGCCACAGACCGGTTCCACTTAAAGACACATTTCGACGGACTGGCATAGAAACAAATAAAAACAAACGATTAAAAATACAACTCACCAAGACAGAACCCTGCGTGTTTTCCTTCACTGAGCCAGGCAGGCTATCCTGTGTTCCAGAGCAGAATTGTAGCGAGGCTCCCCCCCCTTAAAAATTCAAGCATTTCTCTAATTCACTGTTTGCATTTCACTTATGCTTTTACTGGACTGGAGTCAAAGTTCTCGATAACACGCATTTGTTGTCCGTGTGTTATTGGACATGACTAGTGGCAATCGGAATGACTGATTAGACAACTTCTAGCTCTGAAGGGGAAGTCAGCCTCCCAAAATTATTTGCCTATACTGGTCTAAACACACCATTCTGATTAATGTTGCGTTTGTGGTAGGGGTAGGCGATATATATCATCATCGATATTATCGTCAACGTTTATACAATGTGCAAATTTACATTATCGAGTATTTATACTGTCCGACGAACGAGTCCATCGATGGCTGCAATGAAGGAGAAAGTGATGAAATCCTCATTCGGCGAATCAGCGTGCATAAACGGCGGCGAAGGGGGAGGGAGTTATAAACCAATCTGTGAATCAGCAGGCAGAATTCAGTCACGTGACTCACCAGCCGAGGGAACACAACATTGTTTCAAATATGGACGAGTGTCGACGTAATTTAATTGCAAGTCCACGTCCCTAGCCGGGAAATGAAACCTTCGCTTAGTTGAGCAAACAAATACACCCTGCCAGTGTCAAAGCAAGTAAACGTTGGTGACACCATCAGCATAACATGACTTTATGTGAGCGTGTTAAACTTAACAGGATGTTCGATATTCTCTTAACAGTCAGCTTACACGCTCGTAGTCTGCATCTTAACTACACTTGCGATCACGTGTAGTATGTGTAAGAAAATTTCGCCAAGTGTCTGTCAAAAGATTGCAGCTGAAGTGGTCGTCACTACAAACGTATATGCTATAACAACGCTAGACACTGCATCTCTCTTACTGTCTGTGTTAAGGAGTCTCCACAAATTACATTGCTGTATTCTAGGGTGACGCATGTGACATAAATCACCATACATCAAATAAAACTTTTTGTTTTCATTCTAACAGCTGTAGTAAACACCTGGCCTCATTCTGAGTAGGCAGTGGTAGACCAGTACTTACCCCAGCTCAAAATCTGATGATATTTGTCGTTAGGGAATAATAGGAGACATTCAATTCACATAAATATTCACAAAAATCAATAAAAACACCATGTATAGTCGAGACATAATTGAAGTTCGTCATTGTTAATGTACAAATGTTTTGCAGATGTATGCCGCATTTTACGACATAAACAAGAGCTGTTGTTTACAAACGCTGTATATCCATAATTGTTCTATGAAGGAAGTGCAGATTTACTTTTTTTTTTTTGTAGAATATCGTCCAATTATTGTTACCGAGATTTTGGACAAAATGTTGTTGTTTTTTTTGTTGTTTTTTAGCTCATATCGCCCACCCTTAGTTTGTGGAATATGAGTTAAGCAGCAAAATCCACCCGTTTTTAGCCATCTCGGGGGCGGCCATTTTGTCACTTCTGTCGACTGAAAATGACATCATAGTTGCTCAAGGCTCAGTTAACAACCAATCAAGGCTCACTTGTTTTCTAAAACCGAGCCATGATTGGTTGTTACCTGAGCCCTGAGCAACTTTTATGTAATTTCCAGTCGACAATCAGTGGCAAAATGGCTGCCCTCTGAGATGGACGAAAACGGGTGCACTTTATCACTTATTTCATATTCCACAAACACAATATCAATCAGAATGCTGTGTTTAGACTAGTGGGGCTGCATAGAACATATTATTATTATTATTATCATTATTATTATTGGTATTTTAATTTTTGGGTTGACTTCCCCTTTGAACATTAATACAGAGACTCGTCAAGTTGATTAATCGGTTCAACCACTAACACATGCACATGTA
The DNA here is from genome assembly GCF_054856515.1 of Filicampus tigris. Classification (NCBI taxonomy): domain Eukaryota; kingdom Metazoa; phylum Chordata; class Actinopteri; order Syngnathiformes; family Syngnathidae; genus Filicampus; species Filicampus tigris. The sequence continues at coordinate 23,570,111 of NC_141224.1, read as the reverse complement.
CACACAAATTAGGTAAGGCTAGGCAGCAAGCAACATTGGGTCTTTCTTTCCACAAGCACAGTTCTGTTTTTTTCCCAGCCACACTGACTGAGTGTTCTTCACGGAGTACAGGAGGGTTTAACATGCTGGGGATCAATACCGTGAACCAGCAGCAATCGATAGTAATTCATCTGTCTTTTTTTTTTTTTTTACATGTTCATTCTCACTCACTCTCGCCATGTACAGAACCACAGCAGCGCAATACGTAAATAAACACACAGACATACCCATAACCACAAATTGCAGTAACACACACCTGAATATCTAACACGATTGCAGTCTTTATACAAACGCAGGTTCAGTAAACCCGTGAGGAATTTATTTATTTTTATTGAGCATATCAGCCCATCCTGGTCTTCTCTGCATAACAAGGCTTGTATAATTAAACCATAAATTTAAGGGCGCTCCTTTAATTACCACAGACAATGTCAGGAGGCAGCAGAGTAAACAAATGGCTTTGAAGCGAAGTAAGAAAAAAAAACACTCTGACGGACCAATGGAGATATTCGATTTGGTGGGCTTGTTGTTGCATTTGAAAAGAAAGAAATGCGTATACTGTAAGTGTAAAGGGAGTATGATATGGATGTCCTCCTTCTTTTTCCAAGAAAGGTTTTGAGTAATGCAGGCTTCCTGCAAAGTGAAAGGAGGAATAACCAGTGTAAGCTTATCAGTGTGAGCATGACTATGCGCAAATCTGTACATCTGCATGAAGAGGGTGGGAGAAGGTTTAAAAGTGTGTCGAAGCATTTGTCTCTTTTATGGCTTATACAGTTAGTATATTGCATTTGTGTGTAGATGCGTGAATGCGTGCGTGCACACGGGCACATTTCAGGTCAAAGTCAACATGCAGGCCTGCTTCCCAGCAGCTCAGCTAATTACACAAGAGCCCCGAAGGCCACTTAGAACAGGTTAGCTAATTAACAAACAGACTGATTGCAGATTAATTGAGAGGTGTTCCTAATCCCCCTAAACACAATGACAAATGCTAACTGGTGCTAATTAGGTCGGTATGGAAGAGCGGATGTTGTATTTACAGTTGTAGTGGCTCGTACGACTCAGGTGCCTTTCAAATCCATCCATCCGTTCCTCGCACGATGGTCACGGGTGTGAGCTGACTTTTGCCACAGGCAGTTTACTCTCGAAGCTGGGAGGCAGCCCGTCACAAGGCACAAATAGACAACCATCCAAATTTACATTCACCCTACGGAGTATTCGGTTAATCTACCATGCATGTTTGTGGAATCTTGGAGAAAACCGGATCACCTTAAGAAAACCCACACACGCACGGGGGGGGACAAACTCAACATAGCAAGGCCAGAGCCTGCATTTGAACCCACGGCCTGACATCTGTGAGGAGGATGTGCTAACCAGTCAGTCATCATCTAATGAATGATGTGAATTATATAAGAATAAAAATATATAATTCAATAAAGTCAGTTATTAGCTTCAGTTAGGACGTGAGGGAATAAGACAACCCAAAACTTCCTGCCTCACGGAGGTTTTGCAGTATGTGTGCCTGTGACCTTCTGCTGGCCCATAGGCCTGAGTTCATGTCTGCTTCCTTGTACTAGTATAGGTCATGAAACCTGAAACAGCTTCAACACAATGGGCTATGGCGGATTACTGCAGCAAATGGAAGCAATAGGTCCCTCAGGGGACCTGATCCAGCACCCATCTGTGTGATGACTGCCGGTGGGAAATGCACACTGCTTTATCCCCCTAACTCTCTCTCTCTCTCTCTCTCTCTCTCGCTCTCTTTCTCTCCCTATCTCATATCACAAAAATAACTCTCTATTCGTTCAGACACTTCATTAGGAACAGTCGCAGAAACTAAAGCAATTCAAAACAATTAATTGCATATACAAAACGACTAATGGTCAGTTTCAAGATATTAACAATGTGTTATTGCTTTGGTTATAGTTTGAAGAAATGTATAGTTAAATTAAATCAAGTAAACAAAATATGACATATATGTGGTGCTGTTCTACACCTCAGCATCCATCCATCCATCCATCCATGCATCTACTGTAGACTGTTCTGCTTTTCCTGTTCAGGGTCATGGGTGAACTCGAGACAATCCCAGCTGACTTTACACTATGGGCAATTTAGAGACTTTAATCAAGCTAACATGCATATTTTGGAATGTGTGAAAAGATGAAACGCAATACCCGAGTGGACAGGGAAAGAATGCAAAGCTCATACAGAAAGGCCCAAGCCGAGATTCCGACCCAGAACCTTCTGGCTGTGAGGCTGGCAGGCAAACCGCATTCATCTGAAAATCTGAATTGACAGCTCATAGTTGGTGGTCACTGTGTGCACAGGTTTAGCTTATAAATTGGCCAGTGATTGTAAAGCTCTTATTTCTTTGCTGGTCTCTTCAACTAAAAGTTGCTGGATTTCTTGTAACCGGTTGCTCTGATCTGTATGTAGCACTTTTCTTGCCACACTGACTTTGTACATCTTCCTCATGGCGTCGCGATATGCTAAACTGCGCTTTTTGTGCTGTTGCTCTCTGTTGTAGTTGGATGGCTGTCTATCAACAATTAGTTTCATGTTTTCAATGTTTGTACCACATTGTATTGTTATTGTTATGATGTGAATTGTGCTCCGCCTTCTTGGTCGGATCGCCCTTGAAAAAGAGAGATCAGTCTCAGTGGGTTGCTATTTTCTGATTAAATACAGATTACAATTGACTGATATCACTCTGCCATACCCAATGCATACGCGCGGACACACATACACAACAGTCACACACCTGTGTATTTTAAACTGCCCCTGCTAAAAACACACACTCATATTTCACCTTTCAACCTCTGACCACCATCATCACCGTAAGTCTCCTTCCATTTAATAATCTTCCCCTTTGTCCGTGCATTCCTTTCTTCACTACCACCTGCACCTTTCTAAATCCCGCATCACCTGATTACACACACCGACAACAAATACACCCTCAAGCACACCCAAATCTCACAGGACAAACACATTCATTAAGTACACACACACACACACACACACACACACACACCATCCATGACAAGACAACAGCCAGCAGCAGCTGCTTCCATCTCCTAGCAACGGCCAGCCTGATACATGACCCAACGATGGATAATTACCGTAAATCACCACAGCTCACACACTAACAGAGAGCTGGAGGTAGGAGAGCTGGGCAAAGAATAGAAAACAAGGACATAGGTGGGAGGGAGGAGAGCAAATTGGGGGGAAGCGGGTGGGGGGGGGGCAGTCAGAAATACTGCGCCTGGACTGGTCATGTGTGTACTAATGCACCTTGAATAGCTCAAATTCATTTGCCTTTTGAAGCGCACGTTCATTCTGTCTTCGCTGTGCAAATGGACTCTGTCATATACAGTACAAACACACACTCTAGCAAAGGGCCACACCAAATAAATCCATGCATGACCACTATTGAAAATACATGACTGAGTTTCAATAGTGTGCAAAACACGGGGGGGAAAAAAGGCCCACCTGCAGCTGCACTGGGGGTATTATCGCTGTAATCTGAAACTGTAGGCCACGCCTCCTACTGAAACTGTCAGCCGATTCTGCTCTTTCATATAGGCGCCAATCAAAGGGCAGACGGTGCTGAAAGGTGGGCTGTGATGACGAGAAACAGCTGCATTGCTAAAAAATAAATGACCATCAACATGGTATGGTTTCATTTATCACTGTAATTGATCTACATTTTACAAGATGCGTTGATTTGATACACTTCAAATTTCCTCTGGTGTAACTGTTTTTTGCAAATAAGCAGTTGCAAACGTTAATTGAAAAAAAGAATGCACATGTAATAGTGTCGTTTACTTCATGATCTCTGTCTTTCCTTCATTCCTTCGTCACTGTGCCTCACTTTTCTTCCCCTCCCGTGCGAGTCCCGGCTTCTGCAGACATTTGATCTGGCTGCCTTGTGATAGATTGACAGGTAATGAGGAGGTTGAAGGGGCGACAGAGACAGGAGCAGGTGTTCAGCGCAGTCTTTTTGGCCAGCGCTAAGCTGCCATGTCCTTCACTGCTACACCTCACCGCGCCACTCTTCCTTGCTCACGCACTGAATTCTTCCTCTCCTTTCCTACCTTCTCATCCCTTTCACCATCCCCCTTTCTCTTCCTGAGCAAAGAGGACTATGCAATCCATCACACAATGACACGTCGGACATGGACTGTCTTTATATGAAGGGAAAAAAGAACAGCGCTGTGGAAATAAATAGATAAATGAACATTGAGTCCCATGGCAGAGGGAAAGTAGGACTTCAATTGGTTCATTCAGACTGTTTCAAGGAGACCATCAGACTGATTTGTACCATCCAATGTCGATGAAACTTTTTTTTAATCCACTTAAAAACACAACTTGCTTGATATCGCAGAAGAAACGACTAGCTCTACACCATTTCAATATGAATATAGCCAAGAATCTATGTTTCACTCAATATCTAAATCCCTGAGCACACAAATGTGCAACAAGGTCAGCAAGGTGACATCCGTTTTCACCTTCTCATATCATGTACTTAGACCGATTACCGGCCGGGCCGATTATCAGCGCCGATATTCTGCATTTATGCGAATTAGTTTCGGCCTTTTAAAAAAAGTCTGCTGGCCGATAATAAATCAATTTAAAACTGTGTTAACTTGAAGGAACTATTTATTTAAATTTCAGTTAACTTTTTAAGAGATTCTACTGACCCTGGGACCCTTTGTTTTTGTTTGGAATCAAAACAAACTTAAATGATTATTTTTTTTGCCAATACGCTAATATTTTCCTTTTTACTGAAAATGAATATCGGCTCCAAATATCGGTTATCGGCCACTTTGATTAATGATCTGAAAAAAACGTAGCAGACTATCTGTAATGTATTATGTGGTGGTTCTCCGATTGATCGGCCACTGATCATGATCGGCGATCGGTGACCACTCACAGCCCGTACTTTGCGGTCTGCAGCCAACTAGAGACCAGCTTATGTGCAGTGTTGCTCCCCATTTCCTGAACACTGCACCTTAGAGACCAAACCAGTAACTGAATCATAATATGCATCTGTGCATTTTTTGCCACTGTCAAATTGAAATAATGTCATGTTTCTGTATAATAAAGGGCAAATAAAATAATTGCCGGATTAATCAATCATCAGCGAGCAGAGCTAAAATTGAAAACCGTGCAGCTAATCCATGTGATCAGTATGGGGTGATCTCACTCATGGATGATCGGCATCGGCAGCATAAGACCCTGATCGGACTGAACCTGATTCATAATGTAAAAAATATATGCTAACTCCCACAGAGCGCGACTATGAGGCCTTAAAGGTGTTTTTTTATTGTGAGAGGTATTAATTAAACAGTTTATTCTTGTTTGTAGTCTGCGGTGGTGTAGAACTGAAGGAGTTTGCTTCCCTTTTTTAGTCACAAAGAGGTTAAAAATATCACAAACAGCTCTGTCTGATACTGACTCTGACGCACATGCAAATCTACATCAGTGCAAACTACAAGTAAAATAATGCATACAGTATGTTCTTCAATACGATTCTGACAGCCTGAATCAAAAAAGAGCTTTAATATCTTTCTCTCTCTCTCTACTCAACAACTTTGCATGCATCTCTTGTGTTGGATCTCAAGCGATTGTGTGTTGGTCTGGGTAGGAGCCCCTCTACTACTGACCTGTTTCAGTCCTGCTGACTCTGCACTGCCGAGTGTCATAGCTCACCAACCAAACATGCAGGTGGAGTGCAGAAGACAATTTAGTGGGAGTAGATTTCTGACAAGAATGAAAAGGAAGGATGGATGGCATCGAAAAGGTCAAGCAAGGGAAAACGTCTTTTCAAAGAGTTATTTCCTTCAGGTTTGCTGCTCTGTATTTAAGGTTGCTTTCTTGACAAGTGAAATGGCTAACTAACCACTGTAGCGTGAATGTATTTTGAAGGCAGGAAAGGAGCAGCTTGTTCTGTTGTCAAAGGTGCAGAGACAGGAGAGTGAAAACAACAAGGTTTAGGCTTATAAATCCATCTCTCTGGTTTACAACCAACACTAAAGGGCAAGTCACCCTCCTAAATCAGCAGGCCAGAGGAGACACTCCGGCTCAAACGGGAAGCATTTGCATGTTTCTCCAAGCATTCCTGAGAGGTGAACAAAGTAAGCAGTTATATCAACACGATAGTTCAAACACTTGAGATTGATGAAGAATGTTGATTACACTCAACATGATGGATGCCACGGACTCACTGCCATAAAGGACTTTTGGAAAGCAAAGTGGGAGTTTGTATACAAGTTCAGATTTTATCAACATAAAATATCAACATTTTTAATGCTGCACACCCACAAATGGATTTCATGTTGAAATCCAGCACCTGGGCAACTCTCCTTCTTATTCATAGTTACATAAATGTTGCATCACCTGGACAGTCTTAAAGCACTTTAATTATTAAAAGGAAAGCCAGATAAGAGTGTAGAATTAAAGAGGAAGCCTCCGAGCTTAAAATGAGCCTTTCCCGATTGTCAGCGTTCTCAAAGGGAACCTGCCATGTGAAAAAAAAATGTCACGATCACATTCAAACACACTTTGCCATCGTTTAATATCTCTAATAGCCACACATATGTGCACAAACTTGCACGCGGGCGCACACACAGACCAAACACACAAACAGACACCCACATGTACGCACTTTTTAAGCCCTCGCTTGGCATCAGCTGTCACGCAACCTGTCTCGGAAAACTAAGCAGAGACAGACGCTGTCAACTTAGAGTGCCTCAAATGCCCACATTGAGAAAGGCAGAGGAGAAATCAGGCCTGTCTCCCGGTATAATTTGCACTAATCCTTCATGGGGAGATAGTAAAGTCTACGGCATATCTGCCTAATAGCATCAGTCAGCGGCAGGTTCTAATCTCATATTTAGACCCGTTTCCATCACGGACTGACGACAAAAGCACCAGAACACAGTGTGATTACCTTCTTCTCCTTTTTTTACATTTCTGCATGACTTGACTTCTGATAATGGCGGAGGTTTGACAAAAATGAAAGAAGCAAAACTTCATCTCTTAGTGGAGGTGGAAAGAAAGTCATTCCAGGCGACTGTAAAACCGGGACGAGGTAGACGGAGGGAAAGGGAATAAAGTAGCTGCTTATGCACTACTTTGAGTAAACCTGCTGAAGCCCGCGCACACAATCACGCATGTGTACATTTACATTCACAAAAACACATACAGTATTTGTGCGCGCGCACGCACTCACACACACACACACACAAACACATCTTTTGATTGCATTTACAACCTGTGGTGTTTGTCCTGCTCTGCTGGCTGCTTTACCGCATGCATTTGAATGTGGACTGGAGTGCATCCCTCTCTTTCAGACAGCACCATAAAAGAAGACACACACAATGAGGGCTCTTTTCAGTCGAGTGGGGCTGCCCGGGGGTAGGGAAGCACCTCCAAAACTGCCACAGTGCTTTAACTTGCGTCACAATGTGGTGCTAAGCCTTTCTGAATAATAAGAGATTACTCATAAAGATGACAAACAGAACAGAAACAAACTACACAAATGCCTTTTAGTAGCAGGTTTTCACTACAACCGCACGTGGGTGTGCGTTTGCGTTTGTGTGCGTCTGCCGAAAGAAGGGAGACAAAAAGTAGGGGCAGTAGTGCAAGGATCCTAATGAAGCCGTAAATCTGAGTCCGATGAGAACAGAGTCTGAAGGGAGATCACATCACTGGAGATCAATGCAGACAGCCGTCCACACACACAAATGGATAAAGATGCCAGACGCAAACACATGCCAGAATTCCCAAGCGAGGCCGACTTATGGATGCACAAGCGAGTACGTGTGCATTAACGCAAGGAGACCAAAGCGCCCGCTGTCATCTCCGAGCTATTAAAGTGTGTCCATGCTGTCCCGCTAGAACCCACCCATGGGTTCAGGAGTCCCACCTTTTTTGTTCAATCCAGCTCGTCGGAATCACATCGGCGGTGATGTATGGTGCCATAACTCTGATGGCCACAATCAATCTCTGCTTTAAAGACGCATCCATCTTCTGAAATGCTGATGGTGGGGTGAGGGGCAGGAGAAGGAGAAGCAGGAAGTAAAGAGTGCCGGCCAGACCATATGGTGGGATGTGTTTGGGCTTCCGATAGGTCATGTGGGATCCATTGAGTGATGCCTGTCAGCTCACTTTTGGATTCAAGAACAAAAAAGACTCATGAAGATACATGACAATGGTGTCTTCCAAAATCCAAACCGTTGCACCGACATGCACACATCAATAGACAATAAATTGCTTCCCCCAAACACACTCCAATAGCTTCAAAATCAATTACAATTACGATTATTACACTCCACGATTACAAAATCAGCATAATCGTTATGAACGATTATTAATATTCATTTATAATTAACGCGCTGTTGGTTTACACAAGGAAATCATACTTGAATTTGCTCATTTTTTTTGTAATAACAACAAATTTCATCCATTTTGTTTGATCCAAAAGGAACTTACATTTTTTTGAATTTATAATTTTTTACATTTAAACACTTTCTTGTTTTGTACCAAAAAATAAATAATCGTGATTTCAATTATTACCAAAATAATCACAGTTAATATTTTTTTTTATAATCAAGCAGCCCTACTACATTTCGGTAATAATTTGAGTACAATACATCGGGTTTATATCCCTGGCGTCGGGCGGCGTCGTCGTATCACCAAAATCATCACATCAGGAGACCCCAAAAACGCCATGTTTGTTCAAACATTAACATTGCATCATCAAAGAGAGTGAGCCATTTTCAACACTTTAGATTGGTCATTCGTTTGTACTAATAACACCCACATTGACCAATAGTATAGATGTGTGAAAAAAATATTGAATTTACCAAATTGTGACATAGGAGGCTGGGGCAGGACGCCAGCGATATGGTTTCAAAATACTTAAGTCTTCACTACTGAATGCAACACTTTGCTCTGCTCTGGACCAAAAGCTTTTCTTGGCTATTGCTCGACTGAAACACTCAGCATTGGAACTCCCACACGACACACTACCTTGGGCTGTGTGCACAGAGGAGGGGGCGGGAAGGATTTAGTAGACTGAGACGGGAGAGTTTAAAGGAATGAACTATTCATGACCTCAAGGAAGGGTCACCACTCCGTGATGCTGCCGCTGAATATTCGCCTCAGTGACATCGAACGGCTTTTAACCCCCGTAGACAAAGAAGGGAAACATTTAGACTGTCAGGAAGGCTCCCTCGTGTTTTTTTCATTTTGGATTTCGCTTCTTTTCTGTCGCTCACCACCTCATGCTGCTCAAAGTTGGATTTTTCATTACTGAACAAAGACTCTCACATAGTTTCTGCAGAAGCTCTTCAGGATTTCTGTCCTGTCGGCCAGGTAGCTACGATTAGAAGAGTTACTTTTGCGTTCTGCTATTATAGTATGTTTAGAAGTTGTTTTATGATTTCAATAAAACGTAGAAGGCATGGTGCGATCCGATCCACGGTATCAAGTACGGCCAAAATGACTGGATTGGTATCAAATTTGATTACTTTTTATTAGAACCGCTCCATGAGCCCAAACTCGGCACGGGCTCGCGAGCGTCTACGTTTTCGTCATACCGGAAATACAACTACTTCCCGCTTCGGTGTCTAAAAATCCTGGGAAACGTAGTCATACTCGTGTATTGCTGTGGACAGACAAACGCAAGCTCAGCGTTTCTGGCTGGCGTTTCCACTCTTACAACAATGTTAAAACCAGCGAGGCACACAACACAGCCAGCTTCTAATAGCTGCCAAGACTCGTTTACAGCTGTTGAACTGTCAAACAACATAGCTTAGCATTAGCCACAGTAACAACCACCGTTTTTTCTTCGTCTTTTGGAGGGTCCTCCTCCTCTGCTCCGCTCGAATTAACTCCCGCATACACGGCGAACAAAAAGTGAGACACGCGGCCTGCATGCGGCGCTACCCGATATTTCATGTGCGGTTGAATCTAGCATAATAGCACTAAATATAACAATAAAACATAGCGTACAATTAGAATAAATTGAACATACTGTACATGCTTCAATATAATTTGCCTTATAACCCAGTGTGGTGAAAATGAGTGACATTGTGCCTAGTAATGCTGTTTACCTAATGGCCTGTAAAATATGGTCCACGTGACTTCTGTGTGTTTTCCTTCTTTCTTTAGGAGACCATAATAGTTGTACAGTGAACGTGTTGTTTTTAGATGTCACATCGCACAAATTCCATTCACATATTATTAACAACTTTTAGAGTGACAAAAAGAATCGGATTGGTATCGGCCGAGCCCTGAGGCTTGCAGGATTTGTGTCGGATATGAAAAAGTGGTATCGAGCCATCCCTAAAACTTCCTTTATTTTTGCAGGGGAAAAAAAGCGAAGTGATTATCATTTGTGATTCATCAAAATAAGAGATTTGCAAACATCCGCTTTTGATTTGGAAAATGATTGTACCAGGAACTGAATCAGTTTTAAAAACTCTTGTTTTTCACTAACCACTAAACAATACCAAAACAACAATAGTTGGTTAATCAATGCTAATATGGAAAAAGATTTTGTAATACACTTAAATGAAATTCAAAATTTTATCCCATTATTTCATTAATCAGTGGACTAATGAATAGAATATTTGATTCTGAAATATTCGCTAGTGACAGCCCTAGATTACCTCAATTTGAATACGATAGGTGATGTTATAAATGTACATACGTGAATGCACTGTGAATGACAGATCATCACAGCATTTGATATCTGTTATCATATATCTGTTGCTACCATGTCCCGTTAATTCAACACGGCATTAGAATTAGCATTTTTAATAACGAGACAACAGAAATGCTTAACCCTGAATTTGAAATATACATTACGCACACGTGTGATTATAAATCCATAGAGTAAATAATGTCTTCCGTGTGTCAGTGTCGTCAGCGCATGTGCAAGGCTAGCATTCGCTTTCATTTTGTTTGCCACGTTCACAAATGGAAAACATTTCTGGCTTATGATACTTGATAGAACTTCCATTGAAGAATGTAATAAAATACAAATGACTATGAGGATAACACTTCTTTTTTTTTTTTTTTTTTTAATCATAAATACCATATGGTACCGGCCTAGCCCGAGACAGCTATTTCTGTATTGTGTGAACACTGACCTGATTGATACAAAGAACCCGGAAGATGGGGTGTGTAAAGAGGTGTGTGCAAGTGAGCGAGGGGCAAAAGCAAGTGTACCCACAAGTTTGCATGTGTATGGGTCACTATCACTCGTGTGCTGCTGAATTATGGAATAAAGTCTCCGGTTTCATGGGCGTGACAACGTCCCATTAATCTTGTCTATACTTCTACACCTTTGAAGAGTAGACACCAGACTAAGAGAAGCAAGAGAAGGTAACAACCAACAAATTGGGGGAGTGTATTAATTATGTGCACATAGGAAAAACAGCCTTTGAAGGGTGATTTTGGGGTGGCGTAATATACATGGGTGCATGTTATACTGGAGAAATTACGGCAAAGTCACTTCATGAGGTACAGTGGATGTAAAAAGTCTACACACCCCTGCACAAATGCCAGGTTTTTGTGATGTAAAAAATTTGCAGTTATATGAAATATAACCTGCACAACTTTCAAATACAAATAAATAAAATAAAGTACCGTATTTTTCTGACTATAAGCCGCAACCTTTTTCCTAGATTTTGAGCCCTGCGGCTTATGGTCCGGTGCGGCTATTCTGTGGATTTTTCTTCCACCACTGGGGCGCTCTAACCGAAATGACAGTACAATTAAATACAATACATTTCCCATTGACTGGATGTGACTGCAGGTGGAGGAGTTCAACAGGAGAGGGCTTGCATAATCTAATGAGATCCAAAACAACTCATTTATCAACACAAACCCATAACAATGTTCTGTTTTGATATTGTCCGATACGTATTTAATAGGGCGGCGCGGTGGACAACTGGTTACGTCCGCCTCACAGTGCAGAGGTGATGGATTCGAATCCGGCCCCGGCCTTCCTGTGTGGAGTTCGCATGTTCTCTGCGTGCCTGCTTGGGTTTTCTCGGGGTACTCCGGTCTCCTCCCACATTACAAAAATATGCATGTTAGGGTTGATTGGACACTCTAAATTGTCCCGAGGTGTGGTCATGTGTGCGAATGTTTGTTTGTCTCTGTGTGCCCTGCGATTGCCTGGCAACCAGTTCGGGGTGTACCCCGCCTACTGCCTGAAGACAGCTGGGATAGGCTCCAGCATTCCCGCGACCCTTGTGAGAATAAGCGGATTGGATAATGGATGGATGGGCGTATTAAATACTTCATCTTGTTGCTGTAGTTTACAGTGGTGTAGCTAGAACTGTATTGCATTATAATATTCACAACATGTCATGTATTGTGAACATAGTAAATTAATATCTGTTAGTGTCATTCATTCATTCATCATTGGAGGTGTTTGTTAAAGCTGCCCCGTCCACGCCAATTTGGGGTTTGCTATTCTCAAGAAGAAATACCCAATGTGAACCAAACCTCACACATGAAAGCTCTCAGAGACCTACAATTAACAAGTGTTACTTTGCATGAAGAATGGAAATGGTTACTAAAGTATCTCTAAAAGCCTTGATGTCCATCAGTCCATGGCAAGACTGATTGTCTGTAATTGGAGACAGTTCAGCACTGTTTCTTGTCCTGTAAAGATGACTGCAAGAGTTCATACAGAATTCCAGAGCTGGGAATACCGCCTGTGACGGACGCCCATTTTGTAGGCAAAAAACGATTGACTGCAAACTTGTCGAACTAAGCATAGTCAGAAGGCCCCATCTATGTGATCGTCTATTCCCCACCCCCTCCCCAACGCCCCTTTGCAACTTCAGGACCTGAAAACATTGTATCATCAATGGAAAAATACATTTCTAAGTTATCAAGACATTTTGCAGGGAACCATCTGTCTGCCAACTGGAGCTCAAATAGGATGGGTGGACAACAACCCAAAGGACAGAAGTAAATCAACAAGAGAATGGCGTCAGAAGAAGAAAATACACCTTCGTGAGAGACCAGTCAGAGTCCCAAAATCAATCCAGTGAAGATACTGTAGCATGACCACAGGAGAGTGATTCACACCAGAAATCCCAAGAATATTGCTGAACTGAAACAGTTTTGTCAAGGGGAATGCTCCATATTCCAAAATTCCAAATTCCTCCTGATCATTGTGCAGGTTTGATCTGCGACTACAGGAAGGGCATGGTTGAGGTTGCTGCTGCATAGGACGGCTCAACCAGTAATTAAATCCAAAAGTCCAGGTATTGTACTTTTTTCACCGTGAAGTGTGATGTTCCATATTGTGTTCAATGAAAACATGGTTACATTCTTTTGTTTATTTTTGTGACTTAAGGTCACTGCAATACACTGCAGGTATTAATGCTCCATTCAGATTTTTTTTTTTTTTAATCCAATTCTTTTATGTAAGCGTTCATATTACATTAGAAATGCGACCTCGGTCTTGTCTGCTGTACGAACACATTAAACTGTGTTTACCAAACTGACCCGCATGCGCAGAAGAAGAGACGACGTCACTCCCGACATTGTGTTTGCGGAAGTAAATGTGGTCCAGTGTGTCGGGGAATTTATACAGTAGCGGTTAGGTAGGAGGTAGAAATAAATACAGTATTTGAGGAAAATCACGAGGCGACGCTTTAATATCTCATTTCATGGAGACATCACTAATGATGATGTCACGTCATAACCGTGCGTAAAAAATTAAGCGATCTGAGCCATGGCTGAATTTCTATGATCGCCATAAATGTCGTTTATGCTTCATGTTTGAAGTGGCATTAAATTAAAATAAAACAGAAAGTCAATAGTGTTACTCAAAACAACTTTGCAGATTCGATCCATGCTGCCAGCACTTTTCCTGCAGGGGGCGCATTTTGGACTCCGGATGACGTCAATGTCGGATATATGCGACCTGGCCGTTGGGACCGCCGTCGCATTGGAAAAGATCGGATACGTATCCGATCTAGGACCACGTATGAAAGTGACCCAGGTCAGATTTGAAAAAATTGGAATTGAGTCGTTTAGACTGTCATAAAAAAATCTGATACAGGTCGCATATGGGCAAAAAAATCTGATCTGGGTCGCATTTGCCTGCGGTGTGAACCTAGCCTTAGATAAAGAGCAGATCAAATTTGATGAAGGATTTACGCAGAAACCCAAGTGTTCCTATTCTTTGCTTTCCTTGCAACTGTATGTCCAGTTTGTATGTAAATGGCAACAAACAGCAACAAAGCAAGCATTTCCAAGACAATAAACAAAAGGTGAGATGCTTTGATGATTCTGGAAGTGGCTCGGATGAAGTTAACCCTGGAAAGGACTGACAATGTGGATGGATGAAGGGTGCAGATGAAAGGTGAGTGGTGATGGATACGAGAACGCTAGAAGAGGTCAAATGCACGCTGCAAGACTTTAACTCAAAATGTTGTACAAAGCATGCCGCGACTGGACTGACATAACTTGCTAGTGTAACAGTTAGTTTCAATGGGCGTTCCTGTAAGCAAGATGTTTTGCAAGTGAATGTGTTCTTTAACGGGCCATCGAGCGCTTGGTTTCTTGCCCCTTCAGACCTCCAACGGAGGTCCAACCAGCCAGGAAAGCCATAATCTCCTTGTCAAGTGGCACTTTCGTGGCAGGTATGCAGAATGTCAATATAACCTCAGAATGTTATGGGGAGAGTGTAACCAGAAGGCAGCCAATAAAAATGTCTTCAAGCAGACGTGTTGATTTACAGTCACTCCAACAATAAAGGGATGTGTGTTATTGGCAGTGAATTAGAGATAGACCGATATGTTTTTTCAGGGCCGATACCGATACAGATTATATTAGAAGTCACGGAGGCCGGTAACCGATATTTGGAGTTGATATTAAATATTGGCGTCAAAATCTAAAAAAACAATAAAACTGTTAACTTTGTTAAAACATTTTCATGCATATGTTTACTGAACAACTTTTCAGATTTGCAGATTTGATTTGATTTCTAAAAAAATGATTATCACTATACATTTTTGACAATATTATTATCATTATTGTTAGTTATACTTACAAACAACTTTGTTCAGGGAGCACTCAGGGTCATCGGCAAGTCTTTAAAAGCTAAATGAAAACTTAATCAATCGCTCCATACAGTTTTCTACAGAAAATGAAGTCCTTCAAAACGCCAAAGATTGGCCGGGCCTGGTTTCCCAAAGTTACCAATATTGTTCTCAATATTCTTGGGGTTTTGACAGGCAATTTCTTATATAATTTTGGTGTCATACTGTACCGTAGTCACTCACTATATACACACGTACACACAGTTGTAGTGAATACAGAGCAGACGGCTACATAAGGTCTATTTTTTGGGGGGCACCAGGCAAAGTGAACAGGGAGGGTTGAGGTAGTAGATGGAAGGGGGGGGGGGGGGGGGGGGGTTGTAGCGAGAGAAAATGAGGCGAGTGAACGGCGGGGGCGGGCTGAGGGTGTAGAGATGAGGGAGGAAGGGAACAAGGGAGAGAGGGAGGGTTGAGTGTTGGAATGAACTCTCTCAGGCTTTGTGGTGCGCGTTTCCCAAGGCCCCCGCCTGGCCCCTTTGATAAATGACACATGTCATTCTGTCAGCTTGTGACACTGCAGCTGGGAGGCCCTGTGATGTATGGCTCTGCTGAAAAAGGAAATCAACTTTTTTCCCCCCCTCTCTCTCCTTATCCCAATGTCTGTCTGCCTCTCTCGTCCCTTCTCCCTCGGCTCTCTCCCTCCTCCCCTCAGCCCGGGCTGAGTGCATGGCCTTTTTATATGAGGATTTAGGTTTCCCCTGGTCTAGTGAGCTCCCACCTCTCTCTTCCTACAGCAATAGAGAGGCATGCACAAAGCCAGGTTGAGGCTAGTTCATTCTCACAGGCACACATGCACCCAAATTGCTATTATCATCCCGTACAAAACTGAAACTTCAGGAAAGGGGTCAACACTGCATTGGAGTTGAACCCAGGTTTCATGACTAAAACTGAGGACGTAAACAAAGTACACAGTTTCTTTTTCAGCCAAGAGGTGAAAAGTAAAGAAGGACAAAGAGTGGGGAGGGACAAATTTCCAGTTAAGCAGGATGACTGGTGTCTCCCACTGGGTCATCTGTCATCCATATGTTTGACTGGAGGATGAGCACATGCAGCTTAACTGTACACGCACACACACATGCGCACACAGTCCCATAGGAACTGGAAATGAACTTTGAAAAGTAAGCAAAGCACACACACACACACACACACACATGCAAGTATAAACAAAAGCACTTGAAAAGCAAGAAAAAGCAAGAAGACTGCACCATCAATCTTCAAACGATGAAAACACTTATGATGTGATGTGATGTAGTGCAAAAAGATCCAGCCAATGAACCGTTCCCAGGAAGCCAACCCTCGGCCGCCCTCCTGGCGGACAGCCTATCACAGCAACCAACTGACCCCTCCTCTGCAAGCACCGCCCACGCAATGGGTGGGCTTCAGTGTAGTAAGAGCAATCTCTGTCTTTCCTCTTCTTGTGCCGAAACGCCCTATTTCATTCTCTGATCGGACCCTCCCTCTGTCCTTGAACACGCACACACACACACACAGACAAATCACAATTTCTCTCAATGGCTGACCTGTGATTGGTGCTGTGGAGATTTACCAGCCAAAAAAGTAAATAAAAAATATGCATGAGTCAGGCATGACAGGCATATATATGTATTGCAGTACAATACACACGAGATAACATTTTGGAGACTGACATACACTGTATGGCCAAACAAGATGACTCTCAGGCCAATCATCACCACCATCAAAATCATTTGGGGAGCAGGGACACTTAACCTTGTAAACGTTAAGCATTTTCTATTGTGGTTTGCCATTTTAGGGACAGACTATACTGCATTACTGTTGGAATAGCCGATAATCGTGAGGGCACAGTACAAACAAAAATCACCTCACAGTTATGTATGTGTCATACAGTATATCAAAATACATACAGTATAAAGTGGGCTGAGGAGGAGGATGGAACTGAGCCAAAATGAGAGAGCAAACAAAACGCTACAAGAAATTCACAAACTGTCCGGACTGCAGCCACCTGGAGGTCATGACCTGCTCACGACCCCGTCAGATGTCTTCCCTGGCTGGGGTTAGGGTTGTGTGCATGGGCGGTAGGTGGGGGGTGGGAAAACAAGGCATCATTAGGGCTGAGTGATGAGTGGTGCCGATGTCAGACGACTGCAGGGTAGAGCAGGACCAACACTGCATTTCTACATGCCAGAAGGCCCTCCCAATGCTGTCGACACCAGTGTGTTTGTGTGTGTGTGTGTACGTGCGCGCTTAGTAGCGAGGGGGGTTTCACGACCACTGGTATGCCGTCCCTGTTAACAAGCTGCCTCTGTGATCCCCTGGATAGTGGCATACACACGAAGACAACAAACACACTGAAGCACGCGAATGGTCACTGTCCCTAGAAGAAGATTCCGACCATTAATATCCATCGACATACAGTACATAGTAGGGATAGACCGATATGCTTTTTTCAGGCCCGATATCGATTATTGTTGGTGGTCAAGGAGGCCCATAACTGATATTTGGAGCCGATATTAATTTTCAGTAAAAAGGGACATGTTGGCATCAAAATCTAAAAAAATGTTTAAAACTCTTAACTTTGTTGAAATGTCTTTAAGCATATGTTTATTGAACATTTTTATTCAGATTTGCATAGTGATGATCTTTTTTCATTATTATTACAATAAATTATTGCCAATATACATCCTTGTTACCAGATTCTAACAAATAGTTCAGGGAGCACCCAGTGTCGTCAGCATGTCTTTAAAAGTTAAATGAAAACTTAAAACAATAGCTCCATGTAGTTTTCTACAGTAAATGAAGTCCTCCAACATTTAAAAAATGACAAAAAAGTTAAACTTTCACATATCTTTATTTTGATTTCAACACAGTTTGAAATTGATTTATTATCGGCCATCAGATGTGTTAAAAAAAAAGGCTGATGCCGATATTTGTCAAAACACTGAATATCGGCGCTGATAATCGGCCCGTCCGATAATCGGTCTATCCCTAATACAGAGTGAAACAACGGTGGCTTTTTTATGTTGTTGACGACTGTTTGATTTTGTCTCACAGCTGGACAAAAAAGAAAGTGATAAAAGGAAATGAGGGGAGTGACTTGAGCAGCTTGTGGTTGTTTGCGAGGCCTAATGCTACATTCACACCAACTGCGTTGAGAGTGTTTCTGGCGGCACGTTTCGATTGGAGCCAATGTAGTTCGCTCGGGCGGGCGGCGCGAATGATGCGTTTGGAGCGGTGGGATGTGTAGGACCTCAAGGTCAGCTGATAAACAACAGATTCACAAAGCAGAGAGCGGAAAAGGCTGAGAACTTGCTACATGGAGTCTCCCCCCCTTCCAACGCTCCCAGTTGCGCACGTGCACCGCAATTAATCACCGCAATCGTTACACGTGGTAATCGCAAAAACAATCTGGATGATCACAGGCACAAACAAAATTTCAAATTGCTATCATCCATCTCACCTGCCCCTACAGGATGAGGAGTGGAGTTGGAGGTGGTTGAGTGATCTGCTCATTGGTCTCCCTTTCTGTTTTCTAAAGGCCTAGCTAGCACCATGATCGTGAAAAATTAACAGGAGGCAGCCAAATGGGTAAAGGCGCCAAGGAGATGGAATCAATGCTCGGCATCTGCGGCAAGAGCAGCTATGTAAAACACTTGCCTTAAGTCAGCCGCATCCGGTTAATATTTAATCCCTCCATCCATCTCCACAAAGAGCATTTCCCTTTTAGCTTTAGCTGCCGTTTACTTTGATTACACACAAGCGTTTAGGGTGAGCGGGGGCAAAGCAAGAATGATAAGAGAGGATGCATGCCAAGTGATTTGCATGGGGATGGGAATATTTTCAGGTCTGATAATCACTCCGAACAGGCTATTGCCAGTTTCAGACGCAGGAGAAGATATAGGCCGGAAGAAAAAAAAAAGGAGTTTGGTTTGTGTTGAAGGGGGGGAAAAAGTGACGCATAATGTAACTCTAAAAAAAAAAAAGCCTGGCTTTCGCTCAGAGGGCTTCTCTTATTAGAAAACACGATATGCAATTAGAGCGGGAGTAGCAAAATAAGAGCAATATTATCTTCTGTGTGGAAAATTGTTTCTAGGGAATAAATCCAAAACTCACAACATGAACATGCAAATCCATGTGAGTATTCCCAGAGAATCTTCTGTTCTGGTGTAGTTTTTGCGCTGCCGTTTTTGCTTCCTGCTTCTACAAAGCAGCTTCATGCTTATTCTGTAATGGAAGTGCAAAGTGCATTAATTGCAGAACCCAACAGTGTGAGCAGTATGTCAAAAGGTCAATGAAAATTTAAAATACACCAAACACATCTGATATGCTCTATAATTAGAAATTTGGAGTTTGACGGAAAGTGCTACTCAAATAAACTAATTTGTATCTGTTACACACACACACTGACACACACACCCCACCAACACACACACACGCACACACACATTGGAACCACTATGGCCAACCGTCTGCCGGTCTTGTTCTTACTGCACTTTGATGAAGCATAACATCATAAAACCCAGTGCCACAGCAGAAATAGAGTTTGAAAATGTAGAATGGCATATGGAGAATGGAGAATAATGGCGACCATGTGTTAAGCCAACATGGTGGGCAACTGGATCGAGGCGAGCGACATCTCAGTTACTCTGAAACGGCAATTCGGAACTATTTAAGAAGTGACAACTACCGCTGATGGAAATTAGGCTCTCCGTATGATGCAGCCCACTGTAAACTACAACCACATTAATTCATAGATGAATTCCTCTCTGACACAGTCAGTAAAACAGAGCAGTATTAAGTCCGTAAAGTCTGATTTTTGAAATACAATGTTCTTGTGTTGGATCTCATTAGATAGTCAGAGCAGCCAACCTTTAGAAATTCACTTCCAGAACAATTCATCTGAACTTCCTTATTTTAAATGAATGCAACTACTAATAGTTTAGTCATACACATATACATACATATATATATATATATATATATATATATATATATATATATATATATATATATATATATATATATAAGGGATGTGCACGACTAGTCATTTGACCGTTTAACCGTCTACGATTTATTAAACGTTTTGTATTTTACTAGTCGGTTAAACGCGGCATTAAGTATCACGCATCTTACCTTGTTCCACACGCCTCTGCCTCGGCCTCTGTAAACATGCTGAGCACCAAGAGAGAGAATTGCTCCCTATCCCCCTAAAAAAATCCTATTTTTTTGTGTAAGCGTTCATATTACATTAAAAATGCGACCTCTGTCTTGTCTGCTATATGAGCACATGCGTCGTCAAAGTGGCCCGCCTGCTCAGAATAAGAGTCGACGTCACTCCCGACGTTGTGTTTGCGGAAGTAAATGTGGTCCAGCGTGTCGGGGCATTTATACAGTGAAGCGATTAGGTAAGAGGTAGAAATAAATACAGTATTTGGGGAAAATCCCGAGGCGACGCTTTAATGTCTCATTTCATGGACACATCACTAATGATGATGTCACGTCATAACCGTGCGTAAAAAATCAATCTATATGAGCCGTGGCTGAATTACTATGATCGCCATAAATGTCCACTTTATGCTTCACGTTTCAAGTGGGATTAAATTAAAGTAAAATATAAAGTCAATAGGGTTACTTAAAACAACTTTGCAGATTAGATCCCCCTGCTGCCAGCACTTTCCCTCCGCCAGCGCGGAGCGCATCTTGGGCTCGTCAATGTCGTATACAGTATATGCGACCTGGCCGTTCAGACCGCGAACGCATTGGAAAAGATTGGATACGTATCCGATCTAAGACCACATATGAAAGCGACCCAGGTCGCATTTGAAAAAATTGGAATTGAGCCGTTCAGACTGTCATAAAAAAATCTGATACAGGTCGCATATGGGCAAAAAAATCCGATCTAGGTTGCATTTGCCTGCGCTGTGAACCTAGCCTAACAGCGAGCGAATGAGACCCTGCTGGACTAGGAGTCGGTACCATTACTCATTACATTATTCATAATAAATGCCATGTATTGCATTGGAAAATGTATCAGAAATGTATTTCTCTTTCAATTGTTAACCTTTATTCAGTCAGTTGTTCTTACATCAATGGAATTTAAATTGACAAAATGTTTGGGCTGAAATAGCCCCTAAATACACACAACATTTGCATTTTAAACTTTGAATTCGATATGTATTAAAATTCAAGTTTTCTTCCTTATAGACTAGTCGCAAATAAAATTTGAGACTAGTCGGCGGGCAAATTAGTCAAAGAATTTTTTAATTGATATATTATGGGCCAGCAGAATTTTTAAAAAGGCCAATACCGATATTCGACAAAATGCAGAATATCGGCGCTGATAATTGGTCTATCCCTAATATATATGAATATAAATCTCATTAAACTAGCAGTATCCATCCATCCATTATCTCCCGCTTATCCGCAAACTAGCAGTAGAGTTGCATTAATGTAAAGACTGTGTAACCTTATTGACATCAAGGTATTGTAATTGCTTAGATTCATATTAATGCTTCGAAGAATAAATGAAACACAAAATTTGTAAAATATATACTGAACACTGACGTTCGAACAATGACAATGCACGGACATGCATATAGCAGTCCCCAAAGTTATTAGTGCCACTGGCCATTTTCATGTGAGGACAGTTTCAAGGACTGACATTAAAACGGATCAAACCAAATCATTAAAAGTATTACTTACTATTAGCTATGTTTCAACGAGTCATGGCCGTATTATGACACTAATTACACAGTGCAGTGTGGTGTTTGTTATTCTACGATAGATAAAGTTGTCGTAAGCACAGTTGTTGCCTGTGCATTAATGGACATAATCTGGCGATGAAGCTTTGCTTTGTGTCGCTGCCTTGTTCCTCGCCGCTGATTTGAATCTATTTATGCTAGCAGTGATCAGGGTTAGCCTCAATTCTTTCGATTTCGTCTAATGTCGCATCTGCTAGCTTCCACTGCGCATGCGTGAGCACTACAACGTTGGAACGCGCCTGTGGAAAAGCGCCCCATCTACCATGGGTATGTTGTCAAACATTGTAGCTGGCCTGTGAAAAACACTATATGTCACTTTTTTTTCATTTTTCTTATTTTTACGTGTTTCCGCATTACAGATATCACATCAACGTGAACATTTTTAAAAAATCTAAAATTGGAAATAGGTGTTTTTCACAGAACAGCGACGGTATATAGCTATTGTCTACCAAGAATTTTTGCTCCTTTTCAACCTGTTTGAGCAATTTGACCCATGCTTTTTTTCAAATATCGAGAACAATCGTAACAAGCTAGCGTTCAATGATTTCCACAACAAAAATATCTAACAATCTGAAACAGTTGGCAGCTCTGGATAGAGCATGTGATACAGGTCATAATGTTGTGGTGTTTGGCTTATGTCACTCCATATTCCTGCATTATTGCATTGTTTTGGTGAAAAAAGAAGGAGAGAGGACATGTTCAAAAAAGGCCACTCTCAAACCTTCGGACAAAGACAACGTTCATGATCACAGCATGCTGAGTTATTGATCAAGAAGAGGAAGAGGAGTGGGGCTGCAGGGTCTCTGACATGACTGACAAGGGTAAAATGTTACTTTTGTCGCACCTATGTCGACAGCTGGAGGTGTGTGTGCGTGTGTGTGTGTGCATGCGTTTGTGCGCATGTCAGGGGAGGGGGAGGTATATGTGTGTGTGGGGGGGATGGGAAATGGTGGGAATGGGGGCATTTGGCCTGCAATAATTCTTAATTGACACCTGTCAGGATAATGGCGGCAGTCACAGCTGCTGGAGGAGAATTTGTCCATCGTCTCATTCATCTGTCAGCTCTAATACCCATCCTAAAAGCTGCACCCCCACACTTTTTCCTGCCTGCCAACCCTTGAGCCTGATTTGATGCCCACCTAAACTCGCAGCAATTTTGAAGACTAAAAACAACCAAGCTAAATTAGCCATTTACAATTGTGTGTTGAGAAGAGATGTATATACAGTATATCTATCTATCTATCTATCTATCTATCTATCTATCTATCTATCTATCTATATATATATATATATATATATATATATATATATATATATATATATATATATATATATATATATATATATATATATATATATATATATATGCACTCTAGGAGTTTTCTTTGACTTTGGAGACAAGCTCTGTTTGATTGTACCATCTACATAGTTAAAGCATTAATTGTAGATTAATTAAAATTTTATAGGGCACTAAAAAAATTTACTCCGTTAACTCTGTTTTATTTATTTCCTGTAGCAGCTGACCTCTGCTCACTGTACAGCCAAACTTAGAGGAGAATCACTGTCGCAAATATGGACTTTTATGTAGTTTTAATTTTAAAAGTTGCTCGACGGCTCGTTGGAGAAATCAAAAATAATTTACATACTTTGCTTAGCCAAATTCAAATACCATATTAGTTGTACGTCTTTGGTTCAACTGTTGTATTTTACAGGAAAAGAATCGTATTCAAGGATCAAAGAAAGCTATTACAATCGAAATATACTTTTATATTTTTTCCACATTAATTCCAAGATTTTACTCAAATAAATATTGGTTCCAAGCTTCGTAAAAAATTGTAGTAATGGTAATTAGTTAAAACATGTTAATAGTTTGAAAGCACTAATATATATATATATATATATATATATATATATATACATATATATACACACGCACACACACACATATATACATATATATATATATATATATATATATATATATATACATATATATATATATATATATATATATATATATATATATATATATATACATATATATATATATATATATATATATATATATATATATATATATATATATATATATATATATATATACATATACACACACACATATATACATATACACACACACACATATATATATATATATATATGCACACATATGTATGTATTCTGTACACACACACACACATTCTGGATGCTTTTGAGAAAAACATGGAAGAGTGTAAAAGCACAAGTAATAAAAAAGGAAGTAGGAAGTGCAGGGTAAAAGGAGAGATGAGAGGTGCATGAAGATGTGGTTGGAGAGGGAGGAAAAGAGAGCGAGAGGCATTAGATGATGCCGAGGCGGAGGAGCATGCAGGGTTTGGGTGTCCCTGGATAGGACTCTTGTGTAGTGGGCCCATCTTGTTTGTCTTGTTTGTTTGCTAGCATCAAAGCTCTGCCTCTCACTCCCCCTGCTTACTGATGTAATGAGTGGGTAAGATACATGTTGTTTTGTTTTTTTTTTGCTTGCACTGAGGAATTCAAATACTTATTAGACAAAATATTCTGTAATTGCTCATCTTTTATTGATAGAAGCAACATGTTAAATTTGGCTCGAGCAGTCTTGCGCGCAGCCTCTTGAGGGGCCAAGGCACTGATCAAGAGAGCAAATGTACCCTGGCTACAAAAATGTAATACTTTAGTTAAGAAAATTTTGGATGTCAATTTTTGCTACTTAAATCTTGCATGACTTCTTCTCTCAAACGATTCCCCGCTTGTCTTCATGTTTTTAAAATAACGTGGCAAAGGAAAACATTGCGATAAATTTGCCCTTAAATTTCACATTTCCTCTATTAAAACAAATTCTAAAAAGTCACTCTTAACAAAGCGCTAAAAACATACGTGCAGCATTTATCAGAAGTTTCAATCCAATCTTAAATTCACCAAGTCACACAAAAGCCAAAAAAAGACATCAGTTCTGCTGCTACAACATTGTAAAATTAACCCCCCAAAAAATTATTCAGGAGGAAATTGTTTTTCTATGGAAATCAGGAATAAGGCTGCTTGTCAGCTCAGTCGCAGAAGGCAGCTTACTATCTGTTTTTCATTCTCCCAGCTTTTTTCTTTCATTCTTTTTGTGGATCCCATGACTTGTTGCTGTTTTTGTGCGCTGCAAGGCAGGCAACAAAGCACATCTGGCTACTTTAATGATACGATTTTGCATTATACTAAGCCACCTCCATTATGACCTCCCACGGAGCCATCCCGACTCCACTTTAACCATTAGGTAGAGGTGTGTGTGTGTGGGGGTGTGTGTGGGTGTGTGTGGGTGTGTGTGTGTGGGTGTGCGTGCGTGTGTGTGTGGGGGGGGGTGTGCGTGTGTTTGGGTGTGTGCATCCTTTTCTGTGTGCGTTAAGGACACAAGGACAACACAACCACCCATGCTTGTGGCAGAGTGCCCTGGGGGCATGTCTGGTTAAGGACGCCCTGAAACAAGGAGGCAGGTGGGAAAGAGTTCTGAATATCATGCATTTTATTTCCTTATCTAGGAGAGAACACAATATTTAAATCTCACTAATAGTTGCTATTAGTCACTATTAATCAATACCATTGTTGCAACAGTTTTAGAGAACGGCGCACAGTTGCGAGCACGGATGAGTTGCAACGTCAACAGACTAACAGTCATGGTGACGTGAAACCAAGTAACACATTGTTTAACCTTTAAATGGCCTGAGTACCACATGCAAATGAAACAATTAGTTTGTGAGGTGGCCCAGGATGAAAAATGGCTATCGATGAGGCCAGTCAATGCCACCTGCTAACAGAAAGGCTGCTCCAACCAGAGTCACCTCGAGCTGAGTCCAAATCGCGAGCACAAACACACACACACACACACACACACGAACTATGAGGGAGCGCCTCGAACACACATTGTACAAATTAAGCAGGGGAATCAAATGGGTTTTTTGGGATCAATGTGTTTTTCAGCTCCCCTTTTGATTGTGGTGAGTGAATAGATTTGACAGTTGGAGGTGATGAATATGTGGAGCTACTCTCCCGAGGTTGTTTTTATGTTCTGGTGGGGGAACGGGAACGCAAAATATAGGTGTTTGTGTGTGTGTGTGTGTGGGGGGGAGTGGTGTCTGAAAACAGGTCCTCCTGCAGAACTAACATGGTGTGGTTACAATTACATCCGTTCAAGTTATTCATTCCAGGAAAACTAACACCAGTCTGTGCTAAGATACACTCTCTCGCTAACACTGCTACTCTTGGAATGGATTACCTTACACTCTCTATTTCATAAACAAATGAGTTTTATCTTTGATTTGAACACACTTATCTTTTCAGTTGTGAAGTAATCATTACAACCTTACATCACTTGTGAATTTTGGAGGGGGGGGGACACACCACTTCCTTTGATAAAACAAACTTTTAAATATAACTGAATGGAAAACTCACTTTTCATAAAGGGAAAAACCACACCTATAGATGACACACTCCCCGGGACAGTGATGTAGACAGAAAGAAGGGGGGGGGGGCACATTAATCTGGGCATACTGTTGATTTGAGGGGGAGAATATCACATAACAGTATCATCAAGTTAGAGCACAAAGGTCGCTGTGTAATCTTAGCTACCCCGAGCATGCAAAATCATTAATCCCTGGGCACAGCGAGCCTCCAGTTGGGAATAAACTGGAGGCCGGCAGCAAGGCAGTGACAGAACTGAGTCGCAATACCGCTTTTTCTTTTTTTTTTTCCACACAGCCAAAATGTTATGATGTGGCTGTGATTTAATCCAAGGAGCGCGACATGCGCTAAAGTGTAAACACGACTACGGAATGCCTTATTTTAAAAAAGGTTCACAGGAGGCTTATCCATCAAAATGCTGAAAGTGGTCATTAATACAAAAATGAAAACTTCTGCAACAGTTGGAAATTCTACCCCACTCACTTTTTTTTTTTTTTTTTTTTTTTAAAGAAAAACATGTCATTCCACTTTTAGTAACAAAAATGAAATAATGTAAGTGAAAACATGTCCAAAGAAGATGTGGTGCGCCATGGCCGCTCGGACTTGCTTATTCCAAGGTTATAAGAGGGGTGGCGGTGAGGGTGGCGAGGGCTTACTAAAGGTCATTAACTGGCATTGTCTCCTGACGTGATTAGTCAGGTAGCAAAGTCCATTTGTCACCTGCGCAGGCAAATTGAGTTGGTACTGCACTAGGGGCTGTGGGGACTGTATAATATCAGCTTGATTACATCAAGGCAGCTGCGGACTTGACACCTTACTGAATTTGTCAGCATTAATCGTTAGGGCCTGTCACAAATCCATCAGCTGCACAGATAATTAGGGCTCTCTCTAATGAAGCCGACGTGTATAGCAACCTTACCCCCTTCGCTCCCTCCTCTGAATGTACACACACACAGGCACACACACGCATGTCTGTCTCTAGCTCTCTCTCTCTCACACACACACACACTCACCCCCCCCCACACACACACACACACTTATAATTACCATCTCGAGCCGCAGAAATAAAAACTAAATCTGTTCCTCCTACTCATGTTCCCCCTTTTAAAGTGAATATTACCCTGAGTAAAAATCCAACATCAATCTTTTTTATTTAATCCTGCCTGCTCATCAATAGCCGTTCAATGATACAAGTCTGTAAATTTGATAATAGCACATACGGAAGTAAGGAAATGAATAGACACCTTTTTTTTTTTTTTATTGTCTCCACACTTATTGATTCACTTTTTGTTCAAACAAGATTTGTATAATACAGTTATTTTAAAATCAAGACTAATAAAAACAATAATGAGATTTATGGCTATTTTAGTGGTTATGCAAAAATGTTGCGGCATTTAAAAAAAAAATTATCCACTACTTCAGGTTTTAACAAAAATGTTTCGTAAACATTTTTCAGAAGAGTAACAAATAGATATGAACTGTAAAATAAGGTGAACATTAGGTGAGTCCATAATACACCGTTTTTACTAGAGTGACATGACAGGCAAAATTTGATCACCTTGCAAACGACACCATAATAAAAACCAAAATACTGGTAATAAAAATATTTAAAACTTTGGACTTCAGAAATTCATGAAATCACAATTAAGACTTCTTGCACTGCAATCTAAACACTGATATTAGTTTTGAACTTTTTAGCTTGAATTTATGTCGAAACTTAAGCGCTCTACTTGCTGTGCTATGGGGTAGCCGCAGGTCACTATTCGCTCCCACTGTAGCCTCGGGTTAGTCTAGCGTGTGTGCGTGCGTGTGTGCCTGCGTGCGCGCTTGTGTGCGCGTGCGAGTGTGTGTGTTTGTCCGTACATGAGGACGTGTGTGTATGTCTGAGTTATTTGGTGCGATTTGGATCACGGCAGAGTTAACGGGTGATACTTTGTACGACTAGAGTTGAATAGAAAACATCCTTTATGGCAAGTTGTGAAGGATCATTACAACAGATGATGGCACTCAGTGGACAATGTGATAGATCAATGGGGTGTGTGATATGAGAGGGAGGGAGCGAGCGTTGGGAATGGAGGGGTCAAAGAGATGTCATGTTTTCATGCAGAGGGGTAATGAGTGTCACTATGATTCCAACAAGGGTGACCTTTTCCAGAGGGGGTATTTTATTGAAATAACCAACCCCCCGACACGCACACATACACTCAAGATAGGAGAAGTCTGCCTGAAAATCTAGATCTGAGTCTTTTCCTCACACACTGCACGTGAATTCACATGAACACGGCTTTGCTAGAAAGGCAGACAGAAATAAGTCGACTGTGAGCACCGGTTGCACGTTGCCTACTCCTCCACATCATCTCATCCTCCTCCTCCTCCTCCTCCTCCTCAACATCACCAGCAGCAGCTCTACGCTTAAAAAGATAAAAACCTGCCGAGTTCAAAGTCTTCGGCGGCTGGCCCTCCTCTTCGACCCGCTTTGCACCTCATATTTCAAAATCTCTTTAAAATTCTGTAACTGTCTTTTGTTCACTCCAGTTGTTAATGCCTAACTTCAAAGAGTCCGCCTCATTAGCACAGAGGTAGAAACCCCTGTCACTCATTTACATTTGTTTAAAGGCTGCAGGGAGAGGAGAGGGGAAAAGGGGGGAGTCCAGATCCAAACCACTAGAAGTCAATGGTGTCAGCCCTCCGCCAACACCTGGCTTTATCAGCTGGCCACACAGTAAATATTAGACTCCCCTTCAAGCACTGGGTATCGATTCTGATACTACACTGAGTCTTGGCGAGGATGCAAGGTGAATTTTGGATGGGAATACAAAAAGAAAACCTCAACATTTCTTAGTGAGGAAAATTACTCTCTCAGATGTGGCAGATGTGTTTGTTTAGGTGCATTTTACAATCAACCACTGAGCATGCACACCATTATTTATTTTAATTTTACTTTGCTCCCTCAAATTCAATTTTTCAGTCATAATTCTAAACTTTTTCTGATCCTTGCTGAGACAACAGAGGTGTTGAGTGTGAAACCTGACAAAGCACGCCTCCCTTTACGGAGGGATTTATTGAAGTTCATCAGGAATGAACAGATCAGAGAGACCCATGTGACAGGCGATCAATCTCCAGTCAAATCAAGGATGGCAATCCTCTAATAAAATAACAAAAAGAAAATAGAAAAGAAGCGTCTCTCGCCAGTTTCCCCCTTTCATTCCCACTCATCATTACTGACTCTTGGGCTTCAAAAGCTTACTTTATCCCCCCAAAACAGAAACATTCTGTTAATTTTTTCATCCCTAAAACGTCCCCGCCAATAGATAACAATCGAAATGGATCAATGTACAGAAACGTGTAATTTGTGCTATTATACACATATAACACAAGTGGGGGTGACATTGTAAAATAAATGTAATTCAAGAGTTAAATCGAGTAACTGTAGCATGCAGCACCACCAAAATAATGCAATGTTAAATAAATAGACTGCATGAGTGAATGAATATAAAAGAAGTACAGTATTTTGCTAGAGGAGTGAGAAATGGTGGTGAAGGGGCGGGCGCGTTATACCTGCTGATCGGCGCGGCTCTTGCTGCTTTCTCCTCGGCATAGTGACCGTCAGCCTCCACAGTGTTTCTCATGCAGAAATGACAAAGAACTCAAGACTGTCACTGGTGAAGAATCATCCCTTTTTGGTGGGAGAGCGTTTTGATCTCGGAGCTGAAAATGTCAGTCTTCTTTTTCACACTGGCAGATATTTTTAGACGTAATAGCTGGCTCGGCTCCAGCGACGTGGAGCTCAAAAATTACGAACGGATTGGAGCAGCTCGGAAGACCTTCATGTCCATCAAATATCATCTTCCTTCATTTCCCTAGTGGCCGGGTCGGAAAAGGGGGCAAAAAGCTCGAAACCCAAAGTTTACAGTTCACTTCGGCTTGATGTGGAGGGGGAAAAAATCCCCAATCTTCGATGTCTTTGAATGGAGTGATAGTTTGCTGCACTTTTTTCACACGACCAAACTAAAACAGTAATTAAACAAAACAAATAAGTCCGAAGTGAACGCCACGCACGGTTCTTGATAAGAAGGGAGCCCCTTCAGTTTCTTCCGAAACCAGAATCCTAAAAGAGAGAGAGATAAAAGACATACAGGCATTAGATGGGTTCATGTCAGTTCCGTCACCACTACGCCACCTCAGCCCGCCCGGATGCAGCCCCACTAGCCCGGCGGAGACTTTTCCTCCCTCCCGTTCAACCCACTTTCTTTCAGCGTGAACAAAATCAACAAATAAACACAACGGTCGTCTTGCTCCCTTACCTACGCTCTACGAGTGGCGCAAATGATCATCTCGTTGCATCTCGAGGACAGAGTCGCATTTTGGGGGGTGGCTGTTTGATGCGGTGAGAAGGAAGGAATCACTTGAGAGGCGAACAAGACGCATCCAAAGCTTTCGCCAACAACACATCAGATCGACATGGACTACTAACACGTTTGTCTCTTAAAAGAACGAGGGGGCAACCGAGGGAGGGGGCAACTCCGGCGACAGATCCGAGCTCTTTTCCCGTCCTAAAAAAGTCAAAATTGAAACACGACGGATCCAGAAGCTGTTTCAGACAGTCTCAACTGATAGACAGACGCATCGAGTGGCTTTTCCTGCTCCATTTTTACTCCTCCCCTTCTCCACAAGCGTCACCCCTGACAGAGGAGGCTACCTGTCAATCTTTTTAATTGTCTTGTCCCCTTACCCAACCAACTCTCTCTCTCGCTCTCTATCTCTCCGTTTCTCTCTCGCTCTCCCTCCCTCTTGCCCGCTTTGCTGTAAAAAAGAAACCCGACAATTGCAGCTCATCAGATTCTCATGTAGCCATTAAAAGCACACAAACAAGAACCTTGAGGCAGATTGAAATATTACCACTATGTCCACGTCATATTTAAAGAAAATAAAAGTACAGCAGCGAAAAAGCCAGAGTTGGCAGGTCAGTGCGTGAAATTACACGACTGGCTTTAAAACGTGGTTAAAATAAAAATACAGACCCACTCCACCCGCAATGAAAAGCTAACATCTGTCTATTCAATTAGCTATCCAAGCTAAGGTTACAGGTGTACACCGCGAATGCAACACAGCTCTTTAAACACGTCGCTTGACGTATAAACGCGGTCCGTTTTCTCAGTTTGTTTGAATATATTATTCTACTGCTGAATGAGAGCACGTGAGTGACGTTGTTGTTATTTTTCTGAGGAAACGGAGGTGTGGATAGGAGGTGTTGGGAACCGAGGATTGATTTGTTTCACCTTACTAGGAAGTGAGTATCGTGTCCGGGCAGAAGAGGAAAGGGGAGGGACTCCAGCGACGCCGACTACCGTGTGTGGGTCGTCGCCGTGCTTCTCTTCTCCGAGGTTTCGGCACCACCAAACGTTTTGTGTTAAATACTCCACGTGTGGACGAATACTCTTTGTGTATGCAAACGAGGCTCGCGCTACGCGGTTCCGTCATGTTTGTGCTCGGTTCGAAGCAACATAACGGGCTCTTTGAACGGGGCTGGGCCTGTGTGTTGTACGCGCGGGGGACGAGCCACTAGCAGGCTAACGCCGCCTCAAGTTGCCCGTGAACTTTGTCACATTTCGGGGGCAATGTCCAGTCCGATGTGGGCGAAAAGTGCTCGGAAGGCGTTTTTGTTTTCACTCGTCAATTCAAGACGGAGAGGCACCGACTCACTTTCTGGACTTCTTCCGGTTCCGAGGCGCCCCATCATCGACATGTCCTACTCGGCGCACTTCATTGATTTTAAAGGATCCTCCATAGCGAGCAGCATGAAAAAGGTGGTCGTAAACAAGCTGAGCCCCAATTTTAGAGAGGCTGCCTCGGTGCAAACTGTTCCGGTTCCGACACCCGCAGACGCGGACTTGCTCGTCAGAAATCGGTAAGTTGTAATTTCTGCACGATTTAAATACGTACCACATCGTGTTATCACACTATGTGTGTATAATTATGAGGTGTTTACAAGTTTTAAATAAAAGGGTGTTCAGCCTTACTTGCCTCGTTTCAGCCATGTCCACCAGAAGCAGCAATCATCCACATCACAAGATGGCAAAATACGTGAGGAATAAGAGCTGTACTGTAATTCCAAGTTCCGCCCTCTCTGCATTTGTCTATCAATCCATCTCGCCCCCCCCCCCCCGCCCCCCCCTCTCTCTGTCTCTCTCTCTTTCTCTCTCTCTGTCTCTCTCTCTTTCTCTCTCTCTCTCTCTCTCTCTTTCTCGCTCTCTCTCGCTCTCTCTCTCTATGTCTCTCTCTCTGTTTGTCTCTCTGTCTCTGTCTTCATGTCGGTCTACGTCACCAACCTGCAAACACAAAGTCATGGGGGGCCCACCGGTACCAGCAGATGTGATGATGGAGGAGATGCAGCACTATCTTTTCATCTATTCGAAGGAGCAGAATACTGGTCACTGTGCCTCTAGGCAATTTAAACGCATTTCCTCACAATCCAGTTACAAAGAGATTATGACTAAAACAGATAATAATAGAGTTTTAAGTTATAAATGCAGCTGAAAGTAATATTTTACCTTGGCTTTTTATTAGATATGCATGCTTGACCTGAGGTTTTATGTTAAATACACCTTTCACTGTCCGCTTAGGTTTTATATTGTGGCATTTACGGCTCAATAAAATGTAGTTTTGCACCAGTCTGATAGAAGATCACATTATAGCCTACAGGATGGTGATTATTTGCTTGTAAATGAAGACCTTTGACCATCAGGTACTTTGCGGTTGTTGGTCACGGCAATATCACAGTTGTGTATCTCGGATGTTTTAATTTCAGCAAAAGGAGTAAGGAGGAGTAAAAAGCACATTGAGACTTTTTCAACAAATGTTAATACACTTGTTATTATCTTTCACAAATATGAATCCAGTAATATCATCATCACAGAAATATTGATTAAGTCCATGACTTGTCTGAAAATGACGTGCAAGACATTAAAACACATTTGTGTCTCGTATCATTTCTCGTACTAAAAAAAATAATAATACATTTTCACCTTTGTTTGGATGATTGCCCACAATTCAGCATTTGATCAAATATTGCAGTGGAGCCCCAAAATGAACTGATAGCGTAATTGTGATGCCAACCTTTGCTTTTTAAATCAAAACTGTCCGATTAATTTTACATGTAAATGCAGTGTTTTCATGTGTTGTCTGTATTTTAAGAAGAATATCAATATCGGTTAAGATGTAGCCATGAGAACATGATTAAAACTGTACAATTAAGATTGCTTTTGAATGGATTGAAAAGTCAGTATCACATGTAACTGTGTATTTGACCCCATTTCACCTCTATTTTCTGTTTTGTCTGCAGTAATAGTGTTATTTTTAATTTTCAATCAAGTTATTCAATAACCTTGACCCATCTCATGCGTCAGAAGCATTATATGCAGATGCACAGTAATGAGACCCAAATGCTAATCTAAAAGACAGCAAAGACAGTTGATTTATTCACTTCCTCCATCTCATGTTTCTTTCCATCATCTCACATGTTTCTTTCTATCATTTTGCCAATGATGAAAACAGTTATCCTTGTGTTGGAGCAACTACTGCATGTATGATTTTCAAAGTGCAGTCTTTTCTGGGTGTCTGAAGGCAATGAATCATGATATCATGCAATGTGTTGTGCGATTTAAGCATTTCCTGTCAGTGAAGCTTGGTGCTCTTTTCAAGAGCAAAAAGCGCATCATTTCCAAATCTAATCCAAGTGCCGAAGTGCCGATGTATCTCAAGACAGGTCATCGTGTTAACCGGTTTACGTCTCATTGTTCATCCCAAATGTATGTTTTTTTTTTTCATTGTCTTTCAGTTTTGTGGGGGTCAACGCCTCTGATATTAATTATTCAGCAGGCCGCTACGACCCGACGGTGCAACCCCCCTTTGACGCTGGGTTCGAGGGTATCGGTGAGGTTGTCGGCCTTGGCCTCAGCGCCAGCTCCCGCTACACCGTCGGGGACACTGTGGCCTACTTCAGCAGCGGCGCCTTTGCTGAGTACATTGTGGTTCCCGCCAAGGAAAGTGTGCCTGTCCCTTCGGCAAAGCCCGAGTTTCTCACCCTGCTGGTCAGCGGCGCTACCGCCTACATCGCCTTGAAGCGTCTGGGTGACCTGGCCAAGGGCGAGACTGTCCTGGTCACAGCGGCTGCGGGAGGAACGGGACATTTTGCGGTGCAGTTTGCCAAACAGGCCGGCTGTCACGTGATCGGGACCTGCTCCTCCGATGAGAAAGCGGGTTTCCTTAAGTCTATCGGGTGCGACAGACCAATTAACTACAAAGTGGAAGATTTGGCCAAGACCCTGAAGACAGAGTACCCAAAAGGCATTGACGTGGTTTATGAATCAGTCGGGGGCAGCACATTAGAACTGGCAGTTAACTGTTTGGCTAAAAAAGGCAGACTAATAGTCATTGGCTTCATCTCAGGTTACCAGTCGGCGTCGGGAATCCCACAGTTCAGAGGGGCAACTTTGCCCAGCAAGCTTCTCCAGAAGTCAGCAAGCATTCGAGGTTTCTTCCTTCCTCACTTCATCAGCGACTACCGGGAGGCTCTGACTCGTATGATGCAGATGTTTGCCATGGGCAAGCTTAAGTGCGAGGTGGATTATGGGGATTTGGCCCAAGAAGGGAGGTTTGTTGGCCTGGAGTCACTCTTCCGAGCTGTGGACTATATGTATGCAGGAAAGAACCTCGGCAAGGTTGTGGTCGAAATGGCACCTCCGTCTAATTCGAGCAGTAAACTGTAAATGCTTTGCGCCAAAGACATTCGCCTTTTGCTTTGAAATCATCCACAATGCACATGTATGTAATGAGGTCAACTGGCAATGGCTATTTTGCCAAATAAACAGATCAGCTATGCAAAATGTTTGTGATACATAGTCAACTTTGTAACCACAAATAAAAAGTGACGTATTACATTTGATTCATTTGAGGAGTATACTTTCACTTTGCACAGTCATAATTTAATATCAGAAAAAAAAAATATGTGCATTTAAAAGTCTTGCGTGAATGTATAAATCTCACCACCTATCACAGTTGCCACTGCAAAATGATCAGTGTTCATACCCACGTCGACTTATTTCAGACCAGATTGCTCACTCTGCTAGCTTTTAGCGCTCTCCACCACTTCATCTACTATAAATGTTTTATAGACTTCATTGTTTGTCTTTTAGGGGCTTACGTGGATATGTCAAAAGTGAATACTGCTCCAGGTGTGCCTGATATTTTATTGCCTGTGTGTAGCTGACAGAAACACAATCCAAACAATCAATCTTTGCCTTCACATGCCCCAAAGCTGCACATAATAAAAAATGTGTCCAGTTAACTAGCAGTCAGACTTAAAGTTGCTGTTTGTACTGCAAAAAGAAAACATTTTTTTGTGAGTTACTGTGCCTGACTTGCCCTTTGACATTTATTGTCATTCCTGTGCTTTGTAGCAGTAAGCCATTCAAACTATTGCGGGGCTAACTAATTCTGCATAAAAGCTGCATATTTTCGATTTTAATTAGGTTACACCTGGAGAGTTTTAGAAAGCCCCCCAAAAGTTTCCCAGCCTTTTAAAAGCAAGTTTAAAATTAAAGGAAATAAATACTGGTAGAGCCTTTATATGCTGTGGACATGTTATTTCCTCATCCAGGTGGCTGCTCACAGTACAACCCAGTGTGATATACTTTACAAGTGTGACCCAGCATGCACAATGGGTAACTTCACCAGATGGGACAGGAAATCACAAATGCACCCAGCCAAATTTGCTTCAACTCTTGTGGAGCAAATCAGGGGGAAATTGTTCCTTTCAAGTTAGTCATTGCTATTGCTGTTTCCCGGTGGTCTTAGAGCATTAACACAGGTACATGCACAATTATCAATTCAAAGTTAACCTATTCTGACTGGGGCAAAAGGTCTAAATTAAGGCAACATGAAACAGGGTAAGTTGATCAGAAGCACAAACAGGTGATCATTTAATTATCACAATCACCTCTGTAACACCCCTGTTGCTTCAGCATTATGGAATAAAAAAATAAAAAAACAGCGACACAAAAGGTGAGAGGGGGAGATGATGCACATGGGTGTTTAGATAAATTTAGCATGCTTGACTACTGTTTGCATCTATGTTGCATGGCAATGAGGAGGCCAGGTTTAGCATCTCTTCAATTAACAGGAGAAGCCTTGTCTCTGCGTCCTCCAGGGCCCACCTGTACCTCGGCTGATTAGTGAGCAGTCACAGCCCCAATTAGAGAACACAGGAACTTGGAGAGACAACACTCTTATTTGATTGGATTGTGTTGCAGACAGAGGCTTCTTACCGGCTACATAGAGAAGCAACCTGCAACTGTTGGGAGTAAAGATATTAAAGACGGCAAAAGTCTTCCAGGGACTTTTTGTAAAATGTGTACAACTGTATTTATTGCTTCCAAGAATTAACTGAATTATCTCTCATGTTTAAATATTGTGGTACGTTCCACGGAAGAGTTCATTAACACTAAAGTTATTATAGTTAACAAACACTAAAATTGAAAAAAATGTTTTAATGAAGTAAAAATAAACTATAACTAACAAACTATGTTTGCACTTATAAAATTTACTATAATTATAGTGAAAAATGTATTCGTTTTCATCTTTGTCAATATACATAAACTTAATTTTAAAAGAAAAATTCCAAATAAAAAAAAACTATAATCAAGAAAAAAAAACCTAATCTTATAACTCTGATACACACACTACTTACTGCGCATGCAGTACAAGAGCTACATCAAAATTCTGTCGTTAATGCAATTTTGAATGAGACTGTCAAAAAGCTGGTCTAACAATGTGTTTATTAGTACAGCTGTAGTTTGCTTTGGAGGTATTTTCACTTGCTGACTCTCAGACAGTGATTCAGCTTCCAATCAGGGACAGAATGTGAGTATCGTTGGTGTCAGGCCGAAACCTCTTGTTACAAATTGGTAAATATAATATTTTCTCTCAAATCTATACTACTGGTCTGTCTGCACGTGCGTGTGTTACTTTTCCAGATGATTGATCAGTATCAAATGTTGAAAGTGGCATGCTCTCTTTGACGATCCAATGTTAATGGTCAAACAAATCCTTTTTTTCCCTGGAAAGTAATGATTTTGGAGTCATGAGGATTGTGCCCGACACCAGCTGTTTGAATGGTTGACTCTTACCCAGTGTCCCCGTGACTGATTGGTGACCATTCCAGGATGTAGTCCACCTTTGCCCCAAAGTTAGCTGGGAGAGGTTCCAGCGACTGTGAACAGACTAAGTGGGATAGAAATTGGATGGATGGATGAATAGTTTTCAGGATTGTAGAATTGCATTGCATCATACTGCAGTACTGGTAACAGCTGTAGAACAACAAGGGAACACAATTAGAAACACTCTGCACTAGTGTAATCTACACCAACTTGAATGTATGTTAACTCAATCGTGGGCTTTATCAAAACAGAAAGTGTTTAATATACGTCTTGTAATAAATCTAATCATCTAAATAATATTTCGTGTGAGTGAATAACGAACTTATCTATTGGGTATCATTTATGTTATACAGAAGCAACTTAGTTGTACCTAAAATATAGCCCGTTACACATTTACAAAACAGATTAATAAATTATTTGAAAATTTACCATTCCAGGTGATATTGTCCAGTCCAAAAACAAGAAGGTCTTTCCCTCTCTCTCTTCATTATTATTTTTTATTTTCTAACTCCGGTTTCTGCTGGCTGTAACATGTGGCACGAAACAAAGACATCATCGCTGCTATGTGGACCGCCAGATGCCTAAGGGACACTGTTGGGCTTGCTTTTGGCGATGCCAGACAGTCCAGTTTCTTTCCCTGCAAGTCAGTCAGACACCCTCAACTCCCCAACTCCCATAGCCCCCGTCACTCCTGCCTCTGTCTAATTACCAAACCTAAAACCCCACTCAACTAATTAGCCACAGCAGACCCAGGAACTGTGAGTAAAGGTAAAGAGATGGCTTTATTCAGGAGTGTGCCTGCCTGTGCATGCACGTGTGTGACAGAGACAAGAAGGGAGACAAAATGGAATATTTGAGCCTCCTTTCGCAAGCCCACCTCTACAGCCAATTAAAGGCATTCATTAAACTCTGCAAAAGCTGTTGAGTTGTGCATGACAAGAGTGATTGGGAATGTGCTTATCAGAGCTGGGCATTCCACATATGTGACGGACCGGTCTGTCTATCCACCTGTGATGGACGCCCATTTTGTTGGCGATAAACAATAGATGGGAAATTTAAAAAAAAAAAAAAATAGACAGACTAAGCATAGGCGTAAACGCATTTTTCCATCTATATAATCGTCAATCATTTATTTTCGCGGTGAGGTTTTAATGGCCGCAGCGAGGCTTCCGCTTCCCATTGAGTTAAGCAGCAAAATCCACCACTTTTTAGCCATCTTTTTTAGCCCAAAATGGGGCGGCCATTTTGTCAATTCTGTCGACTGAAAATGACATCACAACTGCTCAGGGATCAGGTAACGACCAATCACAGCGCAGCTTCAGAAAACAGGTCAGCCGTGATTGGTTTACCTGAACCCTGAGTAGTTGTTATAACATTTTAGGTCAACAAAAGTGACAAAAACGGGTGGATTAGCTCTTACTCCACAAATGCAATATTTATCAGAATGCCCTGTTTCAACAAGTGGGCTTGCCTAGATGTTGACTTCCCCTTTAAAGGAGATGCATTTAGTCCGGTCGAGGTGAGGCTTCCTTGTCACGGTAAGTCTTTTGTTTATAATATCGCTCAGCAAGGGAGGGGTGCTAGTGGAAGTTGGTCTAGTTGGTAGACGGAAACGCTAACGGAAGCCTTTTTAAAATGATAGGCCGATTGGCCGATAGGCGATTACTATTTGGTCCAGCCACAAAAAGGCGGATAGATGGAAGGCGATAAATGGGCCGTTTATTGAGGCCACGCATGTACTCCACATGCACACACTCTCATACCCACTCGTTTTTCCTTATCCTACATGCACTTCCACATGTGTGAGAGCAAATGGCAATATGTCTGTTCGTCTGTCCATCATCAGCGCCAGAATGCAGCAGGATATAAATTATAAGTGGCAGCGCCACTTGTGTAAGTCTTAATGAAGGGGTGAAATAACGTTATTAATCAAGCCCCCCTGATTAATTACAATGGTGTCATCCATAAACCTGTCTCCCTGATTGAGTAGTTAAAGGAGGGTTAAAGCCAACCCAAAATATTTATTTACAATAATGTGTTCTATGCGCCCCCACTAGTCTAAACACAGTATTCTGATTATAGTGTGTTTGTGGAATATGAGTTAAGCAGCAAAATCCACTCGCTTTTATCAACCAATCACTCCGGTTTCCTCTCACATTCCAAAAACATGCATGTTAAGTTGATTGGACTCTCTAAATTGCCCCTAGGTGTGATTGTGAGTGCGGATGTTTGTCTCTGTGTGCCCTGCGATTGGCTGGCAACCAATTCAGGGTGTCCACAGCCTACTGCACGAAGACAGCTGGGATAGGCTCCAGCACGCCCCGTGACCCTTGTGTGGATAAGCGGTATCGATGATGGATGGATGGATGATTGTGTTTTTGTCATTCAGAAAACGTTGCACATTTCAGTTGTGTTTGTTATGTTATAATGTATTTAAAGTTTCCTTACATAATTGTGCACTTCTGTTATTTAAAATGAAAGGTTTCTGGATTGAATGATCCGTGGCATAATGATGCAGCGCCATGCAGCAGAGTCAGGCTGCATACGAAATAAACACAAGTGACAACAAAGTGCAGTGTGCAAGCAACTTTATTTCTTTGCTATGTGATTTGGATGGGTCAGTGTATACTGGGACTTGTCTCCATGCAACTATACACGGACGACCCCTTACTGTATTACTCGCAGTTTACTGCTGCGTGTGCAATTCTTAACTTTCCCATTTCTAGTAATTGGCATATTGTTGACACATTGCCATCTGTAAGAGCCTAGATAGGGTGAAAATGGCATGTTTCAAGTCAGTGGCTAAAATAAAAACGGAGGGTGCAAAATGAAAAATGTACTGAA
This sequence comes from Filicampus tigris, assembly GCF_054856515.1. Classification (NCBI taxonomy): domain Eukaryota; kingdom Metazoa; phylum Chordata; class Actinopteri; order Syngnathiformes; family Syngnathidae; genus Filicampus; species Filicampus tigris. The sequence continues at coordinate 23,529,677 of NC_141224.1, read as the reverse complement.
AAATGTATTCATTCTCTCTCCAACCAAGGGGTTTGTGTGTCCCAACGAACCAAGGAGCTAAGTTGTCTGGGGCTTTATGCCCCTGGCAGGGTCACCCGTGGCAAACAGGTCCGAGGTGAGGGATCTGATAAAGCACGGCTCACAGACCCCTTGTGATGAGTAAAATGATTGGTCTATGTTTTCCCTTTCCTGGATGTGGGTCGGTGGGGCCCCCCTGTGGAGCCAGGCCTGGAGGTGGGGCTCGCTGGCGTCCACCTGGTGGCCTCGCCTGCACCCATGTGGCCCAAGTGATCTCAACTCAAAAAGGCAACGTGGGTCCTCCTTCCCAGGGGCTCACCACCTGTGGGAGGGGCCAAAGGGTCCGAGTGCCCTGTGAGCTGGGTGGCAGCAAAAGGCAGGCACCAAACAGCAATTCAGACAACACACCCTTTTGGGGGTCATTAGAGGGTGTCTTGGAGAGCGCTCCCACTGGGGATTCCATCATTCTAATGGGGACTTCAATGCTCACGTGGGCAATGACAGTGAGACCTGCACGGTTGTGATTGGGAAAAATGCCTCCCCCCGATCTGAATCCAAGTGGTGTTCTGTTACTGGACTTCTGTGGATGGATTATCCATAACGAAAACCATGTTCAAATATAAGGGTGTCCATATGTGCACTTGGCACCACTTGGCACCAACCCTAGGCCGCAATACGATGATCGACTTTGTAGTCGTATCATCAGATTTGTGGCCGCATGTTTTGGACACTCGGTGAAGAGGGGGGCGGAGCTGTCAACTGATCACCACCTGGTGGTGTGTTAGCTCCGATGGAGGGGGAAGATGCCGGTTCGACCAGGCAGACCCAAACATATTGTGAAGATTTGCTGGGAACGTCTGGCAGAATCCCCTGTCAGAAAGAGTTTCAACTCCCACCTCCGGCAGAACTTTGCCCACATTCCGAGGGAAGCGGGGGTCATTGAGTCTGAGTGGACCATGTGTGGGGCTCTGGAGGCAGCTGACAGATACTGGCTGGTCAAACGAATGCAGCTTTGGCGCTTGCTGAAGCAAAAGCTTAGTGCGTTGGAGGAGTTCGACGAGGCCATGGAAAACGACTTCCGGAGGGCTTCAAGGAAATTCTGGTCCACCATCTGGCATAGTGGATCTGGGGTGCTGCTGACCTCAACTCGACATGTTGTGAGTCGGTGGGGAGAATACTTTGAAGACCTCCTCAATTCCACCAATACACTTTCCATTGAGGAAGCAGAGACTGTAGACTCTGATGTGGGCTCTCCTATCACTGAGGGTGAAGTAACCGAGGTGATCAAAAAGATCCTTGTTGGCAAAGCCCTCGGGCTGGATGAGATCAGCCCGGAGTTCTTAAAGGCTCGGGATGTTGTGGGGCTGTCCTGGTTGACAGGCCTCTACAACATCGGGTGAACATCGGGGACGGTCCCTCTGGATTGGCAGAGCGTGGTGGTGGTCCCCCCTTTTAAGAAGGATGACTGGAGGGTGTGTTCCAACTACAGAGGAATCACACTCCTCAGCCTCCCTAGAAAGGCCTATTCAGGATTGATGGTGATTGATCGTCTCGGATGCAGGAGGAGCAATGTGGTTTTTGTCTGTGGAACAGAGGACCAGCTCTACACCCTCGACGGGGTACTCGAGGATGCATGGGAGTTTGCCCAACCAGTCTACCAGAGTTTGGTTCACATTGCCAGCAGTAAGTCGGATTTGTTTCCAGTCAGGGTTGGACTCAGTCAAAGTCTCAAAGCAGATCTTCTTTTGGCTGCCCTTTTGTCACCGATTCTGTTCATAACTTTTATGGACAAAATTTCTAGGAGCAGCAGAGGCGTTGAAGGGGTCCGGTTTGTTTTTTTTGAAGGTGATGTTGTAATGTTGGCTTCTTCAAGCCGTGATCTCCAACGCTCACTGGAGCGGTTCTTAGCAGAGTGTGAAACGGTTGGGATGAAAATCAGCAAAAGGGTAGAGTGCCCTCTCCAGGTCGGGGATGATATCCTGCCCCAAGTGGATGAGTTCAAGTATCTTGGGGTCTTGTTCATGAGTGAGGGTAGAATGGAGCGGGAGATCGAAAGGCAGCCCGGTGCAGCATCTGCTGTGATACAGACTCTGTATCTCCCTGTCAAGAAGATGTACAGGTTGATCTACGTCCCTATACTCACCTATGGTCACGAGCTGTGGGTCGTGACCGAAAGAACAGGACCACGGATACATGCAGCTGAAGTTAGTTTTCTCCACAGTGTCTGGGCTCTCCCTTGGAGATAGGGTGAGAAGCTCGGTCATACAGGAGGAACTCAGAGTCAAACCGCTGCTCCTCCACGTTGAGAGGAGCAGATTAGGTGGCTCAGGCATCTGATTAGGATGTCTACTGGACTTCTCCCTGGGGAGGTATTCCATGCAGATCCCACCGGCAGGAGGCACAGGGATGACCCAAGACATGCTGGAGAGTCCATGTCTCCCGGCGGGCCAGGAAACGCCTGGAAACCCTCCGAAAGAGTTGGAGGATGTGGCTGGGGACTAGGGAAGTCTGGGCTTCCCTTCTGAAGCTGCTGCTTCCGCAACCTGGCCCAGAATAACCAGTAGATAATGGATGGATGGATAAAGACTTCCAAATTTGAAACTGCATGATCAAACAAGCGATAGGAATTTTGAAGGAGCATTTACTCTAAATTTACTGGTAAGACCAGCAAAAAAAAGCACTGAAATCATCATACACTACAAATCTGCTGGTGTTCATTCAACACCATAGTGTGATCATTTTAACACCAGTGTCTATATGCATCCACACTACCCAGTGATAAATTAACATTTACGTAAGTGTTCAATGTTCAACACCCAATAGTGTGTTAACAGCAACAAAATGTAGCGTTGACAGTGCAGTAATAATGACACTAATGAGAGTTCATGCCCACACTATATACAGTGTGGGGAAAAACAGTCCATGCCTCACAACCTTCAATAAAACACATTTCAGGATTTTGGTTCAAAACATCTTTTTAAAATTAAATCAACTTAAGATAGCTCATACAAGACAGCAGTAGGGCATAATGTACGTTACTTCCAGAGGTGGGCCTCGCCTAACCGTCAGGATGTTCTGCATATTTAGCCTACCCACGTGGTCCCAGACCGTCCCTCGTCGGCAACAGCCAATCGGTGTCAAACTTAATGTTGACACTGATTGACACATCACACGCAGCAACCACACAAGCAGACATGCCGCCAAGTAAAGAAAAATATCAAATAAAAACAACACACACATGCAAAGCGGGGTGATCAGTGAAATAAAAACAAAATCGTGCACATGTCATTGCATATGTGGGACCAAAAGGTATACAACACAGTTTTATTTTTTATTTATTTGGCTGCATATCAGGAGTGGGGCACCTGCGTGTGATGTGGTACCCGTAAAGTCAATTCTCAACGCCGTTTGCCTGACTCGGACCGACTGGGACCAGGTGGATCGGCTAAAAATGCAGACGGGAACTTTGTGACAGTTAGGCGATGCCCAGCTCTGGTCATTTAATAATTTTCATGTGAAATCAACCCATCATGCCAATAATAAAATTAGGTCAGACACACGAATACCAGTGAACAAATCCTCCTCAATTCATAATGCAAATGCATTAAGGGAATCATGAAAATCCAGAGCAGTAACATTTGTGGTCAAAAGAAATGCCTAATTGTCAAGATGTTAACAATTTTCCTGAAAGTGCAGAGTTAATTTTCAGTACCCATACACATAAACATTTAATTGTGGCAGAGTTCCATAGTTATCCATCCAGGAGGTAGTGGCAACACTAGACATTACATATTTGACAAGACCCTTTTCACCTGGTCTGGAAAGTGTAGCATCTCTATGCGTGAACCTTGCCTTTGTTTTAACACTTCGACAACTGGCTGCTTTCCCAAACATTTCATCATGGGCATGCATTTGTCACCTGATGGCTGTTTAGATATCGATGACCTTCAAAATGACATGGCAGCAAAATAGACGAGGATAGAAGAATATGGACACAAAACAATTAACATTACATACTGAAGGCCAGTTTCCTGTAGGCCTACATGGCCAAATGAGAAAATCAGAGTTTTTATTTTTATTTTTTTATTTACAACTCAATACTCACATAAATTACAGAGGCCTTGTCTTCGTGATTGGGAATGAGTGCCATTAACTTTTATCATGAAGATTTCAGCTATCCATCCACCCATCCATCCATAATCTGAACCACTTTTTCCTCAGGAGCGTCATGGGCGCGCTGGAGCCTATTCCAGCTGACTTTGGGCAGTAGGCGGGGTACACCCTGAACTGGTTGCCACCCATGGACATTTCAATGCAATCAAATTCCTTCAAGGACACTTAACTTTACATATCATCAAATTTACATGTTACATTTTGGAGAATAGGCGTATTGTTTGTCAAACAGCTGACAAATTACGCTCCTTAGACTCAATGGAGACAGCTGTGCTACTCACCACTCAAAAAAAATAAAAAATTCACATGCAGCTCGTCACTCTAGCTGCCTGCACCTACTTCAACCAAAACATGTTAAATATCGTGTTAATGGACCCGATTGGCTGTGTAGCTGATGCGATTATGTGACATCACACATAATACAACAACTATTGGCCAATCTGTTTGACATAATATTAAAGATACATCTCAAGTGGATACCAAGTTATGAGGCAATTATCTTTTCATGAAATGCCATCATGTGAGAGTTTTGCCTACCTCAGCAAGTTTGATTCCGTCTTGCAAGTGAGGAGGAAAATGATGCTGAAGAAAACTGTTTCAACTCTAACCAGTCAACTTCAATCATTACGTAAGGGTGTGGTCCCAATTTCAAATAGACACCAATCTGGGTCAAATCCAGGTGACACCCTATTTTAACAACATATCCGTGTTACATCCTAGACTACACAGGCAATTTCAATACTGAGTGGTGTTGATGCAACACCAACATTCTGTTTTTAAGACTGTCCCTGAACTTTTAACAGTTGGCTGATTTGCAGTGTATCAAGCTGCAAGCAAGATTCTTGTCAAATCTATAACACAACAACAAAAAGCAATGCAGTGTTCACAGAGTGGTTTTGTGTAAGCACAAGAAGCTATTCTCAGATTCATGAACAATAAAATAATGAATATTTGAAGTGATGGACACACTTTTGTTTGAAGGCAAACAAAATCAGGAAATGACACGTTAAATTAGACAAATCTCCCTCTCAGTTTTATCTTATTCAGTATAAGATATATCAAAATGGAAATTACATTTTATTTTATTCCATCCATCAATTATCCATACCGCTCATCCTCACAAGGGTCGCAGGCGTGCTTGGAGCCTATCCCAGCTTTCTTCGGCAGTAGGCGGGGGACACCCTGAACTGGTTGGCAGCCAATCGCAGAGCACACAGAGACAAACAAACATCCACACTCAAACCTAGGGGCAATTTAGAGTGTCCAATCAATTTACCATGCATGTTTTTGGAATGTGGGGGGAAACTGGAGTACCCGGAGAAAACCCACACAGGCACGGGGAGAACATGCAAACTCCACACAGGGAGGCCGGAGCCGGGATCAAACCCACGATCTCTGATCTGTGAGGCGGACGTGCTAACCAGTCGACAACCGTGCCGCCCGCATTTGATTTTGAATTTTACAGTATTATCGTATGTGGCCAAAAGATCTTTGACTAATCTACTAACTAAAAAAATCTTAGTGGGTCTTTAGATTAGATTGTATTAGATTTATATTTCGGTACCCCTGCTCTAAATTGCCCATATGTAAGAATGTGAGTGTGCATGCATGTCTCTGTGCCCTGTGATTAGCTGGCTACCAGGGTGTTCAGGGTGTAACCGCTTCTCACCCAAAGTTTGCAGAGTAGGATCCAGATCCACCACGACCCTAACGAGAATAAGCGGTACAAAAAAGAGATAGATGGATTACTCGATTGAGACAACACCTAGCGTGTGCGGAACAACACTAAACAATCAATCAAAACAATGTATTTGTTTGTTATATTACAAGAAATGTCTGGTGTTTCAAGGGGAGGCAACAATATATTTATCAGTGAGCAAGACAAAGGTAATTTGCAGATATAATGAATGTTGAATTATTGAACAATTCAATTAAAATTATTAAATCGGTCACAGTGTCAAACTATGCTGTAGTTATTGAAAGAATAAAGGGGTAATATGGTAATAGATAATGGTACAGTGGTAATTAATAAAATGCACATAGTGTGTCTGAACCTTTTAATCTAGAAAAAAAAAAGAACAGCAAGGATGCTCAGGTGGTCGCGGCCAAGTGCAAAAACATTTTCACAACACTGGTTTAACAGTATCATACAACTGCATGGTAAATAAATGAATCACATAACACCAATTCAGTGTGATATAAACTTGCTTTTAGTGGCTGTGCAGCCTGCAAAAAGGTACAAACAAACAATTCAATTCGACAGATGAAATCATGCACCACATTCATCATTTTCACACCTATATTAACCCTTTGTTAACCCTTGTGGCAGCCACTGGAGGGGGTCTGCGTCCCCAACTGCATCTGTGGGGATGTAGATATGTATTAAGGTGAGCGGTAAGGACACTCTTCAACACTTTTACGATTAATGACGGCATCATCAGTGTTGCCTTGCTGACCAGCCCGAGAGTTCCATTGGCCGGATAAAGAGGAAATGAGAGACGGTGCTGGGAAGAAGAGAGAAATATGAGCATCCTGTCGACAGGATAACGGACAGGTCCTCAGTTGTTCCCCGAGGTCCCCCTGTCCTCATTCTTTACTGGCCGAGCAGGCTAGCCAGACAGCGTTCTCTGCGGCCAAGGACACAAGGGTGTCAGCTACGCGTCTGGGTAACATCGTTCATCAGGCCGCATCGGTAATGGGTATCTCTCTGTGACAGTGGTCATCAAGACACAAAAGCAAAAGGGCTCATAAACATTACATGACAGATGGCTGGGTGGACAGCTTTGGACACAGGAGGTGGGGGATGGATGGAGAGTGAGAGATAAAAGTGTGATAGTGAGAGGGAAGCAGAAGGACAGAGGTGGAAGAGAGATCTCAGTCTTATGAAAAGTCTCAAGTGCTGGATGCTTTATGAATGTTCTTGTCCAGTGGCAGCTATGAAAGGATGAAGTGAAAGTCACAAAGGAAATGCTTTGTGTCCGTTGTCCAGCAAAGGAGCTGAGTGCAGTGAGCAGCCATATAGAAATCACACAAAATCAACGAGGCCTTAATGAGAGTTGACATTTTTTGTTAAATGTTAATGTTTTTGTGTTGTGTTTGGGTTGTCCAGTGAATTGCATGTGTATGACGGTGCTGCTGTTTTAATGCAAGGCAAATTTAGGATCTTGTATCTGACAATAAGGTATCTATCTATCTATCTATCTATCTATCTATCTATCTATCTATCTATCTATCTATCTATCTATCTATCTATCTATCTATCTATCTATCTATCTATCTATCTAATCTATCTATTCCACATTAGACCATATACATACACTTCTGAAAACCATTGTCAGTTAACACAGTTTATTGCTATGTCCCACAAATGTATAAAGTTAAAACTGTACCATACAAATCAAAAGCCACACATTATATTAACCACATCTAGAAACACTGCTGGCTTCTCTCGACCCGAGCTGATCTGACATGGACTGACGCAAAGTGTGCTGTGGTCTGATGAGTCCACAGTGTGATGAGTCCAGAGTATTAGTGCCATTGGCATGGGTAAATTGCATATCTGTGAATTAAATACTGAAAGGTATATACAGGTTTTGGAGCAATATTTGCTACCGTCCAAGCAACATCTTTTTCAGGAACGTCCCTGCTTATTTCAGCGAAACAATAACAAGCCACATTTTGCATGTGTTACAACAGCATGGCTTTGTAGAAGCGATTAGTAGTAGCAGTAGTGTGTTACTCGACTGGCCTGCCAGCAGTCCAGATGTGTCTCCCATTGGAAATGTGTGGTGAATTATGAAGCTAAAAATATGACATCATTGACCCAGGTCTGGTGTGCAACTGAAGTTGTGACTCAAGCAAGAATGGGAAAGAATTCTACGTACAAAGCTTCAACAATTAGTGTCCTCAGTTCCCAAATGCTTATTGAGTGTTGTTAAAAGAAAGGTGATGTAACACTGCGTCAAAAGTGTCTCTTTCACTGCTTTTTGGATCATATTGCAGGCATCAAATGCTAAAGTAGTAAATATTTGGGGGAGGAAAAAAAAGCAATAAAGTTTTTCAATTTTAAAATGTTGAAAAGGATTTGTAAAACATTCTGTTCTGTTTTTATTTGCATTTTAGAGATTGCCCTAACTTCACTGGAATTAATGTTTGTAAAAGATGTTAACCACATTTTACAGGCATCTCTCAGTGAATGATGCAATGCAGTCTTACACCACTGAAAATTGCATGCACAATGATAACCATGCTGGTTCTCTAACAGACTTGATCATAGCTCAGCACTAAATTGGTGATTGCTTAACACAGCTGTTGTTTTGGACTTCATTAGATAGTCATAATGTTGTGACTGGTCAGTGTAAAGGAACAGGCCTGTCCACACAAGAGATGCACTGTAAATATTGTCATTACATTTGACCATTTAGTGTAATAGATATACTTGCATGTAGTTTATCCTCATATAGTGCATGTATGCAGTGCTGGCAAGAGTTAAGATCACCAATATGAAACTGGTTTTAAGCAGAGAAAGAAAAAAAGTTCAAACTTGTGGAGAGTGAAACAAGCCTGCAGCGCAGAGATGTCAGAGGATTTCATCAAACACATCACTGGCACGACTCCGTCTTTGAAGAGTTTGACGGATAAAGCGTTGGAGGAGCTGGCCTGAGGAGGATGCTGTTGTAAATAAATTGTTGTCTATGCAGTTTGAAGCACAGTGAAAGTAAAGCAATAATTATAGAGGTGGCGACAATGACAACATGTGAGAAACAGGTTGTGTGAAAATGAGGTGAGGGTGTCAAGGCCCGTCATAGACGTGACTGCAGAACCTGTCATAGATCCCCTCGGAACGAAGGCAATTGTTGTGTTAGCAACACCTTTGCCAACTGCTGATGTTTACTTTGTAGGCACTCATTTATCTTGAACCAAGTCCCAAATGTGAGGTATAATTGTCAAAGCTCAGCAAAATGACATTCCTTGCTCTGTAGTGATGCTGGAGGCCTCTTCCTTTGTTTAGTTGAAATAACCTTGCCAACCGGTAATCGTCATCCATCCTTTGTACCTGTATAGAAAATGGAAATTAGAATATCCATCACGCGTGCCAAATGTCAGCATGACTGATGGTTTAGTCACAGGATCCCCTTTGCCTTGTACCCGTGTCAGTGTTTCAGAGTGAGAAGTGAACATTATCTAGCGCCATGATCTGATTTAGTCTGCACATTTCCATCGAGGAGAGCATTTGCAGTGGATGATGCACAATGTCTGCAAGGAGGCAGCCAGCAGAAGTTTTATGGAAATCTAATATGAGCTTTTTGCTATGTTGGACTTGTTATTCAATGAGTGGGCAGGCGACATGTTTGATATAAGACAATGTAACGAGGCAGAATCCCATATTTTTGAAGTGTTTCTGTCAAAATGGTCTGAAGGATGATGGGAAAATCTGTGCAAACAGGTTTTGAGTGGGGTGTGCTAAGACTAAAATACCAACTGTTCTCAGTAAAAATCCTTTGGTAAATAACAGGAAACGACCCTTGAGAAGGCGATATGAATGCCAGAGAGCACAGACGCAAGACTGTCTATTAAAACAAGTATTTAAACACATAAATAAATAAAAAGATTCAGCGCAAACAGATGAACTGAATAAAATGGAAGCATCAAGCCAATGTTGGGCTTTTATCAAAAACATACTGCCTGGAAGGATATGGTGCTGCAGCTGTGCACTCAAGATGTTAATTTGAGTGGGAAATATTAATTGCAGATAATGTTCTAATTGTATACCAACAAAAACCCCATGGTTTGTCCCTCCTCGCTCTCTGTGTGTTCATGTGTGTGCGCACTTTGACGAGGTAGAGACAGGAGCCCTAACGCTGCAGGATGGAGAAAGGTGAACAGGAAACAGAAGGTACCCATGGAGGAGGTATATGACATCTGTCAGGTTGCAGGGTGGGTGGGGGATGCGGCACAACCCCCACCCGCCCCCTCTGTCGGCCGTGGGTCACCCATCGCCTCTGCAGTCGCTGAAGTTGTCACAATAGTGTGACACTTCTTTGGCAATGGCGGGAGAGAACCGTCAGGACGGCCACAGACATCCAAGGCGCGCACATATTTTGGAGTAAACGTATCTAAGGGGAGGGTGTGGGGGTGATTTTGTATATGCTGTTTTTTTCTTCTCTGTGCAGAAATGTCAGCGTCCCCCTCCTCTCTTCATTGCCCTGGATGGAGGGAGGTCAGCTGACGCAGCAAGGTCGACAAACAAACAAACAGAAGGAATTAAAATGGAGAAAAAGAGAGCAGAGGAAACAGGCCAGTGTGTTGTTATCAGTATGAGGTTGATGACATGTAGCAGCCATTACTCTCAGTTGTGTCCTCTGCCCCCCATTGGCTGCTACAAGACCGCCTGGCGAGGTTGCCAATGTCACGTCAGCTCGTGCATCCACAAGGAAGATTTCACCACCGTGATCACCTAATTGTTTCTTTCTGTTTGACTTGTTGTCTTTGCTCAAGGTGGCCTTAAATCTGGATTTACTATCTTTAGCTCACTCACCAAAAGTCAGCTCCGTTTTTACTAAGAATTGTGATGAGACCAAAATAGCAGATCATTATAGTTGTATAGTTAACAGAATAGTTTGTTATTGCAGGACAACCTTTTAAGTTGAACACCCGTGTGTGTGGCCTTGCCATTTTTCCAGCGCAAGACAGCAGCTGGTCTAACAAGACCTCCGTTCAGCCAGAATCAAAGGATTAAGTCTGTCTGAGCACAGGGTGAGGCGTTAACTCAAGAGGAAAACAAATGGGAATCACCTTCTTTGTTTCTCGGTGAAATGACGAGACCCACCCATTTGATTTTATTGAGCAGTTCAATTGTGACTAAAACACTGAAGCAAAATCCTGCATTTCTGAAATGTATCTGCATGTGTATGTACGAAAATCTAGGGAGTTCTTCCTCTGCATGCCCCAGCACTAAACAGCTCGTACGTTTTTGGTGGAACAATCATAAATGGCTTTGACTAATTGCGTTGCACTAATTATTGTGTATTGCTCAGCAGAACTGGGACCAAAGTGGTAATAGTCAACCGATAAAACTGATAAACGATGACTATTATATTTCAAATTGCAGTTATCGTTAGTCCCGCATTTCGGGTCTCTGAGAGTGGAAGTTGTCTTCCAGCTTCCCCTTTCTGGTGTAAACTGCTACAGCAAGCAAATAGAGAAAGAAGACTATGCTAAGTGTAGAAGAGGACAAAGAAAACAGACGAAAATGTTACAGTATTATGAAACAGCTGAAGTTAGTCCAGGTGACAGCAATATTGTTCACCTTCAAAGACGAAAAACTCATTGCAAATGAATTTGGGTGGTGGCAGTTTATCATTTCTAGTGTGCAAAAAAAAAAAATTGATTTATATGGTTTTCAAAAGAAAACCTGTTGCTAATCCTTTCCATGCATGTACTGTATCTGTATCGGTTGTTTTATGTTACCACTATAATGATAATTCTTAGAAGTGTAATACATTTGGGCATTCAATTTTTAAAGTGATATTGTCTCAGTCTTTCATCTGCACCTCATAATAAGCCTTTCTAGCCATCAGAGCAATGTTTGTGGTGACTTGAATTGATTTGAGCTCCTGCAAGCTTCTGTCTCAGACATCTGTATGCGGAGTGTGGCATTTAAAACAAACAAAAAAAAAGCATGTTTCTTTTGTGTATTCTTTGCATTGTCTTTTTCTTTCCGAGTGGAATTTTGACATTGGAGATGACAGGTGTCTGTGGGGTGGTGGAGGAGGAGGAGGAGATGGTAAGAAAACAATCTTTGACTGCCTGTGGGTGAAGGCAGACTCCTCCAGGCAAGGCGGCCTTCAGCGTTTAGCTGGGGGCGCAGTATCAAAATCACAGCCACTGCTGTACCCCTAAGGCACTAATCTCAACCAGTTACCGTCAAGTGCTGCTGCTTCTTCATATAATCCTTCATTTCCCCCCTTTCCCTCTGCTCTTTCCATCTCCACCAGCCTTCCACTGTTACAGACGCAATCCACAGAGGTGAGAGGATAAATGACAGCTTGAGCAGGCGCAGAGGAAACCAGACATCTTGAAGCTGCTAGCATTCCTTCTTTACTTTGACCAGAGTCCAAAGCAACATCCAACTACTGGACCAAAGTAGATCTCAGATGGTTGAGACCGTGACGTGGCCATCTTTGAATTGCTAAGGCATTTTGTTGTTTATCACGACATGATTGCTAATTAAAGAAATGTTAACTTACTACCTTTCAATGAGTGGGGGAAAAACTCAGAAGACGTCCACATAAAAGGAATTGACTGATTCAATGTCTGTGTGTACTTCCGCATGGTGATTTTATTAGATTACACATCAGCACAGTGGTTTAATGGTGCTCTAGTGGTTGGCACTTCTGCCTAACAGTTCTGAGGTGGGGTTTCGAACCTCGGCTCCAGCCTTCTTGGGTGGGGTTTGAATGTGCATGCGTGCATCTTTTCCGGGTACTCTGAACTCCTCCCATGTTCCAAAAAGATGAATGTTGGGTTCTTTGATGACTCTAAATTGTCCAAAGGTGTGAGTGTGAATGTTGGTTCATCTAGATGTGCCCTGCTATTAATGGGCCACCAGTTCAGGGCCCCACCTCTCACCCCAAAAAAGTTGGGATAGACTCCGATTTACCTGTGACCCGAATGACAATAAAAAAATGGAGTTGAACGTATTTTCAACATTTTTCATGTGTTGTAGCTCAGTAGATAATGTAATGAACAGTTTACATGGGTAAATTTAGACTGCTTGGATAGGAGCTAATATCATTTTCATATTGAGGAAAACAGCATTTAATTGTACTTTTAAATATTGTTCTCTTATAGTTAATACTGTTTTACACAACAGAAATTTTCAAATTGCTGTATTTTCGGTCCATGTAAAGTGAAAATAAAAATGTCGTATAAGTTTGACACACCACAGGGTGGAGTGGTGTTAACAAGCCTGCCAAATTTCAATGAGTTCAAAAATTGCCATCCATCCATCCATTATCTGTACCGCTTCTCCTCACAAGGGTCGCGGGGCGTGCTGGAGCCTATCCCAGCTGTCTTCGGGCAGTAGGCGGGGGACACCCTGAATTGGTTGCCAGCCAATCGCAGGGCACACAGAGACAAACATCCGCACTCACAATCACACCTAGGGCCAATTTAGAGTATCCAATCAACTTACCATGCATGTTTTTGGAATGTGGGAGGAAACCGGAGTGCCCGGAGAAAACCCACGCAGGCACGGGGAGAACATGCAAACTCCACACAGGGAGGCCGGAGCCGGGATCGAACCCACGACCTCTGAACTGTGAGGCGGACGTGCTAACCAGTCGACCACCGTGCCGCCTTCAAAAATTGCCAAATATATAAAATGATTCTTCAAAAATTTGACAAATCAGTTAACAGATGCTGTGTGTATGTCTGCGTAATATATTGAAAACCTCACCCCAGTAAACGTTCAACCGTCAATCAAATGTGTTTGTATGTCTAGCACATGGATGGACAACTTAAACGATGTGCCAGTGGGGAGCCACATAGGACCATGCACTTCCTAACCAGATGTATGACAAAAATGCAATTTTATAGGACAAAAAAATTACAAAAATTTGTTTTTTTAACAGGGTGGCACGGTGGTCGACTGGTTAGCACGTCCGCCTCACAGTTCAGAGGTCGTGGGTTCGATCCCGGCTCCGACCTCCCTGTGTGGAGTTTGCATGTTCTCCCCGTGCCTGCGTGGGTTTTCTCCGGATACTCCGGTTTCCTCCCACATTCCAAAAACATGCATGGTAAGTTGATTGGACTCTCTAAATTGTCCCTAGGTGTGATTGTGAGTGCGGATGTTTGTCTCTGTGTGCCCTGCCAATTCAGGGTGTCCCCCGCCTACTGCCCAAAGACAGCTGGGATAGGCTCCAGCACACCCCGCGACCCTTGTGAGGATAAGCAGTATCGATGAAGGATGGATGGATGTTTTTTTCAACCCATTTACAGAAGCGGAAGTTAATCTATTTTAATGCTCACATGCATAAAGATCCACTCCTCAATCCACTCACAGTGCAAAGGCCTCACTTGCGTAAAAATTCCCATTCAAAGATGGCACCAAACAGCAAAACAACAATAAGTGCAAGAACTTAATTTTGTGCACCAAATCAACTCAATCAAAAAAATGATTCTAATGTATCCATGTTTGTCTTCATGTCATTCAGAAATGAATATACTGGCTCACTCACCTGTATAATATAGTGCAGTATACGGCCAATAAGGGGTTCCTTCTGATTTGTGGGTGGGGCATCACAACAGCTCCTTGTCCAGTTAAGCCACGTAGGCGTTTTAACACTGTCATGCGTTGAGTACATCCATGTTTTTGGAAGACGCAAATTAGTATATCTACATGCACTTCATACAAACTGTCAAGTGTTCTTGTGACAAAAAACACTGTTTGTGTACTTAGGTTGTCTCTAAGGAAATTAAAGGATTCCTTATATGGGGGACGACTGTGAGCACGTCACTGCGGCAATGCACGTTTGCCTTTGTACAGCTCACACGCATTGTTTTGAAAATTAGTTGCAGTTTCACTATAAGTCGGGGGGCGTCGCTAGGGCTGATACTGATGAGGACACCGCAGGGCGGAATCTCCTCTGCCTGTTATGGTGTTTTTACTGCCAGGCAACGATCAAAAGGACAGCGACAACAATGGATATCATGCCTGCTACAACAAAGGGACCTAGATGACTAGACGATGCATTTAATTGTATTGCGAAGACGATCTAGAGGGTGGCGGCAAAGGTGGTATGGGCGTGTGTAGGCTTCTTTACACACACATACGTGACATAACAACCACACCGCTGACAAATTAGTTTGATTCGCAGCAGCAACAAGCTGCGTGGTGCGGATCCTCACCTCCTTGGTGGCAAATAAATTGCCCTCAAATTACTGAGCCGGGAAAAAGTGTACCTCGTCGCAACATGTGATATAACGGACCAATCATGAGATAGAATGCGCGCGGCGTCGTATACGCAGCAATAATTTCTGACGTGTGCGTGGCATTGTTGCATGCCAACATGTCGCGCAGCACTCTGCGTTAGTCACGTGATGCAATGTGGCAGTTGTCGCCCACGCCGACGCGGTAGTATAAAGAAGCCTTAAAGTGGAGATCAACCCAAACATTTTTTTTTCAAGAATATGTTCTATGCAAGTCCACTAGTTGAAACAAGGCCTTCTGATAAATATTGCGTTTGTGGAATAAGAGTTAATCCACCCGTTTTTATAGCCATCTCTGAAGACGGCCATTTTGTCACTTCTGTCGACTGAAAATGATATCACAACTGATCAGGGCTCAGGTAACGACCAATCACGGCTGACCCAGTTCCTGACGATTTTAGTGACGAAAACCCACTTCCGTCAGTGCTTAGTCTGACGTTTTTTTGAAATGTCATCATTTGTCAGCAAAACGGGCGTCCGTCAGTGATGGATTGACGGGCCTTCCCTCAGTAGTGATGGAATGCCCACCTCTGTACAACCCTATATGTTTCCATGGTGTGACAAGAGGTGCTAGCCACCAGCTAGCTCACGGGCTAACAGATTTCTGTCCAATACCTCACTGCCCCTCTGGGTGTTGTGTCATTGTGTAGGTCCACATAACAGGGACACTTCAGTGAAAGTTATCTGTTTGTTAAACAGTGACACACTTTATTCAGCTCGTGGCTGACACTTTGACACATTTGAGCACATATGTAGTTATACACCACAATGCTTTACATTGCAACATATTACGGTAGCCTGAATAACATAAAATGCGTGACACTGTGTGTCACTAGTTGCGATTTTAGTCCCCCTGCCCCACCCACAACATTTAGGATAACTGAAATGGTGAAAACTAATTTCATATTTCTCCACAACAAAGTACTACACAGCTTTCAGTCTCAGTCAGTACTTTTTCAGTAATTATCTTCAAACATCATAATGTATTTAGAAACAAATCTCTCAACTCACTTCTTTACAGTGCACAGAGAACCAGACCATAGGGACTTGGTGCCTTTCTTAAGGCAGTCTCGACAGTGTCCAGCCAGCAGACTGTATCACTCTAACGATCAGTGTACAATCCTTCATCCACAGTCATACTCTTCAGCACCTTTTACCAAAACCAAATCCATAGAGACTGAGACCCTGCGCCCATTGTGTGTGATTAAATAGCAAAATGCTTATCATAAAATAAATATCATTAGATATGTTGTCAGTCAGGGGTGAAGTGCTGACTTTCACAATTTTCAGAACTTCATTTGTGTTTTAATTCAAGAATGGCATTTGCTGTTATTTCAACATCTGAGTAAAATGTTACATGTTATGCTAAGGATCAATGCTACGAATGTTCTACTTACGTCAATACTTTGAACATAGAAAAAAAGAAGTGATTCAAAAGTATTGGTTCAACATCATCATGAGAATGGCTCAAACAGGCTGACAAATTGACAAGGGGTGCAAGCATTTCCGATTTGGCCTCAAAAGTGGGACGGCCTGCCTTGACACTATTTATACACAGTCCGACAAACACCCACAACGAGTCTTGACACAGACTGTAGGTGAAGGCTGGTATATGTCTGTCTTGTGAGTGAGTGGGCCGGAATGGAAGGGGTGGGGGTCTGATTGGAGGGATACAGGGGAAGAGAGGAAATGGAGGGATTCGATGAAACCTTTCAGTGCGTGTCATCATCCCTGACATTCTGTAGGGCTTGACCTTAACAGAGCAGTATCGTGTCAGAGACAGGGGCTCATCACTGACCGGGAACACACACATAAATGCAGGGAGCAAGAAAGAGAAAAAGAGGAGTCTTCAGAGAACCCCAACAAGCACACATGCACAAACACACACGCAGGTGTCTACTTTGATGTTCAATTAAAACTCAAGTTGGATGTAATTAGCAAATCAGAATCACAATCTGTGCATCCACTCAGTGTTAAGAAACTGTAACGAAAGATTCTTCACAAATTAGGATTTAATGAGAAGTTCATTCTTATAGAACTTTTTTTTTTTTTAATCATATTTGTTTTCACAGATTAAGGTGATGATTAGGTCGAGTAGCTTGTCCTTTGCAGATTTGAATGGTTATTGACCTGTCTTTGGCCACCGGCAGTTTTGTTTTTTAATGACATTTTCTCATACAATGGTGCAGTAAAATAGCAAATAGGAGGACGGACACAAGGATTAGAGCATAGAGAGTAGTAGGACAGATACAAGGATTACATACACATTACAAAACCGGTTTCTGCAAAACTTTGTAGAATAATAGCAAATGGGCTAAAGAAGTGCTATTATATTTTGCTGAGGATCTGAACAAAGGTACAAATACAGGAATTGATGTTTACCATTTGAGTGAGAGTGGGATCAATGGAACAGTAAATCCTCCAGAGTAAAAATGATATGGTAACTGTTTGTCATCCTCCATGGGCCAGGAAGCATCTGCTAACTAACAAACTGATAAAACAAACATGAAGAACAATATTTGGCACACTTTGGTTTGCATTTGTTGGTGGAGGTCCTCTTTCTGGTGAGTGGCATAGTACCGGTAGTTGTACTGCACTGTTACTGCACTGCTCATTAGAACACTAAAACAACTACTACAATGTTGTCAGTACTGTATTTCATCCTAACCCGCTGGCTGCTGCCTGTACCATGTCCGCCGTGCTTGTAGACTGTGCTGTGGCGTATTGTTTTGAAGTGTGTCTTTCTGTTTGTACACGCTGAGCTCTTGTGGGTGCAAGGATGCTCACATTGCTGGTTAACTGTCCAATCCTGTTTATATCATTTCATGTTTGGTACACAAGTTAAATTTGAAACAGTGGTTATTTTAGAGCTTGGTGATCAAATATATACTATTCAAATTCATATAAGTTTAATTCATTTCCTGTTTATGCCATAGAACATTTGTTTGTGGGGATCACAGTCAACTGACGCATTGTTTTATGGTGCTACTAATGTCAGATGGAATAATCAGTGCTTAGTTTTTCCAATTAAATACTTTTCCTCCAGGAGAATCTTATATTCTACTTTGAGCCATGATTAGTTATGGTGCAATCTCCTTGTGACCAATTCATAAAATGTTAAATATCAGCCTCACAAATGTTCCTTCTACTGTATGTCATGTTCTAACTTGACAGAATCTTACTTAAAGCCACACTATGAAACATGAAAATAAAAGGAGAAAAAATCCTTCAGAATCCTCCCACTTCTATATAGTGTGGTAATAAGGCAGGCGCCAAATTTTATCGCCTACACTTTCTCATTGGTATCCTCCCTATTCTTTGGACAGATTTAGTGTCAGCCACCACACTGATACTCCAAAAATATGGTTGACCTTTGAGGGCTGGAGATGGTTTAGAGCACAATTGTTCCTTCTCTTTACTGTTTGGACAGCCTGCTCCTCTTGGATTCATTAACATATGCCAGTCTGCAAAAATGCTCGCTGGCACTTTATTAAAAAATGTAAATGGAACACCATTACTTTTTTGATTGAGTCCATAACCGAGGTGCGAGCTGTCATGTTTTTTCCCATTGAGGAGAAGTTTAATGGTCTATATTATTATTTCCCTCTCTTTCTTAATTCCTTCTACTGCACTGGTCAAAAATAATTATTTTTGGGTTAAATTTGACCCAACTGTTGTGTTAAAAAAGGACCAACCCAGACTTGGGTCAATTTGAACCAAAAAAATTGGGTTATTCAGTTTTGACCCAACTTTTATGGTTAAACTAACACAACAAATTGGGTTATTCCATTTTGACACAAAATTAAGGATTAAATGAACACAAGAAATTGGGTCAAAACAATATAATTAGGTTATTCCACTATTTTATTTATTTATTCATTTTATTTATAATGCTAATGACACTGCCCCTTCCCCAAAAATTTATTAACAACAATAAGTGAAAGTTAAAACAATGTGTCTTTATCTTCAGGCACATCACCCTTGATGTTGACACAATATCAGCAACAATAACAGTAAGGAATGATGGGAAAAAAGAACAGGCTCAACTAAGTAAGGGCAGCAGTGGACTTTAGTACAGCCCACTAACCGGCCCTCATGCATGTGCCAAGGTCACAAGGTAGCCAAATTTTATCTCAGCCTTCCTGGTGGTATCTGTATGTTAACATGGCAGGAAGGTCATTATTTGTTGTGCGGTCCTCATTCATGGTTTCATAAAGTAGAGCGCATACGTGTCCACAATTTTGTTCGGCACAATCATGGTGTAAGTGAGAACAAATCTAAATTAAAAAGTAGTGTTTAGAATTGTATCAAATTCATATATTTTGTGTCATGAGGCTTTTTAGACATGAATTGAATGAATAAGACACCAACGGCAGTCTGCAAAGTAGTGTCAGTAACAATCACTCTGATTGGCTGTCAGCCAGGAAATACAAATCAGTCCATTAGATAGATGAATTTGTAAAAATGGTATACAATTTATTTCAGTTCTTTAAACCAAGCATTGCTTCCTTGCGGTCATCCCCAGACAACTGTCTCACACTTTCACATGGGCTGTGATGAGTTGTGGGTCCATCTTGAAAAGTGCGTTGAGATATATTGACCACTTGAGTAGAGTTGCGCTCATCAGTTTTCAATCTCCAAGCAAGGTAACCAGAACCACTCTGGTAATCATAGAAATGTTCCTGTGGATGACAGGAAACACATAAAGTTAATATGGAACATTATTTGGAGAACGCACAGTTCTTGTGAAGTGTCACATCCTACAATGGCGGCAGACTAATGCCTTTTTTTTTTTTACGATTCCAGCACTCATCCTGTCCAACACACACACTCACAAGGCAACTCGTTTTCAAAAAGATTGTGTGAAGTACGGTACTTACCTAAGCAGTGTGATAAATGAAGAAATCCAAATGTCAAAAGTGTCGTTGACTTGACCACGATGCTGCGTGTGTCGACATGAACAGTATGTCGGTGGCTTAAAGTGTACATCTGGCACCTGTGTATGGGCCTGTAAGGTTGATTTTTGACCCAACATAAAACATTACTGGCATATAACCCAATATATAGTTAATTTGAACCAACAATTGGGTTAATTTATAAGAAATAACCCAGTATTTTGAGCCAACACAAACAATCCAAAAATTGCATTAATGAAATAACCCAACTGTTTTTAGAGTGCCTTTCTTGTTGTTAATCTATCATTTTGTCTTTGTAGAATGCACTGACATTCTGTTGTATTTCTGGGTATATTTCCACTCGCAAGTTAAAAATGTTTCCTATATCAGTGCAAGCCACAAAAAAAGCTGCATGAAACTTTAGTTGCTTGGGGTTTACATATTTTTTGACCCCATCTTGCTATGTGTTCTAATGATGCTCAGGCCTCCATCAAAGTGGGGACCCCTGTGGTTCCTGGGGGCCCCTGGGCTCAGGCACTGTTGCTCTGCTTCAGTTTTCACCCCTCTGTGAGGCCAATTGCACAGTAATGAGAAGCAAAATTTCAAGAAAACCAAAATCAAACAACAAAACTCCTCTCTTAGATTGACATCCAGCCTGTGCTCTGTCAGCCTTGCTCGATTTTTCCTTCTGTGTATCAAAAACAAAGATTGTTTTAATAGAGCAGTTCAAACACTGTGGCTAGCTTTTGTGCAATACAACATATTTCTCTTCCTCTCATGACACATCATGAAGGTATATACACGCTGTCTCTCGCTTTCTCTCTCTCTCTCTCTCTCTCTCTCTCTCTCTCTCATTCATCCCAAAGGATCAGGATGCAGACAAATAAGGACTGACAAACTGCAACTTAAATGGACCAAATGGAACATAAATGTGAAAATATAGATTTGTAGCCAACCTTCCTATTGATCCTGGGGGTTACATACTACATTTTATCAGATACTAAAGAATAAAAATAAGCCTCCAAGGCATCAAAGATCATCCATGTAAGAGTGAGGTCAGGCTACGGGCAAATGCAGTTTCACTGAAATTGCATAAAAATGTCCTCTATTCCTGCTAATGTCTGCTGAGTTTATCCTTGGAATTGTCTTTACTGTCAGTTCCAGATGTTGACATCAGATTAACTGCAACAGCATTCCATAACCAACATTTTTGGCATCTTAGTTTGTTCTACAGTATTCATAGCAAGCTTCTGATGTTGTTAATTATGTTTTTGAATAGTGTCACGTACAGATGAAAAAGCTGTCAAAGTGATCCTCACACACACAAAAAAAGTCTCAAATCTCTTTAATATTAGTATGAATTCCAGCTAGTTGTTGGCAATGTCACTGTCAAATAACAAAGCATATGCACATCAACTTGGGCTATGTTCACACTGCAGGTCATTTCCGATGTTTTTGAATATATGTGACATACATCCGATTTGTCATGTCAATGTGAACAGTATATTTCTTTTTTTTTTGTTCAAATCCAACGCAGGACCTTTGGATACAAGTCATCAAAAGACAAATATGCATTGTGTGTGACCAGGGCACAGACCGGCTTTGGATAGACTACTCACGATTGTTCTTGCAGCTGCAATGTTGTGATGTGTATCAGTGTTCAATTTATATTTAACTTTAATTAAATGACACTTGAAACTAAAAGTGGACATTTGCGGTGAAAGTAATAAAAGGATGTGATGTCCTCTATAGTATAAACGTCTCCATGAAATGACAAGTTGGGGAGCAATTGTCTAATTTCCTCAAAACATTTCTACCTCTTCCCAACTCGCTCCTTTGCATGTCAATAGATGAGCAAGGACCAAGGGAGTTGCAAATAGAGAAATGAGATGAGGGTCTACACACAGGGCCATATCTACTTTTGTCAACACTGCACCACGTGATCTCATGTGACATTATTTGTGCATGTGTGTCACTAGACAATGCTTTTTGGGCACGTGTTACTTCACGGATGCACTCCATTCACATTGCAAGTTGCAATTGTTTCTGTAATTTAAATGACGACATCAAAAAGATTGGATTTAACAAAAAATCTAAATTGGGAATCATGCAATGCAGTGTGAACATGGCCTTATTTTCCTTTGCAGTCTTAAGGCCTAGATAGCGCAATCCGACGTTGGCCAACTTTGACAGACCCTTACTCCCTGTGGCGTCGGGCCGGCTGTCGGCACGTCACGCTGGAAAAATACACCGCAACGACACACAGCAACGCTGACCATTAAAGTACCTTCTGTGAGATGTAATACCCTTCCACACCATGGGCAGCGGTAGTCACTATTTCTCATGGTTAGAAAAATCCACCCGGAAAGCTATTGGCCGGGGGCGAATTATAAAAACGTAAACAATGGATTCAGCTATATTCTTTGCTCACGGTGAACTCTCACGCAAAGTAAACCCGCACGTTCTTGACACGGTATCGTCAAATGCTTACATTGTCAACCCTCGCTCTTGTACTTGTAAGAAGATAAAGGCAGCAAAGGCGTGCTCGCTGTTTATCTGCATTTGTCAGGTCAGATCAGGCTACTCCGCTGAAATAGCAAACTGCTGTTTTGTAGAAAATGTCAAAAAATCCCTTGACAGGGGCAGCGTTGTAGGTGCTGTGTTCCTGGACCTTAAAAAAGCTTTTGAGCTCATCAATCATAAGATACTTTTGTCCAAATTACAACATTTTAACATTTCTAAACAGACAATACGTTGGTTTACATAATTTCTTCAGTCCCGGGTTCAGTGTGTTAAAATTGGTCAAGACAAATCTCCACTTCTAAATGGGTATCCCACAGGTCTCCATACTCGGACCTTTGCTGTTTAGTCTCTTTATGAATGACTTGCCCACAATCTGTGCTGATGACAGTTGCCAGCTGTATGCGGATGATGCAGTTCTCTATGCACCCGCCAAGACACCACAACAGGCTGCTGAAGCTATATCTACATCTTTGATCAAGGTCAGGCAGTGGCTCAGTAAAAATCGGTTGGTGCTTAATATTTCAAAAACAGTATCAATGTGTTTCTCTATTAAAAAAATGAATTCAGAGGAAAGTTTTCAGATACAGTGGTACCTCTACTTAGGAACGTCTCTTCATACGAAATTTTCAAGTTCCGAAATGCCTCAACAGGAAAATATTGCCTCTTGTTACGAAAGAAATTTCAAGATACAAAAGGTAAAAATACAGTATGGGCTGCTACTCGCAGCTCCGGAGTTTCCTGAACGCAACATACTCATAGCTTCTCTGCCATTGGCTCTTACCTAGCATCTTCCTGGCATCCCATTGGCTAAGAGGGACCTCTACCGTATGTGTCTATGTGTGTAGATAGACAGGTACATAGATAGATATGTGATATATATGTGTATGCAGCGCCCTCATCATTCGCCCCTCGGGCCATGAGGTGTTTTCGATAGTTTTACGTGAATTAGAAACGAGGAAATCGTTTTTTTATCCATACAAACAAAGCAAGAGATAATAGAAAAGTATGAAAAAGGGATGCGTTTGGTCGATCTCGCCAAAGAATATGACCGCAATGTATCAACAGTCGCCACGTTATTAAATCGGTTCTTTACAAAACGCCAGGCAAAAACCACCTCTGAGAGAGAACATGAACCAAAGAGGGCAAAATGCAATGAGGACAGCAATTAAAAGGTAAATGACCATTTTTATCCTTTAGTCTATTCTTTTTTTTTTACATTATGCACAACTCTCATTTATTGTGCACTAATCTAATTGTAACATGTATTTGTTACAAGTTTTCATGCATTTTTATGCTTTATAAAACATTTATGTCTGAATATTGGGGGGCTTGGAACGGATTAGGGCATTTACATGGAAACCACGTCTCTACTTACAAAATTTTCTACTTAAGAAATTTCTTCCACAACCAATTAATTTCGTAAGTAGAGGTACCACTGTACATTTACCAAATGAAAAAATACGATCATTAGAACACACGCAGTGTTGGTTGAACTAGCCTCATAAAATCCAGTTTTCCTTGAAAAGTGCGCCTTGAAGTTGAATTTTTAATCAGGGTTCAATATTGTCCTACACCGTAAATCAAGCTTCGGACGCACATAGAGCTGAACCAATCAGAAGCGATAGTAGCTGAATCGATGAGAGGACAGAGAAACTCACTCATCACAAGGCCTGCGAGATGGCTTTGCAGAGGTGAATCTACAATCTGATTGGCTAGAAGAAGGCCCAGTGATTTCAATAGCGTGAGTGTCGCCAACATCGAGGTTCTGGTGGTGGAGGAAATAAGATGAGCATAATGACACATCAAAGCTGAAATCTGATCGGCAAAAAAAATTAATCCACACTTTTAAATGACGACAAAAGACTAAATAAATTATTACCACTTCATTTAAGTTCATTAAGTCTGTGCTTCTGATCGTTTTTGAGCCTACAGAGAAGGCTTTGAAGGCCATGACAGCATGCCACTGCTGATAAAATGTATTTTCAAGCGCATACGTCATTCTAAGCTTGGGTTGAAACATTTGAATTATGCAACTAAGACGATTCTACTGGCCACAGTCTTACATGTACACTTTGCTGTAGGATGTTTGGCGCAAATACACTAACAGCCCTCTGGTCCACAGTTGTTGTTTTAGTGTACTCAATTACTTATGCATGCAACACTAAACGATTAACACACATGTTCCTAACCTTGATATCACAGAGCCCCATTTTCAGTAATTACATGGAAACAATAGCACCTAAACGTCACAAAGTTCCCGTCTGCATATTTAGCCAACGCATGTGGTCCCACTTGGTCTGAGTCAGCTAAAACAGCGTCAAGAATGGATTTTACTGGTACCACGTCACATGCAGGTGCCGCACTCCTGATACGCAGCCAAACAAAGAAAAAAATAAAACAATGTTGTATACCTTTCGGTCCCACAGACGCAATGATGTGCCCCATTTTGATTTTATCTCACCGATCACCACGCTGTGCGTGTGTGTTGTTTTTATTTGATATTTTACTTTAATTGGCGGTGTGTCTGCTTGTGCGGTGCCTGCGTGTGACGTGAAAATTATGTTCTCGATGCCGATTGGCTGACGCCTACGAGGGACAGACTGAGACCACGTGGGCCGGCTAAATAGACAGACGGGAACTTTGTGACGGTTAGGCGATGCCCAGATCTGCTTATGGGCAGAAGGGAAGGATGGAAACGTGCAGGATAGGTGCCCCCGAAGACCAGGGTTGGTGACCCCTGATCTATACTATACTATGCTGGGTAGGAGGCTGGCCTAGAAAAGTGGCCGACAGCAACACACAGTTGCATTTTTAACTACTTGCTGAACTTGCACTGGGCACGGAAATGCAGCCCTAAAACCTTTTCCCTTAGGTTTTCCCTCAATATACAATGAAAAAATGGTTATTGACCCATTGCATTTGAACTGGTGTCAATTATATGCAGATTTTTTCTATTCAAGGGCTGGCCCCAGGGGCGGAGCCAGAACATGGCTAATGGGTGGGCCTGGAAAAAATCAGGGTGGGCCAGAATATCTCTCAAACTTCGCACAATCCTCCTGTCCCGACATCATATATTAAGATAAAATGACAAAACGAATAATAAGAAGTT
This sequence comes from Filicampus tigris, assembly GCF_054856515.1. Classification (NCBI taxonomy): domain Eukaryota; kingdom Metazoa; phylum Chordata; class Actinopteri; order Syngnathiformes; family Syngnathidae; genus Filicampus; species Filicampus tigris. The sequence goes on along the minus strand of NC_141224.1, from coordinate 23,503,967 downwards.
CAGAACTTCCCTAGACAATATATGCCATTCTTAATATTCAATAAAATAAAAACCACAAACAATTTCATAATTTAGTAAAAATGTAAAAGTATATATTTTTTCATGAATCTCATTGGGTGGGCAGTCTGTCAATCTGGGTAGGCCTGTGCGCACCCAGGCCTACCCATTGCTCCGCCCCTGGCTGGCCTGCTCCCAATCGTTCGCAAATAGCAGAGTTTGACTATAGACGTATATTTTACTAGCAACATATCAGGATAACTAAGTTTCTGGTTAGTTTGGGCCTAAAGTAAGACAACAAAATATAAGTTACATAACATTATTGCATTACTAAAACCAAGAAACCTGTAGATTTACTATAAATTATCCGACAAAATGTTCTACATCTTGTACAAACTGTTGTTTCATGACACATTAGGCCTCACCCACGGAGCAGTTAATTGCTAACACCTGTGCCCTGAAAGGAAGTCCCCCCCTTCACCCTCAAACACAACACACAGGGGTGGTGCTTCAAACAAACCCACACAAATTATTACTGCTACCGCAGAACAAGTACACAATGTTTGTATTTTTTCCCCTGTTGTAGTATTTGAAAACACTTCAACTCCAGTACAACCGTCACAGACTAATACATGGTTCACTTCACTTTGGTGGACAAATTAAGTTGAACTCATTATCACTCAAGTCACTTTACTCTCACTCCTCCTCTATCACCCGACTGTTCTACAACTCTCTGACCAGGGCGCGTACTTCATTCCTCATTCTTCCTGCTAGAGTACTTAGATTATTACTGTCATTGCATGTTTGTTGCCACTGTGTGTTTAGGCGGTAATATGTGTACAGTATTCCCTGTCCCTCGTCCAATTTGCTTGGAGTTCACGGGTTTAGGTGTAGGCTGACAAAGAAAAAAAAGGGGGGCAGGGGGCTTCTGGCCAACTGAGGCTAACTGACTCTCCTCAGGTGATAATTGGCTGCTGATGCAACATGCAGCCCCGTGTAATTACACTGTGTACATGTGTGTGTGTGTGTGTTGTAACAAGTAAAAAGCACATGCTCATGTATGTACATGATGTAATACACAAACCTAATATATCACTTTACCTCATTACTGACCGTGTTTTCTTTGTCAAAACTATTTTTTGTAGAACAACCATATATTGGGTAGCCAAAAAAGAGGAGGCATAGTGGCGTTAGGTGGTTGGATCTGAAGCGTGGTTAAGTAAAGTGTAGCAACGCATTTAACATTTTACTATATTACATACATCAGATCACTTATAATCTAAATAGGCAAGACAAGGCAGCTTTATTTATATAGCACATTTCATACACAAGGCAACTACTCAATGTGCTTCACACAACCAAAAGCACAACACTTAAAAGCATTTACAAACAGAACAGCTGAAAACATTCAAAGGCAAAGAAAAGAGAACAAAAGTAGCTCATTAAAATGACTGAAAGCACGAACATTGACAAGATTTAAATGCATTGGAAAACAAAAGATTTAAAGACATTTAAAAACAAAGGAAAAGAACTAAAAAGTAGCTTTCTGAAATTACTAAAATGCCTAAAAGATCTAAAAAAAAAAAGCATAGTTTTACACCTGGATTTAAAAGCATTTTTTACTTGTGGCTGACTTCAACTCTGTTGGCAACTTATTCCATTTGCGTGCAGTAAATCAAATACATTTCGTCTTCTCTATGTTTTTGAAACCTTTGAAACCTGGCTCCACTCATTGACCCAAGTTTACAGACCCTAATATGTATACAGTATATTCAGTGTGCATTTCTTTAATGCAGGGGGTACCAACCACCGGGCCGTGGACCAGTACCGGGCCATGTGCCACTAGTTGTATAATGGCTATTTTGTTGTTGTATTTAAAGTGCTTTGTTACAGCTGTAGCTGTTGTGAAATGTGCTATATAAATATATTGTATTGTATTGTATTGTATAAGAAGAAAAATAAAGGTGAATTTCACAGAAAATACCAAAAGACCTATGGAAATATGGATTTACGGCGACAGGTGATTACGCACGAACAAAGCCTGTTCTGCACAATATGCAGAGAGAGCCTCAAAACGGATTTGTTTTAAATTGAACAATGATTTTAAATTTGACCGGCAAATCACTGACGTTGTTAGATCCAGCTTCTTTGGTCTTAGGCAGCTGGCTAAGGTAAAGCCCCTCCATTCTCATTAGCACTTATAAAGAGTCATCCATGCCTTTGTTACATTTCTGCTAGAGTACTGTAATGTACTTTATTTTGGAATCAGCCAGTCCCCCCTCAAGCGTCTCCAGTTGGTCCAAAATGCTGCTGCTCGCCTCCTAACTGGAGCTCGGAAGAGGGAGCACATAACACCAATTTTGGCCTCCCTTCACTGTCTTTCAGCGCATTTTAGGGTTCATTTCAAAATGCTTCTATTTTTCTACAAATGTTTGAATGACCTCTTCCTAGCGTACCTCTCTGAGCTCCTCCACCCCTAGCAACTTCCCAGTGCCTCAGGTCTGCGGACCAGACGCTCCTGAAGGTGCCAAGGACTAAGCGGAGCCTCAGAGGGAATCAAGCCTTTTCAGTTGCCGGTCCTTCCCTCTTGAATGACGTTCAATTAAATGTTAGGCAAGCCGCCTCTCCGTCCATTTTTAAAACCCGTTTGAAGACACATTTTTATTCTTTGGCTTTCGACCCAACATGAGACCGACACTGATGTTTTCTGATGTCTACTGAATACGTGTTAGTATCATTAATTTGTGTTTTAATTTATTGCTTTCACTGTCTTTGTTGTTGTATTGTTGCTATTTTATTTTATGTAAAGTGCTTTGTTACAGCTGCAACTATTGTGAAATGCGCCATATAAATGAAGTTGTATTATATTGTATTGTATTGCTTGAATGTATTCAGGACTCAAAACCATTCAGTGATTTATAGACCAGGAGCAGAATCTGAAAATCCATTCTAGAGCTGACTGGGAGACAGTGTAAAGCCTTTAGGACTGAAGGAATATGTTCTGATCTCTTGGTGACACATTTTTATTCTTTGGCTTTCGGCCCAACATGAGACTGACACTGATGTTTTCTGGTGCCTACTGAATATGTGTTAGTATTGTTGTGAGATTTCTTTAATATTTATTCTAGGCTATCATACTCTCAGACGTCACTGTGACGTAGCAGGAAGTATGTGACGAGCTAGAGAAAATAGCGCAAACTTGTGATGTGTTGTCGCTGCACAGAAGCTGAATAAAGATTGTGGTAAAACCAATAACACTGCACTCCCTTCTCGTGACATGGTGTCAGAAGTGGGATCTGACTATAAGGATGGCGAAGTTTGGTCCACCAGAGCCGTTTCATTTTGCCGAGCCAGCGGTTTTCACGCTTCCGCGTCGCGTCGAAACTCGACCGGGAGATCGACGAAGTGCAAGTAAATTCACTGCTTTATTCCATGGGAAGGGACGCTGAGCCTATATATGCTTCATTTGTGTTTCCTGCTGCCACTGAGGATATGCCGCATCCCGAGTTTGATTATAAGACCGCTGTGGAGAAGTTTGACACTTTATCCCAAAGCGGAACGTCATCCACGACCGCGCGTGTTTTCATCGAAGAACACAGACTGCGGGGGAAACGGTGGAAGCTTTTGTACGGAGCCTGTACAAGCTTGCGCAACACTGTGAGTTTGGAAATACAAAGGATGAGCAGATTCGAGTCATCGGAATACAAGACAAGGAGATGTCACAAAAACTTCAGCTCGAGCCTGATTTAACGCTGGAACGGGCCTTACAAATGGCGCTGCAAAATGAACAAATTAAGCAGTAGAGTGTGGAGCGTGAAGAGAGTGGCCTGAATGAGGTGAGACGCAAACAATATAACAGTACAAGGAGGAGTCAGGATAGACCAAGCAGTCAAAACAAGCCACAGCAATCACAAGAAAAAACATTTGGCAACGCAAAACACAACTGATCACGGAGCAATAGGAGCCATGGTAAAGGCGAGCACTGTCCTGCCTATAATAAGAAGTGCAACAAATGCAACAATATGGGACATTTTGCAGTAGCGTGCCGAAGCAAAACAATAAAGGAGGTCAAAACAGAAAGTTTAGTGGACATTGATGAGGATTCATTTTTCATTGGTGGACTTTTCTTGGGTGAAATGAATCAGAGAAAATCTACAATAATAAATGAACCAGTTTCAGACACTGAATGGGATGTGGTAATGCAGGTCAATGGAAACCCAGTTGATTTTAAAATTGACACTGGTGCTGACACCACTGTTATTGCTGAAAGAACATTTAGTGGGTTACGGAACCAGCCAAAGCTTATACGTTGCAGGCCAACCGTGTACAGTCCAGGAGGGAAGGTCACATGTGTTGGGAAGTTCATTGCCACCACTATGTTCAAAAAGCAGAAATACAAATACTGGATAACTGTCATCAATGGACCATTTGCTAGCAATTTGTTAAGCAAGACTGTAGCAAAACAAATGGGATTGGTCACAAGACTCAATGAAATAAATACTGACCAAACAGAAGATGTGTTTGGAGAAATAGGTCTGCTGAATTGCGAGCCTGTAAGGATAGAGTTAACGAGCGACGCAGTGCCTTACAGCATCAGCACACCGTCCCTTTTCCCCTTCTGCCGATGGTAGAAAATGAGATAAAGCGCATGCTAAACCTTGGAATAATCACAGAGGTCACAGAACCTACTGACTGGTGTGCGCCAATGGTCCCAGCACCAAAATGCAACAAAGACGAAGTCAGAGTGTGCGTGGATTTAAAACATTTGAACAAGGGGTTAAAGCGAGAGCGCTACATCCTGCCAACAATTGATGACATAACACCTAAGCTGGCTGGGGCTAAAATGTTCTCTACGTTAGATGCCTCAAGCAGGTTATTGACAAGATGAAAAACATGTTTGTGAGATGGGGCGTTCCACTAGTACTGGTTAGTGATAATGCAACACAGTTTACATCAGCTGAGTTCCAAGATTATAAGCGGAAGTATGGGTTTTCCCGTATCACCTCCAGTCCCCATTACCCACAAGCCAATGGTGCTGCCGAGAGAGCAGTTCAAACGGGCAAACATATTCTAAAACAGCCGGACCCCTGTCTAGCCTTGATGTGTTATCGTGCTACACCAATTGCCGCTACTGGTGCCAGCCCAGCCCAACTGTTGATGGGACGACAAATCCGTACCACCGTTCCCGTGCTGGAGGAGACATTGTTGCCATGCCTAGTTGACCGGTAAATGGTCAGCGCCAAGGATGCAACTGAGAAGGAGCGATATCGTTTCTTCTACAACCGGCGACACTCAGCTCGCCCACTCCCTGAGCTGCTTCCTGGACAGGACGTCAGACTCAAGCTTGATGGGGAGAAAGATTGGAAGACGTTGACTCAAGTCATCGGCAAGTCAGCGGAGCCAAGATCCTACTTGATCAAGACGGACAACAGAGTGATGTCGCGTAGTAACAGGCGCCATCTTCAGGCGGTCCCGGGGACTACTAACATGGAGGAGCAACTGCGACAGCCGGGAGCCGAACCTGTCTCGCCGCGTCAAGTCTCCAGTTCTCCAAACATGACATTGAGTAGTCCGATGGAGTCACCAGTGACCCGACCATCGCCAGTTCCTGAGTAAGGCTCTACTACTCAGCCTACAACTACACTGATACCGGTGAAGAGGACAGCAAGAGGTCGGGAGGTGAGACTTCCTCTCAGGTATCAGGACTGAAGTTCAGTGGGACATTATGTTTATGTTCATGTGTTCAGAGACAGTTTATTACTTATGTTGTTACTGGTTAAATCAAATCAAATTTATTTATGAAACACTTTTCATACAAAAAGAATGCAACTCAAAGTGCTGTCCAGTAAAAATGTCCAAAACACAACATACAAAGGAAGACCCGCTCCCGCCCTCCCTCCCAACAAACCCAAAGATATATATCCGCCTGTACATCAGCACTCGCACCTACACACACACACACACACCCCACATATAAACACAAAGCACACAACCTGATCAACTTTGTTAAAAAAGACATGACAAGGCACAGAGGAACCATATGAGGAAAGGGTACCCAAGGGGGGCTCGTTCACGCTGAGGGGCATGACAGCCCACGGGCCACGGGGAATGCCGCCATCACAGAGCCCCCCGGCCACCAAGGAGCCCCTGCGATGACGGCCCCTGCGGGAAGGGCAGCCACCCCCCTAACGTGGAGGGCCCCCCATGAGGAAACACTGGAGCTAAAAGCTAACAACAACAGTAATATAATTGAAGAACTAAAATCAGTAAAATAAGAGAAGAATCCTCAGTCAAAAGAAAAGATAAATTGCTTAAAATTACTTAAAAGCCAAACTAAAAAGGTGTCTTGAGCTTCCAATTAAAGATATCAACAGTCTCTGCGGACCTGACATCCTCTGGCAGGCTATTCCAAAGTTGAGGACCAAAATGGCTGAATGCTGCCTCGCCATGCGTTTTGGTCCTCACCCTTGGAATAATTAAAAGGCCGGCGCCAGAGTACCTCAGGATCTGCGAGCGCTGGTATGATTAAAGCAAATCGGATAAATAAGATGGGCCAAGGCCATTAAGACATTTATAAACTAATAAAAGTACCTTAAAATCGATCCTGAAACACACGGGTAGCCAATGCATCGATTTTAAAACTGGTGTAATGTGCTCCCGCCCGATGGTTCTCGTCAGCACCCGAGCTGCTGAATTCTGAAGTAGTTGTAAAGAAAAGATACTCTTTTTGGGGAGGCCAGAGGGCAGGGCGTTACAATAATCTAAACGACAGGAAATAAAAGCATGCATCAGCACTTCCGTGTTAGCCTGAGAGAGAAACAGGCGGACTCTGGCGATGTTCTTAAGGTGATAGAAACCTATCTCGGTTACATTTTTAATATGAGGACTAAAACAGAGCTCAGAGTCAAAGATGACGTCCAGATTCTTCACACATTCTGAGGGTTTAGAATCTTGTAGTTTTGGTAAAAGTTTCTCTCTCTGACCTTCGGGGCCGATAACTAAAATCTCAGTTTTGTCCTGATTGAGCTGTAGGAAATTCTCTGCCATCCATGACTTAATATCTAAAATGCAATTTAAAAGGGTATCAATGGGTCCTGTTTCATCAGGAGACACGGCAATATACAGCTGTGTGTCAGCAGCATAGCTGTGGAAGCTGACACTGTGTCTCCTGATGACACCCCCAAGGGGAAGCATATAAAGATTAAAAAGTATTGGGCCTAAAATTGAACCTTGGGGAACCCCACATTTAATTTCATGGGTTCTCGAGGAACAAGTATCCATACTTACAAAGAAAGATCGGTATGTGAGATAGGAATAAAACCAGTTACCTTGTGAAGAAGAAAAAAAAAAAATCTAAGAAGGAATGGGCAGAATAATCCATTAATCAGACGGAGGGCAGTTTACCCCAAGGATGTCTGATGTTTCCTTAAGTGTGTGATAGTAAACAAATGCGAGGTTGTTGAAGACTGTTAAAAACAAAATAAAAAATAAAAAAAGGGAAGATGTTGTGAGATTTGTTTAATGTTTATTCTAGGCTACCATACTCTCAGACATCACTGTGACGTAGCAGGAAGTATGTGATGAGCTAGAGAAAATAGCGCAAACTTGTGATGTGTTGTCGCTGCACAGAAGCTGAATAAAGATCGTGGTAAAACCAATAACAATGCATTCCCTTCTCGTGACAAGTGTCATTAATTTGTGCTTTAATTTATTGCTTTCACTGTCTTTGTTGTCGTATTGTTGCTATTTTATTTTATGTAAAGTGCTTTGTTACAGCTGCAGATATTGTGAAATGCGCCATATAAATGAAGTTGTATTATATTGTATTGTATTGCTTGAATGTATTCAGGACTCAAAACCATTCAGTGATTTATAGACCAGGAGCAGAATCTGGAAATAAAATATGTTCTGATCTCTTGGTTCTCGTCAGAACATCAACTGCAGCATTCTGAATGAACTGTAACTGTTTGATGCTCTTTTGACATGAACTGCGGCATTCTAAATGAACTGTAACTGTTTGATGCTCTTTTGAGGGATTCCAGTCAGAAGACCATTGCAATAAGGGAGTCTACTGGAGATATAGCATGGATAAGCTTCTCCTGGTCTGCTTGGAGCTGCAACCCTTCAGTCTTGGATACGTTTTTCATAAATATAAATGGCCGCTGCATAGGGTCACTGAGTTGTGTGCGGGCAGCGTGGGATTGGTTCCAACTCAGTGACGGTGTCTGTGTGTGTGCCCTGCGACTGGCTGGCGACCAGTTCCGGGTGTGGTCTGCCTTTCGCCCATTGTCAGCTGGGATAGGCCCCAGCACCTCCCCGTGACCCTGTACAGGATAAGCGGTTTGGAAGATGACACATGGCTGATAGTCAACATTGGCATTGTGAAGTATTTGACCTTGGTTAGCTTCCATTCCGAACCGTCCAGTTCCACTCTCTTCACTCCGTTTACCCACTTTCTCTGGCATACACGGTCCACACAGTAATATGAAATGATAATTTAGTTTCCATCATGTCATGGTTGGACTGTCCAACCGCCCAACATCTTGTCATAATTTTCTGCGAGCTTTATATGCTAGACACAGGCAAAAGCAATACAATACAGTGGATAATATTTTTATTCATAGAACAACACACCAACCATCTTCACGATTCACGCCACTTGTGTCGCCTTACCACACTGTGTCGTAACCCTTGTCGCAGTCCGGCATACGACCATGGTAAGCTACACGTGTGTGGAAATATCTGGCGCTCGTGCGTGCAGCGTAAAAACAGGTGTAACTTGCCGGTGCAAGTCTAGTCTACCGTGTTTGGGGCCGTGTTGCGCTTCTCTGGGTGTTTCGGGACACAGAGTTGTCTCGCCCACGACTCCATTTATAACACCAACACTTCACTTAATTGTCTCTGTGACCATCAGGCATCATGAAGTCTTTTAATTCAGACTCTTTCATTTTCAATGAGCTCCTGATATTTTAACATTTGAGCAAGTCAAGTCAATTTCAATTATAGCGCCAATTCACAACAACATTGATCGCAAAGCACTTAACATATTGTCGCTGTCCTGTGAAAAACTTGTATGTCCAATTTTGGATATTGTTTTAAATGTTCATGTTAATGCGATGTCTGTAACGCGGAAACACCATTCAAGTAAAATAAGAAAAATCTTTAAAAAAGGACATACGTGTTTTTCACAGGACGGCGACGATATGGAACATGTTTGGAAGCACACTTTGCAGCATTATAGAAAACCAACTAAATACAGGCAGTCCTCGAATTACGACGTATGCGACCTACAACGTTTTGACTTTGCGATGCCCTTGTCTCTTCCTCTTCTTTTTCTTTTGTCCCCAGCACCATAGCGACTATGTTTACAAGCAGTTAATATTTGGTTTAACGTCAAAATTTTTATTTCTGAAACATTCTGAATATCCCGTTTACATGAATGAGTGGACAGAGTTGGTATTTCCGGTGGTTGCATGCCAATCACTGCACATCCGCAAACAAGCACTTCCTGTACTATAAAGACCAGTATTCCCATCCCAATCGTGTCTGTGCACGCCAGCAGTATCTTTGCCTTTTACACCCTCCTCTCCCACTTCTCCATCCACCTCTCAGCAGTAATGCTAATTTTAATGTGTTTTTGTTTTTTTAATACCAAGCATTTTGACGCATCGGCAAATTTGGTTAGAAAAAGTAGGCCCGATTTTAGACTCCCAAAATGCAGGTCAAACTCGAGGCGTGGGTGGTGTAACGCAACTTTGGTGTATTTGATCGAGGCGCGGGCAGATACATTTTCCGGTCCACGGACGTGCGTGGTGGAAGTCATCGGATTTCATTCATAAATATGACACCGGCATGTGACAATCACTCTGAGACATTAAAGAAATCAGTTTAATCGATAATAATCATTATCATCTTAAAAACATTTTAATAGCTTCCCCGTCACTATTGTGGAGGGGTCACACACAGATGGGGGTGCAAGGCGGTCTCTCCCCATAGCACATGTATACCTGTACATGCTGCATCATCTGAAAGGGGAGAGCTTGCAGTTTTTGTGCCAATGTCATGCACGGACCCCTGCAAGTCTATTTCTGTTCCCGCGAAAGCAAGCACGGCCCACGGCCCTTGTGAGGATAAACGGTTGAGATAATTGATGGATGGCTGGATGGATCGATGGATGGATGGATGAATGTCAAGCATAGTGTACTTGGACGTACTACGCCCGGACAGCCCTGATTTTTACGCAAATGAGGGATGCTGTGAGGAATGGCTGGGAAAAGACTACTTCCATTCCACATTCCAATTTTACCTGTGCAAAGTCTAGCAAAATACCAAGACAAAGAAAACTCCACCCGCGTGCATTGTTACACTGCGCTTTGTGCTTGACTTTCCGCACAAAAATAGGGCCCAGTGTGTGTCTGAAGGTCTGTCTGTCTTTTCACATACGCAGATAATGTAAACATCAGTGTCATTTGCCAGACATACTGTAACGCATACACATGCATTATAAAGGTCTGTTTGTCCTGTCCCATTCACACATAATGTAAACAGGACAGAAACTGCAAAGGTTTGGCTAACTCCAGCCAAAAGCAATAAATGCTTTCAGTAAAAGCAATACATGGAAATCCTAAACAGAAACATTAATAACGTGATGATTAACATCATTGCCACTTAGCAGACAAAAGAGATGAAACTACTGCTTCTATTTGGCTGATGCCAATTCATCATGTAGGTCTTAAAAAAAACTGCCAAAGGCCAATGCTAATGTCCTTACTTTTGTTCCGAGTCATTCTGATGACAGGCATTAGTAAGAAGCAAGCCTTCTTCCCCAAGCTTTGTTCTCTGTTGACTCCCAGTGTGAGTCCCGTGTTAATTGGGTAAAAGACGGTGTGTGTACATGCGGTGCCACCCAGCGCTAATGGCGACACCAGCAATCACAACAAAAGGGCCGCACCAACTAAGGCTAAGTTTGTGATTAAAGCAAAGCCGCCATGGTGAGGTGTAACAAAAACGGCATACAGCGAGCTTTGAAGCTTATTTATGGCGTTTTATCTAATCCCTACCACCCGTGGCTATGAATGAGATATGGATGCATTATTCATGATAATGTATGGCTGTAACTTGTGCGCAGATTCACAACAAAGAATTTCATATTTTTTTGCACCTCAAAATGACCAATTATTTTCTTTTCATCTTACACCACCTCAGAATGGATCAAATAAGAAGTCAGTGTTTGACGTTTGATTGAGCATATCATTTTCTTGTCTGTCTTGGGAGGCTCACACTCCTCATGCAAAGGGCTGTCTTGGTGCAACTTTTACTTGGATTTTTTTTTTTTTTTTTTCACCTAAGTGAGGCCGGAGAACCTCAATGGAACCAAACGCTTTAAACTCAGTTGAAATCCACAGAAGGAACACAATTGTCCACAAATAAAGACATCTCAATGTAATTGTGTACCTTACGCTTCTGGATTTACTGCATTGTTTGAAAGAAAGAATGTTCCCAATTTTTCTTTACATTAGACATAAAAAAATGTGTCTCTTTGTGACACTAACATGAAACAGCTGAGTCAAACACAAACACTTCTCAAACAGGCGACGACTTTATATATGGGTGTATTGATCGGCCAGCCAACCAGTGTGGGTGCCATTTATATGAGATTGATGTCACAATCTTCATCTGCTCACCATCTCTGCAGCTGGGATTCCATGTACAGTACTTTGTATATGCAGCAGCCAAACTACAACTAATACATTCCCCCCCGCCCCCCCAAAAAATCATGAAGATGTTCTTTTTAAATGTTCTTTTTAGTCCTCTTACATGATTTTGGCAAGTGCAGCAAAATGTAGCTCACATCTGCTTGGAATACTGTGATAATATTTATTGTATTTTATTCATTCCATAAGTGTACTCCTCTCCTTGCACTTAGTTGGATTCTTGTCACATACATGAACAAAGGGTACAATTAGAAAGGAGGCAAAATGGGAGGCATTGAAATAAGATGAAATATTAAATGGACTCACCCAAAAAAATACAAATTGAAAATGTTTAGTCCAAGTTGTGTTGTTTGAGAATATTGGTACTTTCCTTCCGTTTGTTTAGGATGCTTCGTCTACAACCCAAAAGAATGACTGCCTTGTCTCTTACATGGAGACGGTCGCATCCCCTCTGCAATGACTGCATCCGGGAGGACATATAGAGAGCGGCGAGAGAGGCCTGAATTAGCCAGGACATTTACATTGTTCCTTCCGTTGATCATTATGGGGAGCGTATGGTTACTTGGCAAGAGATAACGCCTATTAGAAAACTGCAGTCGCTTGTTAACATTCAACCATCAGATGCAGCCAACGTGAGTGACATCACACGCAGGGACGGAGAGATTACAATTTCAGCATCCCAGCAGCCTCATACAGTGGAGACATCCATCATGTTCATCTCACATTTACCAAAACTTCAAACAAGGTGTAGACTGTGCAACGAGATTGAATAAAATGCCATAAACGTATCATATGATGAACATAGTCGCACAGTAAGACTTAATACAGCTTTAGAATTAGACCCAATCTGACATTCTGGGCTACTTCTTTTTATGTTTGCAAAAGATACAGCAAAAGTCGGAATACTAATCAAAAGTATCTTCTTTATCAATGTGGTCAAGGTTATTTAAATGACTGGAGAGTATATATTACACATTTAAAGGATTATCACACATAGCAGCAGGCAAAATGAAGTTTGCTATTTGTCATGTGTTGATAAAACTCACACTTTCTCACAGCTTTGCTGGTAAATTGGAGTGTTATAATGTACAAGTACCTTCAAGTTCTAAAATGAGTAGATGACTGCATCGTTCCCCATGCAATGGCGTGGTGGGTGGAGGCGGGGGCGAGGGGAGATATGTCTTAAATCTGTTTATCCATCTGCATACAAATTGTAAAACCTGCTGGGTTCCAAATATCAAATGATTTGCTCTAGTTCAGCATTTAATGTAAGATGTAATAATACCATCTTGTATGCTCAAACTTGTCTTCATAAAGATTCAAGAAATTGCATCATAAACTCCCGGTTTTAACAAGAAAGGGTCATCTCCAGGGATACAATTCATGTACTGGATGCACACGCTTGTTGTGAGTGGCTATTGTTTTAAGGCCCATTACTCCGAGCTCAGTTAAATGAAGGTTCTGTTTCCATGCCGGATCCACCTAAAAGGTGTATAGTATTTGATCAATCAGGCTTGGAAAGCTTACGATGGCATACGACAAATTGTACTCCCAGCATCCCAGCTGATAATAAATGAAGATATTATTTAGTCAGTACCGATCCTTTTGGGTTTTGGCCAGTTTTCTCAAAATGTTGTTTGCTTCTCGTCTTAAAATGTTTAAAGCGTTTCTTAACATACTAAATGGATTAAACTTTGTAAGATTAAGATGAAAATTATTTTGTTCAACACTACCGGACCTATTTGAATATGTATATTGCAACAAAAAAAAATCCTTGCTATTACAGAGTAGTAGTACCATAAATTCAATAGAAATGTAATTACATTATATTCATTTTTTTTGTAGAAAAAGGTATGTTTGTACATAAATCTGTCACAGACTTATTGATCAAAGTCCCAAATTAAATTGTAGCCAGCACTTTCTGACTGGAAGGAGCCAAACTTTTTAAAAGGAAGCAGATTGATCTTACATTACAGTTGTATTAAGTCTTGGGACATCAATTATGTGTCAGCTATAAACCTTGTGGTACTTTGGACTAAACATATGCATAGCGCACTTGGCATGAAAACAGGGCCCAACTACTTCATGTCACATTATGGAAAAGTCAGAAAAAAAAGATACATTGCAGCGCTTGTATGACACCAACACCCAATGCACGTTTTTTTCTTCTTCAATTTTCGGCTGTTTTCCCGTGTCTATTGTATATACCGGTAGTCTTTTGTGTTAAATTATTGAATTCACTTGTTGTATTATGGCTATTGTGTTGTTCTATGTAAAGTGCTTTGTTACAGCTGTAGCTGTTGTGAAATGCGCTATATAAATTAAAAAAAATATTGTATTGTATTGTATTGTAACAGCCCAAATCATTTGGGATGTTTTGTAATGAGCAACAATATGTGGATGTTCTTTATATTTCATAGTAAAATATCCATCTGAACCGCTTTATCGTCACAAGTGTTGTGCTGGAGCCTATAATTTCTATAATATATCATTATTGTTGTTGCTGACCTCAGGACTTTAAGTTGTTCTCCTCATGCTTGATTGGGTTTTCTCTGGGCAAGCGGGTCTTCTCATGGACTGGTCATGTGTCCCAATATGACATGCGACTGGCTGTTGGCAAGTCCAGGGCGTACTGAGAATCTCACCCGCTGACAGCTCACCCATGACTCTGATGACGATGTATGGATAATTACTTTTATTCAGGAATTTTCAAATGTACTGGTTTACAAACTAAATACGTATAAAAGTAGTATTCCCACTTTGAGCGGCTCAGACAACAACACTGCTACTACAGTCAGCATTTTTAGTAGTTGGTTAAAATCGTCAGCAATAATCCCGTAGCTAGAACACCTCAAAAGCTTTTAATAGCCTGACAGTTACAGCTGTCAGTATTTAAATTGTTGTGTCATCCCTGTCTATGTATTGTAATGTATGCTGGAGAAGCCAATGCTTCCAGAGGTGCTAGGAACGCCATCAGCTATAATTACAGTATTTTGTAATTACCACTACTGTAATAGTAATGTGAAAATGTATGACATAATTACTGCTAATTATCAGACCATTATTGCCAATACAATTATTATTACACACACTTTTTGGGCATTCATAATCCCCCTTTGCCTCTTTCTTACTCTCACTCAACCATTTTGTTCCCTGTTGTCAATCCAATCAGTCAAGGTGACAGCTACCTCCATTGAGGGCCCTGTTTTCGTTCCCAGCGCAAGTCTAGCGCAAAGTGCAGTCTAACTGTGCGCATGGGTGGACTTTTCCCATTCATTTGGTATTCTTGCCAGACTTTGCACGTGTAGAATTGGGAATAACGGGACGTTTGCACCGTTGTGCGCCATTGTGGGATGGAAGTAGCCTTTTCCTAGTCATTTGTAGAGCCGTCCCTCATTTGCATTAAAATCAGGCTGGTCAGCGCGCAGTACGCCCCAGTACGCCATGCTTGACATTGTGGAAAAAGAAACAGGGTCCCGAGTCTCTGTTCTGTTCAAGAATTCTTCATTCAAGGTATTTCTTTCTCTCCTTTGCCACCATAGTTCTTTCATATGTAGCGTTTAGTTGGTTTTCTATAAAGCTGTGAGGTGTGCTTCTAAACCTGTTACATGTGTGAGATCATGTTGTGAATTGGCGCTAAACAATTGAAATTGACTTAACTTGCTCAAATGGCAAAATATCAAGAGCTCACCGAAAAGGGAAAGAGGCTGCAAAAACGCACTTCGTGATGCTGGATGGTCAAAGGGACAAATAAGTGATGTGCTGTTGTATAAATTTGTTAAAAACTGTAGAAAAGGCCAGTGAAACATAATCAAATATATCAGAAGATGTCAGAAACTTGAAAGGGTTATTTTTTGTTTTTACATAAAAATACTCACTCCTGGCATAGCGCTGGTGTCCGGCCAAAACCTCTTAAGTCACAATTTAAGAAAAATGTTCAAAAATCTAAACTATTGGTCAATCACTGTGTTTTTTTGTTTTGTTTTGTTTTTTGACCAATCTTAAGTCTTAACAAACAGGCCATTTCAGAGTCTCCTGAAAAGCGTTTTGGCCTGATGCCAGCGATATATAAAACAAATTAAATCCATTTTAAACTTACAGTTGCCTTTTCATCACAGCATTATAAAAGCAGTGACATCTGATAATTTAATTTGAGAAAAAAAACAGGAATATACTGTATTAAAATATATGACTGGAGCTAAAAAATGAATAGTTCATATAAAAATACATTTTGTTTTGTTTATTGCTTATAACATTTATTTAAATGTGTGTTTCTGTTTTGCAGTTGCAAAAAAAACAAAAAAAACGGCATCTGCACTGGATTCTATCTTCAGTGGTCTATTTGATCAAAAGCAGCGCCTTTTATTTCAAGGCTATGGCGCAGCACATAAGGAAAACGATATATGTGTGTGACTCATAGGTATAAACTACCGAGTGTGTGTGTGTGTGTGTGTCACTTTCTCCTTCTGACTGAAGGAGAAAAACAGCCAGGGAGAGTCTATCAGTGTGGCACCCTGCTCCAGAACATTCTTGATGAAGCAAAGGTTGTCTTCATTAGGTGCATTAATATTCATGACAAATGGTAATTTTGACACAGAAAAGGTCTCAGTAACCTTTTCTCGTGCATTTTTTCACTTCTCAAGGAAATTACAGTCCGGCAATGACTTAATTAATGCTTGGTTTCCTCGCCAAGTCGTTTGAGGGCCTGTCACTTTGAGGTGGGGTATCTGTCTCACAGCGACAGCGATTGAGAGGGAGAGATAGAAAAAGAGAAGTGGAGTTTTTTTTTTTTTTTTTCAGAGATGGGAAGGGACATGATCAGCTGCTATAACCCGTTGTTATTTACCACTGAATCCAACATATTTCTTTTGACTCTCCCGCTATAATATACTGTAGCATCCAAGCTCTCCGCATTTCTCCGCCTCCTTCATCCTCGGGTGCACGTTGTGGCGTGTTGGTATATAGAGGATGTCACCCTCAAGGCCCTGCAGGCCTCGCATTTCAGCCTGCAGATCACGAGACGTGACAGGATGTGACTTTTCACTTTCCTCTCTTTATCATCTCAGGGATGCTTCTGCAGCAAAGCTTCACAACGCCACTGAGCAGCGGTGCACTGCAGCCCTGCACGCGTTTGCCTTCTCCAAGCTAGCGTCGACATAAAAACAATTCATGTCACACGGCATCAGTGACGGGGAGCAACACATGGACATATGACTTATTTGCCATATTGCCTGTGTGAAGGCATTTTACTCATACAGAACTGTGTTTATAAGTGGATTGCGACATTCATTTGAAAAGAACTGCATGAGGCTGTTCACCTTTGATTTGTCTGGGTTTCAAATGGACTTTTATCCAACACAAGGCAATCATAATGATAATAAATCGACTTTGGCCATCATAAAACCTTTTAAGTAACATTTTACCAGAGATGGGCACTTTACCCTATTTTGCCGATCCGTCCTCTGGCCGCGACCTGGGTGCCCTTCCGTCATCGTCCGTATCCCCTCCTTATTCATACAAATAATCATCCTCCGACCCCATCCGTCCTTGTCCTTTTAAAATGCTTCCGTCTTTGTATTTCGTCAGTCCGTCCCACCCCAAAAAAAAACATCCGTGCATGATGACGTGGGAGAGATGCTAACTGCAGAGGTTTCATGACTCATAAAGATTATTTAAAGCTGATTAGCTGGTAATTTCCTATTCACATCCACTTACCGGCTGGGAGTATCGTGACTGGATTGAATTGTTTACAACTGTTTGTCTCAGGCGGCACGGTGGTCGACTGGTTAGCACGTCCGCCTCACAGTTCAGAGGTTGTGGGTTCGATCCCGGCTCCGGCCTCCCTGTGTGGAGTTTGCATGTTCTCCCCGTGCCTGCGTGGGTTTTCTCCGGGCACTCCGGTTTCCTCCCACATTCCAAAAACATGCATGGTAAGTTGATTGGATACTCTAAATTGCCCCTAGGTGTGATTGTGAGTGCGGTTGTTTGTCTCTGTGTGCCCTGCGATTGGCTGGCAACCAGTTCAGGGTGTCCCCCGCCTACTGCCCAAAGACAGCTGGGATAGGCTCCAGCACGCACCGCGACCCTTGTGAGGAGAAGCGGTACAGATAATGGATGGATGGATGTTTGTCTCAACCAAGATAGCATTTAGCTGCTAACACAACCACCGTCAGTCACCAGACTACGGAGCCCGCCAGGGGACATAACGTGAATTTTTAAGATTGCTTTATAATTCAATACTATTGTGTTTTATTGTGTTATAACGCAATACGTTTTCAGTTTTTATTGCGTTATTTTGCAATAAAAATAATTATTGCAAATAACGAAAATGTTATTATAGGAGGAGAATGAAAGACTTCCACTTCCCGGTCGCAGCTTTAAGTGTATGGAGGCACTTGCATGAGCATGAATGACGGCTTGGAGAGATTTTTATGCTCGAGAGATGTCCCAGACAGGACATACTTCACATGCAAAGGTGGATAAGGATGTGTACAAAATGTAAAAAATCCTATGCACCTTTTTGGTTGTCAGTGAAATGGACATCCTGTGGCGTGATCCATGGTATTACATGTGTTGAACCACTAGAGGGCAGACTATGCCTGTGAGTTCACTGTTACTGCAGGGAACGCACATGAAAAAGAAAAGATTCTACAGGTAGGCGGCTCTGTGGTGTCGCTGAAGAAAACAGTGGTCTTTCTTTTCAAAAAGAAATCAACGCAACACGTCAGTCGGTACTTGACCCGGTTAGGGACGATGAGAGGGACGGACGAAAACCCACTTCTGTCCTTGCTTGAGGTTTCAAAAAACTTCTCGTCTCCATCCTCCAATTCACAAAATGGGCGTCCGTCCAGGACGGATGGACTGTTCCATAACTGGGATTGAATGCCCATCTCTGCATTTTATGATAATCATTGATGTAAGAGCAGAATAAATTGTTGCAAGTTATTGTTGTTCATAGCACTTTGAAGATGAAGATGTTGTTTTCCAGAGTTGGGCATTTTACTAAAAAATTGCGGCTCGTTTATCACCTTCCGCCTACAGCGCAAAATACACGATTTTAATTTCCCATTTATCGCCTACAAAATGTGCGTCCGTCATTGGCGGATCACATCGGCGGTATACCCAGCTCTGTTGTTTTGAGTTCTGTCTGTCAACCCTCCTTTGATACAATGATACGGCAGTTTATCAGTGTCATGTACAGTATGTGTTTTTGCTTGACAAATTTTGATGTGTAAGAGTCATTATGCACGCACATTTATTTTAACAAACAAAACTAACTGAAGTTAGATGTGCCCGCAGGGTAGCAATTAAGGGTGCTTGCTCTTTGTCTTCCCATCTTCCTCAGAGTTATTATATCATGTGGCAGTGTATTACTTGTTTATTGCATTTTAACCCCTTAGAAACACACTTTTATGTGACTCTAACCAATCATCGCACTATCTGTCAGCTACAACAGTACAGACGATATACAAAAAAATAAACACAGATGCACAGATCAAAACACACATAGCAATCTGCACCACTCAGTCCGTCCCTCTTGCTCTAAGACAGTAAAACATTTGAACATAAGGCAGCATTTCCTTTATCATGTCCCATAAAAAATAGTAATTTGCTGAAGCCCCTTGTAGCACAATATGGAAGGCAGTGTTTTTTCCTGATAATGTACAGATGACAGATAGCTCCGTACTGGGAGGTTTCACTTCACTCCTGGTACCGGTGCAATAAATTGCGGAAGGAAAGAAGGGGGAGAGAAGGAAAGAGGCGGTCAGAGGAAAGCAAGCGATGGGGTAACAGATAGCGACTCCTCTGACATCTCTCTTCTCTGGCCAGTGGATGGCTGCACTGATTTTACGCTTTGAAAATATAGGATTAATTAGGCCGGCAAGAGAAGGCAGCCCTGTCTCATTACTGGCAGACTACCCCATCACGTCCTCCGCCCCCCCTGACCAAAAAAAAAAAAAAAAAAAAAAGATATCGCCACTAACATAGCCGTCGCACTAATGCCAGAAGACGTAGTCCTCTTTTTCTCTGTACATCGCCCTTATTATCTTATTTAAAGCCACTTAAGGAGGGTCCCAAAGGTGGGCGACACAGTGGATTCTCCTCAGTGTGCACCACTTAAATCAGAGCGTCTACTCTCTTTTCACCTTAGTTGCACAGAAGAAAATGTAGCTTTCACAGAGTTTCTCAGATGAGCGCCACATTTGTGATTGGGTGGGACAGTGGTGGCACACTTTCTACTTTGTCACAGGAATAATTAGTCTTCGGAGACTTTGCCCTGACTGTGTTGATCCTCTGTTCTTCTTGCCTTATCCATTTTCATAGAGAACGTGTGACACAGTCATCGGCTGCCCCCTCCTCTGAAACATCTGTGACGCTCCATCATATGCTTCTCATGGTCAGCTCTTTATTCTTCTTATTTATCAAGTGCATGGAAGGTCACTATGGAGCTCTTCTCACATTTTCAAGTGATCATTGAGTTGATTGCGAAAACATTTGTTCGTTCATCATCAGTCATTGTCAATGCGCAACCGTCACTGCAACTGGGGTATTTTTCTTTTGCTCATTTTTTTATTTTTTTATTTATTCACATATAAAATGTTTGGCTGTGAGATCAGTTTAGTCACAAGATACGTACATCTTAAAATTACACTGTTCAACAGCAAATTTCATTCAGAGGCCATGGCCACCCCTGGTCACTCTCTGGCCACCCCCCTGGCCAGAGATGGGAAAACCCGGTCCAGAAAGTAAAAAACCCTGCCACAGTTTGGCTTTAGCCACAGGTGCTTCGACTCGAGGTAAACAAGCTCAGTTGACTCTTCAGACACCGTCCCTCAAAAGCATTACTTTCCCACCAGAGCAAGCAAACAACATGGCTGAGAAGTCATTGTTTATCATCTATGCACAGTCATCGTTTGATGAAATAAAAAGTACACATGCTCGTATTATGAGTGTGTTGAGCAAGGTTCTGGATATGTGTGCATTTTATTTCATGAAACCCTGACTGTGGATGGTATGATAAACTATGACTTCTCATTGGTACCTACACATGCACACGCACACGCACGGTCACCCTGTGCCTATGGCCAGTGAGATGTTGTGCAGTCCTGGCCATCCCATTGAAAAATTTCTGACTGTGCTACTGCACTGCTCCAATGTCAATCGGTGAGCCATGGGCAAGGGAAATGCTGATAACCTCGCATCTGGCCAAATGAAAACTGAAACAAAATAGAAATAATGAAGCGTTTGGTGAATTTTGGGGCACCCTGTATTGTGTTTACAATTATTAAACTGAGGATCCCTTTACATTATGTACAAAAAACATCTACACCTACCTATGGGCACTTTAATATCTTTAATTAACCTAGCAAGCATGCTTTTGGAAGAAAACAAAAACTCAAGCAAGCTCGGGGAAAACAACGAAAGAATTGAACTCAGAATTTCTGACTGTGAGGTAGACGTGCAAGCAACATGCTGTGTGCCATGCCAGTAAAAATTCAGTTCAAGCAAATAATTACCATGACAGCTTGAAACACGAGGCAGCATTGACCACTCTTGTTTTGTTCGGGAGAATGTTGGATGTCTGAAGATCAACAAGACGTGAGAGTGTCAAGAGCAGCCACTCGTGACTGTGACCTTGTTACCCTGTGCACCATGCACACCTCGCGGCCAATTGCAACATGTTGTGGAGCCGACATCACGAAACCTAATTAGATTGTTGAGTCAATCAGCATCCCACAGGTACCTAACATGGCTGTAGAGAACAACAAACCTTTCTAATTGCCTTGACCATGATTACACCTCTCACCAGGACAGAGTGCTTCAAACATGCTTGTTTTGGTTTTTGATTGCCGTGTTATTATGTACGTTAATTGTGGCACGCAAACCTGTTAGCGCTAAGCCTGGAAATGGGAGTCAAAGTTGATAAGCAGTCGGTAAAATAAGACTGCACACAAACTGGGCTCCTGCAGTGGAAATAAAACAGATTTAATCCAGCAAACTGTTGTTTAGAAGCATTGTTAGAGCGTCACCTACGCCGAGCGCTGAACATAATTAGCCAGGTTGCGCTGCGCTAACGCCTACTGTCACTCCTCATTTACAGGGCCGGCTGGAACTCTACTCAATGAAGTAATAAAACATGTTCTTTGCTATTGCTCTCTATCACAATGATGCCAACAGCTCATAGCTTAATTGCTCAGAAAGTTATGCATGGGGAAAAAAATTAACTGGCAAAAGTAACATAGTTTCCTCATTTAAACTTTGAACTCATTATCTTCTTGAAAAACTCACCTGCCGGTGAATATGCAGCACTCTATATAAATACGTTCACAGACACTATTCTATGGTGTCTTAAAAATATGTCGTCGAGCCTCACCAATCTTTTGATGAAATACAGAATCACACTTAAAAATGAATTCCTGTGGAATTATTCCCCGACAAAAAGAAATCCAAGAAAACGGACAGACTGGGAATAGATGAGCTGATTAGAATAGCTGTAAAAATGATGGACGACAGTGTGTTATGGCACTTATTCGAATGTAAATAGAAATATGAATACTTTCCATAAACTTCTCCAGCTGTCTTTTTACTCCCTAAAATATGGTGGACTTGGAATCATGAAAAGGGAGACCTGTGCAACATTACGGGGAGTAATGAAAGTGCCCCTCGCCCACAGTATTTATGTGCTCGCCTACTTGTCACGGTAATGTTCCTTCTCAGGAGTGTCAGCAAGCTAGGATGTCTGTTTGTGCCCTACACCACAGAAGGATAAAAACAGCTATATTAGCACCGAAGATTTGTGCTCACAAGCAAATATTGCCATCTCCTCAAACACAGGCCAGTTGTGGTGGCCACTGGAGACCTTACTACTGGAAAAGAAATGTGGGCTGATGCAAATGTTGGCCTGTAGTCAGAGCCTTAGAGTCGAACCTGAGGCAGTTAGCCTCGTCGCACACTGCCACGCACGCGACCGTGGATGCAAAGTCGCCGTACTAAAGTTGCGCTGTAGCCGCTCGCCTCACTGCTTTTCCACAAGGTGCTCTCCAGGGCCCCCCTGGGCAGCACCCACCCGCCTCTGCACTGACGTCTGAGGCCCCCACCACGCCTCTCAAAAGGGCTAAGGCTCCCCTACAAACTGAGATATGTCACTATTAAAAATGCCAGAGGTAAAGTATGTGCATGCGCAGTTTGGTGGAAAAAAGTCAGCAGAGGTGTCATAAAGAAACACAGTCTTATATGACTGCTGACCATCTGGGAGGAGTCATTTTCACTGGTCATAATCCAACAGTGAATAATACAGTGCACAATCCTCATCTAGTACGCCGGACAAAGTTTTTATTAACTTCAATATGTTCTCAAATTCGGCTGCAGTTGATTGCAGTTGATAAAACTTGGAAACCAACCGCAACATTTCAAATTCAGCATTTTAATTCGAGATTTTTTTTAAAAATTTTTTTTAAACCCACAGTTCAGAGGTCATGGGTTCGATCCGGCCTCCCCATGTGGAGTTTGCATGTTCTCCCCGTGCCTGCGTGGGTTTTCTCCGGGTACTCCGGTTTCCTCCCACATTCCAAAAACATGCATGGTAAGTTGATTGGACTCTCTAAATTGCCCCTAGGTGTGATTGTGAGTGCGGATGTTTGTCTTTGTGTGCCCTGCGATTGGCTGGCAACCAATTCAGGGGGTCCCCTGCCTACTGCCCAAAGACAGCTGGGATAGGCTCCAGCACGCCCCGCGACCCTTGTGAGGATAAGCGGTATCGATAATGGATGGATGGATGGATTTTTTTTTTTTCATTAGTCATTAACGACATCAGTGTTTCCCAACCACATGTACCCCAAGAGGACAATGCATGTTTGTGTGAAAACATTTCGTTTGATTTTTACAAAAACAATTTATTTTCAAGATGATAAGTAAAGATTCTCGCTCATTTCATAAGCCCATCAATAAAATGCTGTCTGTGCACTCCAACTCCAACATGGTACAGCGATTAACATAATGTAAGCGCTTGCCCAACTACATCATTGGGCAGCTCAAGTTCTTATATGAGCCATTCTACTGAATTGGTTAAAATTGCTGTCCCACAATGAAAATCAAATTTGAAAAAACAATGATGTGTTCAGACCTTGCATATTTAGTAATATCTTGTTATGATCTATTTTACCACAAGGCATTAATTGAGATACTATTAAAATGAATGTATAAAAAGTCATCTTTTATATGTCACTTCCTATTGGGAGGTGGCTGTCCCAATCTCTAACTTCTAAATTTCAATTCATGAAAAAAAAATGTAGAAGATTTTTGTCAATTTAAAAAATACTTTACTTTAATAGAACATTTTGGTTGTTTTTAAATGTATGGTGAAAGATGTACATTGATTTTGTAGATTTCTTTCAAATTAGAAGTTTTTATGTAAAAAAAACCTGTCCCAACTTTTCATGTCACTACCGAAATGCAAAGAATATTTGTCTGTAGGCAGGGCTTGGTTTTAGCCACATCCCCAGAAATTTCACCAGTAAGAGACATTACCTTCATGTTCATCACTGGGCACATGGCGAGTAATTAGTTGGCGGCATTATTAAGTTATGTGCCCTCCAAAGTCTGAAAATCAACATGTGGTTTTAAGGACCGTCACTACCGAACACCTGATTTCGGCAATAAAATGAGCACTTTTGACTTTAATGCTAAATGTACTGTTTTCTATCTCTGTACACATGCTCAAAACTGTCTGTGGTAGCCACATTGTGCCTAGCATTGTTGAGTATTGTTAACAACTATCATCAAACGTCACTACCGAAACGGTCACTACTGAAACGTTTCAGTAGTGACATAATGGTTTCCGTAGTGACAATATGATGTTTCTTTTTGAATAAAGTAAGTTTTAAATAATATAAAACATAGATACATATGTCATACATAGATCCTTCTGATTTTAACAATATTATATTCCATATTTTATCAAAATTTGAAGGGAAAAATAAACCTGAACCGGTTACTACCGAAACATTCAGAAAGGTTTCGGTTGTGACATAATGGTTTCGGTAGTGACAATATGATGTTTATTTTGGAATAAAGTATGTTTTAAATAATATAATACATAGATACATATGTCATACCTAGATCTCTCTGATTTGAACAATATTCTATTTCAAATTTTATCTTAATTTGAATCGAAAAAGACCAAAATACCAAAAAGCCTAGCAGAGATAGGTACAGAGTACAGGCGAAGGGTTACAATGACCCAGTGAAATCCAAAGAATATTTAATCAAGGAAAGACAAAGTGTTGGTGTGTATATACATGTGTATATACACATGGTGACTGCGTATATCTACATTGGTTTTCGATTCTGAATGTTGACTGTTAATGTTATACAATAACGACAAAATTATGACGCCGTCTCTGTGTGACCTATATCTTTGCTGCTGTAACGATGAAAATGTCCCCACTGTGGGATCGGTAAAGGCCTTCTTATTCTTATTCTTAAAAATAAGAGATGGAAGGAAGAAGGAAAGCTGAAGTCTAGCAATGAATTATCCAGCAGGGAGCAAAGGAAAGTCAGAAGAGCATGGAGGAAAAGACAGCACAAAGCAGTAGAAAATGGAAAACATAATGCGTCATTAGTTATAATACACGTTAAAAGTTAAAATATAGAAATACTAGTTAGGTGATTACGATTCTGCCCTCACACAAAGTATTACTGCAACAGTAGCAACAATATGGTCACTACTGAAATGTTGCAGTCACTACCGAAAAAACTGATCATTTAACAAAAATAAAAAGTATTGAACAATCAACCAACAATTTTTGATAATGATTGTTTAAGGGAATGTTTGTTTTAATTAATGATCACTTTTGAAGTCAATATGATCAACCTTCTGCATTTTACAATGAAAAATAACATATACATTTTGATTTATTTCGGAAAAAGTCATATTCAATTCTGTTAAAAATTCATTTTGATGTCAAAACCCATCCATCCATTATCGATACAGCTTGTCCTCACAAGGGTCGCGGGGCGTGCTGGAGCCTATCCCAGCTGTCTTTGGGCAGTAGGCGGGGGACACCCTGAACTGGTTGCCAGCCAATCGCAGGGCACACAGAGACAAACATCCGCACTCACAATCACACCTAGGGGCAATTTAGAGTATCCAATCAACTTACCATGCAAGTTTTTGGAATGTGGGAGGAAACCGGAGTGCCCGGAGAAAACCCACGCAGGCACGGGGAGAACATGCAAACTCCACACAGGGAGGCCGGAGCCGGGATCGAACCCACGACCTCTGAACTGCGAGGCGGACGTGCTAACCAGTCGACATGTCAAAACCATATATATTAATTTATAAAAATACTCTGTAGTGGGGGGAATGAAAAAAAATATGAATCGGCTAGTAGAATTATTTTTATTCTTCTGTAATTGTGTGTTTTGGCAGTGACACATTTTAGGGACAGGCAAGATATTAAGAAAAGCTAGAAAATACTATTTGAAAATTTACTGTATTTTTACTATATTCGTGCCTCTTAGATATGGTGCAACATGAATACAATAAAACCTTTTCTGAAATAAAATACTCATTTCTCACATTTTCCAACTCTGAATTTGAACCAATTCAGTAGAATGGCCCATATAGTGAGAGAGGGTGACTCCTATCAGTGGCCCAAGTGTGTCACTGGGACCCCTTTTAGCCAAGCCCAAAAAATCAAGAGGGAAAAAATCAATCAATGAATTTGGCAGACCAATCCCCGCCAAGCTACACAGAAAATACCATAGAGTACATTTTACTCTAAAAAGACTGTATTTGGTCCCAGTAATGAACAGAGTAAAATTGGAGAGTAAAATATTCAACCTAAAATTTACTCTATATTTTATTCTCTTAGTCTTAGTCAGTTATATTGTAGAGTAAAATGTACTCTACGAAATTTACTGTGTAGGCGTGACGGTGTAGTGGAAGGAATGTCATTAGAGATACGTCTGGCGGAGTCATAATTTGGTGGCAGAAAGTCCAAGTAATCTAAATTTAGGCCCGCTAAGACCACGTAAAAGTGCCAGCGCAGGGTAGGCATCTGGTCTAACGTGACGTGATTTCATTCATAAATATGTCAACAGTGGGCATCAAACCTCCTGGATTGTTATAGAAATCAATCAATCAATTATCATCATCATTAAAATTTAAGATAAGATCATCCCATTCTTTTTTTTATTTATTTATTTATTTTTTTAATGTCAATCATCGCACTGGGGGGCAGAGCTATTGGCCCATAATCGATCGAGTCAGGGACGAACTGGACTGGGCAGTGTCTAAGGGTCCATTTCACGCCGTAGATGTGCTCCGGCATGTTGGAATCACCAACCTTTTTGAGGCTGAGAGCTACTTTTTGCTGCTGATTAGTGCGGAGGGCTACCCAGTTAGACACACACTTACACTACTTACACTAACATAACAAATTTACTTACATTTTTTTATCATATGTTATTGTTATTACTTAAAAATCGTATTATTCGGGCAAGAGAAAAAAAATCGGATAACTTGGCTAAGTTGACCACAAAAATTGGTTAACACAAACATTTCTGCCTCGAAAGTTGGCGCAGGGCAATTTCCAGAGTGATCGATGGAATAATCAATGGGATAATCAGCTCTATAAAGATTTGTTAGTAGTGACAGCTCTAGTTATTATTAAGAATTAATGACATTAATTTATGTGAAGACACTGATCATGTTAACGATGTTTCACACTAATTAGGAAACAGATCAATAACAACAAATAATCACTTATACAACATTCCTAGAAAATCGCAATGCCCAATCACTGGACAGCTATTTTTGGAGCAGGCCTTTGGACTGCTCGTGGTCCTTGCGCGCTACCTGGTGCCCGTGGGCACCACAATGGTGCCCGCTGCTTTAGTGCGTGACGAGTGCTCCGCATTTGAAGAGGATGAGAGTGCTCGCTTTCATTGGCCATGGTTGAAGTCAGCTGTGACCACTCCAACAACGGCGCAGCCCTCCGTTTCTCAGTATGCCAGTCAGTCTGCGAAATTACCATCACCAAGTGTGCAGGTTTTACACCACCCGTGAAAATACAGTCTTATATATCCACAATTCCACACTAGAAAGTTCTCAGTCATTGTACGATTTCTTTGAGCTGTTGATGAATCTATTTTGAAACAAATATATCATTTCAATTTAAAGGGACTTCAACCGAAGTTGATCAAAGCAACACATTTGCTTTTTAGCTTTAACTTCAAAAGCAGCTAAATAATTTGATTATGTTTTCACACTACGCTGACAATGGCAAGTCTCAAAACTGTCACTAGCTCATCGCTATTATTTTTGATACTAAATGTTGGGATGACTTTCTTCAACATAAGAAACAAAATAATTATTTTAACTTGCAATGTTACTCCTGAGTGCGTGAGTCTGTGAATCGGCAGCTGCCCACCGATGACCGAGGGTGGGTCTCCTCTGCGGGAACACAGTGCGGGACTGGCTAAGCTCTCTGCCATGTCAGTAGCGTGGAGCAGAGATCAAAAAGCCTCACTGCTGTCGCTCACTGATTCGCACAGTAACCGCTGTGTGTTTGTGTTAGCGTCAGCCGTCAGCTCACAACGCTTGATACTGAGCAGAACTCAGACCTGGGCCAACACAGACAGAGGAGAAGAACCGCCCGTGGGTATTTAGGGAAGGAGATCCAGAAAGATCATGGCAAACTGCCATTCTTGAAGTTTAGAGACGGTTTTGTTTTGTTTTTAAATATAATTGTGATGCTGTTTTTGTTCCATCCTCTAGTAGCAAAGACAAATAGCAGACGAGAACATTTGAAAAATGTCATATTTTCAAGTTAACCACAAGAGAGGCATCGTGTTTTTGATCATGGTTATTATATTAGGAGAATGGAGTGCTAATTCCCTTAGTACACCTCGACAGTATGCAAAATGTTTCTTTTTAATGTAAATATAAAACTGTCCTGCTTCGCTAATTTACTGCAGTCTTTCATGTGCTTTCAATCTAAGCTACTGTTAATGAAGCCATTCACATCCACCAGAGATGTTTGATTTGAAAAGTGAGCTGACATTTGAAAGGACATACTTTTCCTCTTTAGCACATTTGACACTTCTTACGTCAATGCGTGCAGTGCTGAACTATGTTAGTAAATATTGCAAAGCAGATTTGTTTTTTATTCATGAAATGTATTTAAATGACATTTTGAAACCAAATGTATTCTTTGACATTTGAATATTGTTTCAGGGTGGTATGATTTTTTTTTTCTCACTAAACAGCAGGACAACTAATTGCCATTTTTCACTGTACGGTGACCATTGAACTTGACATGGCTCTACTCACTATTTGCACTTTTCCAGTGGCAAAACCAGGTATTACGAGGTACTACAAGGTACTATTTTTAGTACCCCGTGCCAAGCAGATATTATATGGGTGGCCTAAACCATGTCTCCAAAATCTACACTTTTACGTATGGTAGTACGTATTCTTGTTACGCTGAATCTCCTTTCAGATCATCACCTCACAGTAGATAACAGCTTCACGCTGAGAAGTAATACTGGAATCTTCATTCTCCTTCATTGGAGTAGCGAGTCTCACTCCAACCGATGCATTCCGTGCAGTTTCCCGCTGCACTATTTTGAAGTGGCGAAGTGACCGTGCCAAATTGAGGTGAGTTGAGTGGAATGGATCTGATCTGAGCTGCGACAGGCCTGTTGAATGGAAAAGCGATATTAGAGGCCATTCACGTGAAAGACATTTCAACAGAAAATGTAAACAACAACAAAAAAACTACCGTTTTGGCAGTTTCAGTTTACATGACGATATTTATTAATTATATCGGGTACCTTTCAGAGTGGCCTTTGAATGTGGGCAGTCTACGGCACACCTGTACACTAATCATGGTGTCTAATCAGCATCTTGGCACACCTGTGAGGTTGGATGGATTATCTCGGCAAAGGAGAAGCGCTCACTATCACAGGTTTGTGAACAATATTTGAGAGAAATGGGGATATTGTGTATGTGGCAAAAGTTTTAGACCTTTTGAGTTCATCTCCAGAAAAAACTTCAATTTTATAGCACCAGTAATGTGTCCAGGGGAGAAGCAGTACTTACTATTCTATTTCAAACAACAAGCAGATCTAGTAGGACGGTCACACGTGTGTGATGTTTTTTTGCCAAATACTCTTGTCTGCCATGTTTTATTCCAGCCCTTTCAGGTGCTGCGTCAGGTCCCAGTGGACGCAGAGTCATATGTAAACTAATCTTTTCAAAAATGTGAGTTTGTCTTTTGCGCTCACAATAACAGACTACAAAGGTAGAGTACGAGTAAATGTGACAGGAAAGTTAAACACACTTGTTGACATTTTATATGTATAAAATATGTTGAGATGCTCAGGCTGTGGCTTGTGGAACATGGTAAGAGGGGGATGAATGGTGGAATCAACATGGATTGACTCCAATAAGGTATTACGGCTCATGCCATTTCGTTTAAATGAATGCAGTCTGAAACCACAGAGCGACTGACAATTAAATGTGCGTTAAAGAATCTGCTACTTATACCTGGAAATGATGATTCCAGTTTACACCGCTAAGGTGATGAGATCATATGTACACAGTGGGGATGGCCTAGTATGAATTTGTTGCATAAACACACTAACACACACACACACACACACATCTGCATGTACACATGCTTGCATCAGGAGGCTAATTACTGGAGCTCATGCGTTACTGATACAATCTCTTATTTTTCTCCCCTTCCATGTCTAATGGCTGTGACAGTAAATGAGGAATGCCTGGGGGGGCATTTTCATTGTGACACGTTTGAGACGCTAGCAAACATGATGTGCGTGTGTGCGTCTGTGTGAGCGCCCGTGAGCCGCTTTACGACACTTCAAAGTGCTGTCACAAATCACAAACACACACACACACTGAAAGCTTGATAAGATCTGTTCAAATTCTCCATCAAAGATCCGCCATTAGTTGTCATCTGTCACCACTGTGATGAGGCTCGGATGAAGCGCTTACATTTCGATCTAGATGCAGATTTTTATTATTATTATTATTATTTATTTTATTTTTTACAGGGATGGATGAATTGTGATGGATGGCACCAAGGTAGTCCTGGCATCTGACAATGAAGCCTTCATTGTTGGTGAAGGAGTTCACAGCTGACCACGATCTTGTTCTCTGCATCATCCGCTTGGAGCTCAACCACACCTTTTACATTAATAATAAAAAAAAGTACATGTATAATGTCAAATGCTTTTTACGTGTTTAATTTGTTCCTATTCCATTCGTGTAATAGAGAAAAAAGGTGTTCCTTCTCTGTTGACCAATCAACGGACTGCAACAACTCTGTACCAATGGACTCAAAGCCAATTGGCTGCTCATATCATTATTGCCAACTGTCAAACAATAGATCATTGTTACTATTGTTGTCATCACGTTCAATGTATTGAGGGCTGCCAATGGCTCCAGTACGTTACCGACAATCGATCTTGATCCAAAAGTGACTCATTTGACTTTAAGGATTTAAACGGACAATTCTGACAGTGCTCGCTTAAAGCGGAAATCAACCCAAACATACTTTTTTCAAGAATATGTTCCCAGCAGGCCCACTAGTTGAAAGACGGCATTCTGACTAATATTGTATTTGTGGAATATGAGTTAAGAAGCAAATTCCAGACCTTTTTAGCCATGTCAGGGGGTGGCCATTTTGTCACTTCTGTTGACTGAAAATGACACTACAACTACTCAGGGCTCAGGTAATGACCAATCACGGCTCAACTTCAGCCGTGATTGGACGTTATTACCTGAGCCGTGAGTGGTTGTGATGTCATTTTCAGTCGACAGAAGTGACAAAATGGCCGCCTCGAGAGTAGGCTAAAACTGGTGGATTAAGTCTTATTCCACAAACGCGATATTTATCAGAATGCCTTGTTTCAACTAGTGGGTTTGCATAGAACATATTCTTGAAGAAAATATGTTTGGGTTGAATTCTACTTTAACAAACCCATGTTACCATCAACATCATTTTTTGCATCAGCTTCTTCTTTTAGTTGTATGCAATACTTTTCGTGTGTGTTTTGTTCTTTCTGTAAACATCTCATTCTCTCATTCACACTCCCTTGTTTCTTTTTCCAATGATTCCTCTGCCCTCATTCATATCCATCAACTGTATCTATCGCCCGACAGATGCTGTCCCATTTGTACTCTCCCCCGTGACATTCCTGCAGGGGTATGCTTAAGGATGCCGGAGGCTCAGCACTCATGGATCACACTGACACTTGGTCAGAATCAGCACATTATGAGCTCAAGTCGCCTGACACCTCGCCATTGTTCCTCCATCTAAATATGAACAATAAGGCTCATCCTACCCCCACACTGACAGCACATTTGCTCTTATCACTTTTGCGGAGTCGCCCGGCTCGATATGGGCACTTCCGTCTTTTCCATGGGCCTCCCCAGTATGAACCCACTAAGATCCGCTAACAGCACCCAAGCCCCTAACCCTCCTTCATGTTTCAGCCCCTTGTTAGGCCAACCACGGGGCAAGGGTAGAAAGCAATGTGGCAAAGGGCAGGAGGAGCTCCTTGGTGGAAGATGATCTTATCTTGAAGGCGCCTCAATGTTTTGTCGGAGGCACTCGGGGGCAGTCGTGTTTAGCCCCGTTTTGGCCCAAGTGTCCATCTTGATGGTTCAGTGGCTGGATGTTCCTGTAATTGCACGGCCAGCGGGTTGATTCCAGCTCGAGCCCTTTGTCTCGTAGTCATTACTGCCTCTGTCCTCAACTGCTTGTCACTGAAAACTGTCAGTTGAGTTCAACATTCTTTGAATAGATCTCGAAGAGGTCAGAAACTGTTGAACTTGTGAGCGTCGTTAGAAACATTAGCTCAACTTTCATTTGACCTGCAGCAATGCATCTGTTTGATCCGATTGGTTATGGAGAATAAAAATGTAGATTTAAGTTGCGGGTCAGTGATGGATTGTGAACTCCTGCGTGAATGTCCAATTCACCTTCTGCCTTGCTATTTATAGAACACATTACCTCTACCTTTGGTGTTGAATGTAGAAGTGAGTGCTTATGGGATCATACAGAATCTTTCACTGTACAGTGGTTGGAAGTACTGGGGAAAAAATAGAGCAGGGTTTGGTTAATGTACTATTTCTCCGACCACGACGCCGATCTGCACATCTACTGCATGTCAGCGTCAAAATTTCACACCCTCTACCGGCTTCTAATGAGACTGCTCAGCTCCCTGTTGACAGCATACCTTACATAAAGAGCAGGGAGAGAGGCAAACGGCGGCTGGGTGAAGTAGTGTACGAGAGCAGTGTGGGGAAAAGTGAACAGAGGAGGAGCTCTGAGGCCTTGTGAGAGGAGAAAAAATTAACAGGACCCCAGGGATGGTCAGATCACAGCCACAGTCCCTGGAGAGCACTTACCACAGGGCCCCCCCACAGCACCGCCCCCCCCCCCCCCATGCTTGTTACGCAAGTCCGGGGCCGCTAGGGGACTCCCCGGGCTACGCTTCACAAATGTGTGGCTCAACTAAGTTCACCGAGCAAGCTGGTTAAAAGTCAGGTTGGATGGGAAGGAAGCTCACCACAATTATGGCCTTCTTTTAAGCGGGACAGAAGCCGTGAAATTATAATAAGCTCAGATATGTTTAAGATCAATTTGGGAATAAATCCTCACAATGACGTATTCTTTTTCTCTGAGAACATTACAGCCAAAAGGCTAACTCCCATGTAGGGCGTTTTAGGGGACTGAAATGTCAAGCAGATCACTGGGGATGAGGAAATTGGCCAATAATATGCGTCCAACTCAATGACACTGACACCTCCCATTGGCAGCACCATAAATTTAGGACTGCACTTTTTCAAAGGACAGACGTAGCATCACATTCAATAGCAGTGAGGAGAAAAACTCAATACAGCAAATGAGATCATGCTGAGAGTGAGGCCTCTCTTCTTCACTTTAGATTAGAAGGGAAAGTAGCAGAGAAAGTGGAGTCACATTATCGTGTTTGTACTCATTTATACACATTTGACACTATGATGAGGGCGGACAGCTGCAGCGTAGTGTTATGAATGGAAACCTAGAAATGTTTATTCATCTTCACTAAGAGTCAATGCTTGCATTCCTGCCACTCGTTCAAGATTTTTGCACAACAGATATGAATATGAAATCGATTAAATCAACCTTGTGACAAATACTGGAACCTCACAGTAAAATATACTGTCCATACTGTATATTATTATTAGGATTGATTTTTCTCTTAGTTGTTGAAATTATTAATTTACGGAATGTTAGGTGTACATTGAATTTTGATATTTTGATAGATGATGAACTGAGCATGTCTAATGTGCCATGTGATTGACTGGCGACCGGTCCACATTGGACCCCTCTTCTTGTCCAAAGTCAAAGTCGCTTCAGCTCACTCGTGACCCTGAAATAGGATAAGTGGCCAATAAAAGGTGGATGAAAAACTAATAGCAAATTCCTTCTCAGGTACAGAGTTCGAATCCATCCATTTCTATACAATTTGGCCTCATTAGGCTCACGCCTGATCTGGAGCTGGATTTTTGGGAGAGAGGAGTGTTGAAACAGGACTGGTCACCAGCAAATACACAAACAAACATTATAATCACATTCACAACTATGGACAATTGAAAGTCTCCAGTTGAATTCAGTCCTTCTCAAGTAGGCAAAGACAAGGCTGGAGCCCTGCTCCATATTGGTGAGCATAGTTTGAATCTGGAAAAAAACTCAATACAAACAGCCACATTAATGCAATATGGCAATTTGTGTCTAATCAAGCTTCGTAGTTGTAGAATTTAGAGTTAACAACACTTTGCACTCACGGGTTTTAGATTTGTAGTCACACATCTTATGATTCGGAATCACAAGAAAAAAAATGAAACCCACAATTTTATTCGTACTCACAGAATTCAAACACACAAATTATTACAACTACGGATATGAATCGTTGATCGCATACATCTTTTGACACAATTATCTTACTCCCTGATTGATGCATTTCAAATCTTTTCTGTGACAGGCTAAAAAACATAGTCATAAATTTATTCTTTGTTGTCAATTGTGCTATATTTCTTTCTTTAGTTTTTCTTTAATGTTATTAAGACAGAGGTGTACTTATACAGTAACAATTTTATAGACAAATGATACTATTAATAGTCACAGCTGAGAGTTGTGGGGATGCAAAATGTTTTTCTTCATCTTAGGGGGTGTCACAGAAAATATTTAAGACGTACTGAGTTAACCTAATATGTTTTTGGAATGTGGTAGGTTGCTGGGGAAGATCAACGCATTGCGTGGAGCTGGGATTCACACCTCGGACCTCTTGACTTTAAGGCAGCTGTGCTAACCACTACATCACCATGATGCCCTACATTTTGAATAACAAGAATAAGAATAACAACAACGGTGATGATTATCATTAATGTAATGATAATACCATTTTCAGATGTGACTGACTGGTTAGTGTAAATAAAATAAGTCAAATATATACAGCATATTATACACGGCATTGTCAACTTTCCACCGCATTTGACTGCATAACTGCATTGCATGACCTATTTTTGCCATGGAAACGATCACCACATCATTAAATACTATTCCAAGGTGTGATTAAAAAAAAAAAAAAAAATCAACAACCCAAATGAAAACATTTTATTTGACTTCATCTGTCACACTGTTTATTTTCCCACGATGAAAACAGCAACAGAATCAAGCCCTATGTAGCAGTGCTGACATGAAACAGATGGCTGCAGCAGCCGTGTAGAAGGTGTTATCGCAGGCTGACAGTGAAGATCCGCTATTGAAACAAGAGGGGCGGCGTGTTGGCATAAGGTAAAGTGCCACCTTCTCTCAGTCTATACGCAGTATTGCCACTGTCTGATCAAACTTGAGCTTCCTCTAATGGCAGGACTTAGATTTAAACTTGAAATTCCATCAATCTGTTTTCTATGTTGTTTATCCTGTGAAAGGAGTTTCGAGCCTCTCTTTGCGATCTATGAGCAAAAGAAGGTGTACTATCCCTGGATTATTCGACTTGCGTGTTCATGCATCACAGTTTTGAACTGAACAAATTATTTTGACATGCGCAGACTGACCAAATATACCAGAAGTAGTAGTAGAAGAAGAAGAAGAGCCGTAGCGACTTCCGTGTCAAGAAACATTGCTCCGTCCATTTCTACTTCAATTCAACATTAGCATTATTTCGCATATTTTTCCCATTTGTGCTTTTACGTCGAGTTAACACTTCCTAATGGAGCTGCAGATGTACCAGTTCAGTCTTATGCCAGCCTTGTCTTTTGCTGGCTCTGCCTCTACTAGCTCCCGGTAATACAGAATCCCATACACTGACATCACAGACAAGCGTGGTAAAGACGGTTTGTTACAAAATGTCGGAATAAGTGTTTTCATGCACGTCGATCGGATTGACAATCGACATAAACTATCTCTCTCGTTCGGAATAAAATCTTGATCAGAACGGTCTTGATCAGGTTAGAATGCTCCAAATGGAGTGTGTACACGAGGCATTTTAATTCCGATCAGGCTTTTAATTAGAATAAATGTGTCCACGTAAACGTAGCCAATGACTTTCTCAATGCAGAAGTGTTATTGCTTTTAGAGCATTCTGGTTCCAAGTAGTTTCAAGTAGCCTTTTCCAAATTTAGGGTCAGGACAAAAGCAGACTATGTTATGGCATTACACAATATATTTTTCAGTGGCGGGCAGTGAGTTTTGGACTTGGGCCTTCAATGGGTATTTCGTGACCTCATAAAAACTCCATCAAGTCACTAAATGTACAAAAAAAACTCGATTTAAATATGACTAAGTTCACACTGCAGAGCGTGTTGCTAAACTGTTACTTTGCAGATTCACGGGTGATTGTCTGTATTCCTTCCAAGCACTCACAGCTTGTACTTAAAATAGTGCTGCAGACTTTGAATGGGACACAGAAGATGCCTGCTCGGTGGATTTGATTCTTTTGGGGGGGTAAGGGTACGCTTCTTTATGAAGGAGAAGAGGACGCTTGCCATTTTGAAAAATGGTGGGTAGTGGCGGGTGGTAGAGTGGGCTGTCAATATGTGTCACTTGCAGAGGTGTGTGTGTGTGGCAGGGAGTGCAGACTAACGGAGTGTGTGTGTGTGTGTGTGTGGGGAGGATTAACATGATCAAAGAAACAAATGCAGAGCCATATGGAAAAGTAAGAAAGCAAGAAGAGCCATGCAGGGCCCAGACAACATCACCCCCTCACTCCTTTGCTATAATGACTCCCAGGGAGGCAAAGAAGTAGAACCGAACCATGGTTTCAACTGCCCTCCGCCTCTCAAACAAATAAAAAAAAAAAAACCTTTTAAAAACCTGACTGTATCAAGCATTCGTTTGTACATATCACACTTGATGTGCTGGCATGCGCAGTAACAGACAGGAAATAAACAAGCAAATTCAGTTTAATAGAGTTATACCTGGAGCCTCGAGGAGATGCACACAAGCATGCGCACGCACTCACGCACGCACGCAGGCACGCGCACACGCTCACACAAAGCAGAACATATCATAGCTGGCATGCTAATACTGCCAAAGGGAAGCAAAAAAACTAATAGCAGAGACATTAAGGAAATGATCCCCAGGCTGATGTGTTTTCTATTGATGGCGACTAAACACAATTGCTATATTTATCATACTCAGAGAAACAGAGCGAAAGAGAACCCCCCCGCCCCACCCCGTTCTCACTGCCGTCCCTCTCACTTGTCCCCAGGAGAGTGATGAGAGTTGCCTGCGGGAGGGAGAGCAGCTTAGTGTTTTGTGTGTGGATGTCTGCGTGTGCGTGCGTGTGCGTGCGTGCGTGCGTGCGTGCGTGTGCATGTGATTCACCCACCCATCATTGTACTGCACTCTCTGAACAGATGAAGTTACGAGGAATTTAGATCTTCTCTCACTGAACACCTTTTACTGGGAATGTCCATATTCCCTGCACCAAGCTAAGAAAAGTGCACTCTTTAAGACGCGTTGTGAGCACAGAAGACATTTTGTTCACTTATTTTACATGATTGTATCTTCAATCTTTCTATGATACATTCTACATTCAAGCGCTTTTTAAACCACGAGGTACACCCCTCACTGGTGGCCGGTCAACTGCAGGCCATATTAAGACAAACACGCATTCACACTTACATCCTCAGCTATGGAGAACTCGGTGAATTTCAAGTCCCTGTAAGGAGAAATCATAAATTGTTTCTAAATGCATT
Organism: Filicampus tigris; assembly: GCF_054856515.1. Classification (NCBI taxonomy): domain Eukaryota; kingdom Metazoa; phylum Chordata; class Actinopteri; order Syngnathiformes; family Syngnathidae; genus Filicampus; species Filicampus tigris. The sequence continues at coordinate 23,465,972 of NC_141224.1, read as the reverse complement.
ATAAGATTATTGCTGAAAACATGCAAAGACTGAGAACTATGTAGGACTCTGTTGTGGAGATATTGTTTAAAGTTTTTTTTTTTCTTTTTTTTCTCCATTTTAGTTTTTAGGCATGTCTAAAATAAAGCTAAAAGTGCCTTTTGCCTGGTGCAATGGCAATGTGCAGCTATGCCCGCGACCTTAAAATGCGTCACCCCCTCAAATAGTCCGCATGCATGGCTACTATAGAGCACCTCCTTGTTGTGATGTGGAAAATCCCCATTGTGATCGATGTGATATATTCCAGCTAGGAACACTGAAAAGGGTAGAATAAGGAGAAGGATTGTAGGGGGCCATAATTGACAGGGTCCCAGATTATAATCCTGACAAAACAAAATGACACTCAGTAATAAACATACAAACACATTTGATTTACAATGCACTGATGGTAGCTAAAGCTAAGTGCATTTGTTTTGTATTTCTTATGTATTTACACCGTGAAATTAAAAACAAGTTTTCCCAAAATGGTGGCGTTTTGATGCCTTCTAACACAGTAACAAGAATGCAAACATTTAACAATGGGTCTCAAAGAATATGTTTTTTTTCCTCCCGTGTAAACATTGCTAACCTCAACCTCTAAAATGGAGGATATACAAATGCATGAGTATTTATACATGAAGAGCGAAACATGGCTGTTGTGTGAGCGTTGCTCAAGATAAGCGTGATAAAACTTCTCCAAAGAAACAGCAGAGGTAAATTATTGCATAACCACCATAGTACTACTACCATAACTCACATTGCCAATCCAAATAGGCGCAGAATATTAAAAATAAGATTTTGGATAAGAGCGGGTGGATCAAACAAGCAGTGCTCATACTCATCGTATAGGCGGGATAAGCATACGACAGAGTTTTTAGGTACTGCTGCAATTGGGCTTGGTTTTGAGAATGCTGGCATCTGGATGTGGATGACAACAAGAAACTTTTGAATTTTTTTACTAGATTGTTATACAAACTGTCCAAAGTGTGTTTGTCATGCATACATTTACAGAGAATAGTAAAGTGCATTCCAACAAAGGACCTTTTCCTGAGTAGTCATCCTTGAATATAATGTAATACTTTTACTATGCATCATTTGCAGCCTCATCTGTACTTTGTCATCGTCGTCTCTCAATCACCCTCCCCTCCTTGTCCCCCACTGCCCTTTCCTGCTCTCCAATTAAACTTCAGCGGCAGGTTTCCATCAGCCGTCTGGTCATCTGCAGCTGAAAGTCTGTCAGGAAATTAACTCATCACTGGGTGACAGCTGCTAATTTCACCCTCCTCCATGTCACACAAGTGGCCTGCCGCAGTTAATAACGAGATATCCTGCACTGATTAGGGAGATACACACAGCGAGGGAGGGTGGAAATGCATACAATACAGGTCATAATCACTCAGACAGATGTGGTGAATAATAACTGTGCAGATGAACAGACAGGCGTCCATATTTAGAACAGGATCATGAACAGAGTTTCCCGCGGATGCTAGTGGAGGGCACTAGCTGACCTCATCATCATAATCATCATCATCAGCATCAGCATCACGGCTGACCTGTTTTCTGAATCTGAGCCGTGATTGGTCGTTGTGAGCAGTTGGGATGTCATTTTCAGTTGACAGAAGACAAAATGGCCGCCCCCAGAGATGGCTCAAAATGAGTGGATTAACACTTATTCCACAAACGCAATATTTATCACAATGCCCTGTTTCAACTAGTGGTCTTGCATAGAACATATTCTCGAAAAAAAATGTTAGCGTTGACTTTCCCTTTAACTCAAGTCAATGTCAAAAGACTTCCAAACTTTCTCTGATTCTCTTATAAATACATACATAAATAAATAAATACACACACATACACAGTGCCGTGCAAAAGTATTAGCCCTCTTTGAACTTTTTGACGTTTTGACACATTTCAGGTTTCTAACATCATCATCACCATCATCATCATCATCTTCCACTTATCAGAGGTCGGGTCACAGAGGCGCCAGCTTCAGCAGGGTAGCCCAGACTTCCCGCTCACTAGCCACTTCGTCCAGCTCGTCCTGGGGGATCCCAACGTGTTCCCAAGCTATCTGGGAGATATAGTCTCTCCAGTGTGTCCTGGGTCATCCTCTGGTCCCCCTCTTAGTGAGACGTGCCCGGAACGCCTCATAGGGAGGCGTCCAGGTGACGTCCTGAAAACCATCCCCAACCTGGAGAGGTTTACTCCACTCTTTACAGACTGAGGACTATGGTCGCAGATTTGGAGAACCGCAATGCCTTGGCGGTGCCTAGAAACTCTATCCATAAAGGTTATGAACAGAATTTGTGACAAAGGGCAGCCTCGGCGGAGTTCAACCCTCCCTGGAAATGAATCCGACTTACTGCTGCCAATTTGGACCAAACTCTGGCAGGGGAATCAGTACTAGGGTGTCCTATACCCCATACTGCCGGATCATTGCCGACAAGATAATCCGTCGAAAACCTTTCCCAGGTCCACAAAACACATGTGGACCGGTTGGGCGAATTCCCATTAACCCTCGTGGACCCAGCCCCTTAATTTTTAAAAATTATTCTGACAATTTTCTGTCTCTGATGGTGTAGTGGTACACACGCCTGAGTTGTGTGTATGGGCAACGTGGGATCAGTTCCCGCTCAGTGATGGCGTATGTGTGTGCCTTGTGACTGTCTGGCGGCCACTTCAGGATGTAGTCTGCCTTTCGCCCATAGTCAGATGGGATAGGCTCCTGCGACCCTGTGCAGGATAAGCGGTGTTGAAGATGACAACATTTTCCCTAATGTATTGCCATTAATCACTTTACAACTATTTTCTACGAAGCTTGTAACATACATTTACTTGAGCAAAATCTGTGAAGTAACATCCTCAAATAGAAAATGTATTTCGATTCAAAGACTCATTGCTTTCTTAGATCCTTTGAATACAATTCTTCAGTAAAATCCAACTACTGATCAAATTACATGGTAGCCTCGCAGATACTTTCTCAGTCTCTCTTCCATGTCACACTAGGCAAATTCGCTGATAATCTTCTTCAGTCTTCATCACGTAGTAGTGCAGGGATGGACAACCGTTTATGCTTTCCTCCTTCAGTCGCCTGTCTGTGGTCAGGTCAGAGACGCAGGGGGGATGTCACTCCGGAGCAGTCCTCCTCCCACGTCACACATCGAGCCCTCAATCACACCCAAGCAACACGTTGGTAATTGTGGATCCACTGGCAAACCTCAGCGATAGGCGTTATTCTACTTCGTGTTACCTTCCGTTCTCGGGTTTGAGTCAGCTCGAGTCAGTATCAGCTCCAAACCGTCGTAAGGGGCGAACTGACTGCAGTCAGCGTGGTGGACAAAGACAATGAGACATCAAGTCGCTTAGCAATCGGGGTTGTATTTATTTTCTCCTCTCCCTCTCGCTCACACCAAGCCTTCTCTTCCGGGTTTTCTCCCACCACTCCAGCACACATCACACGCAACAACGGTCTCATGCCTGTAACATTTGGTTGTGGCCAGTTTTGGTAAAAGATTTTGTCATCCAAGCCTGACTGCCACTGAAAATACGGATGTATTCGTTGGCCCACTGTGACGTGTTCATTCATTTCATTGGTCAGAGGTGTGTAAATCTATTGCCGGCTTGAAGCTCATCAGTAAAAATTCATAAATAAAGAGCATCACTTTAAAAGCCGCAGGGTTCGAAGCGTAGGAAAAAAGTAGCAGCTAGTCAGGAAAGTGCGGTATAGAAAAACCCTGACTTCACAAAAGATAATCATGCTCAGACACCGTCACAGGTATTTTATTCTTATGCATATTTTTCATTCTGGTTGAATGTGAATGCATTTCAGTGATTAATATTTTTTCAGAACGTGTGCCGTGCGTGAATAAAATCCTCGTTTCATTTTTTACATTTTTCAAACAGCACGGTGGTGTGGTGAACGCGCACGTCTGCCTCACAGTTCTGAGGGGATTCCAGCACCGGGTACCTTTGGGTACCCCAAAACATGCATGGTAGGTTCATTGAGGACGCTACAATGCCCAAGGTTGTGAATGGTTAGCGACCAGTCTGTGGTGTTCAAAGCCTCTCGTCCAAAGTCAGCTGGGAAAGATGCCAGCTGCTAGCCGAATGGTATAGAAAATGGATGGATGGCTTCTTTAACCTTAGTCAAGTTCGTATTTAACATACTGTATTGATTTGTTTTTTTCTTATGGACCCCCGTGACCTGTTATCCTACTTGAGGCTTAAAAATGGTTTAAAGCACATTCGTAAAACTTTTGTTTTTGAATTGACTTGTTGAGAATTGAGTTGTTCGTCACTGACATTTTGAACTTGCAATCATATGCGATTCTGATCTTATGGTGATGGTCCACCTTTGGCAACTATCCCACTAACATTCACAAACTTGAGTGCTTCATACTAATCCTAACTACGATATGTTGATTTAGCAATGTAGGTAGCATATGGTTGTTCATTCTACAAATGTTAAGCGTTCAAATGTGATTCCTCCACTCAGTGGATGTTAAACATTGGTTCCGGCTCGGAGATGTGCATGACCTCGGTTAAATTCTCAGGCCTTTGCTGAAAGGGGACGGTGGGGGGAAAAAAAGCATGAAAGGTGCGACTTTATAAATGCTGCATGAGTGCGAGAACAGGAGACTAAGATACCGGTTGAAAAAGCAGACAGGTGTTTTGTGAAATCGTTGGCTCTGTGTGTGTTTGTGGGCTTTACTGCTCTTCCACTTCTCGGTGGCCTCACCTCTCTCAACATCCATCTGCAATCCTCTCATTTCTCCTGCCCACTCGTCCGCCACTTTCTCTCTCAGCCCACCTCCTCGCTCTCTGAGTGTGTGCGTGTGTGTTTGTGTTAAAGGGATGATCTTTTGATGCCCTCGTAGTGTGTGAGTGCTTTCTCCCTCTACTTTTAGCGGTCAGCCATTGTGCTCAGAGCCGTCATACTGCTCTCCCACTCACTCCATCAGAAACTACAGGCCTGTGTAGCGGCCTAAATGAATATTGATTCTCCCTCCAGTGCCAAATACTGCAGAGGGGGGGAAACGATGAGTGTGTTACACGCAATGAGGGGAAGAGGCCTGATGGGGGAAAGGAAGAGAGGTTGGCGATTAGGGTGATGGTGATCATTGTGGTGATAATGATAATGGTGATGATAATGACTGTGTTAGTGATCAGAAAGCATGATGGGAGCTATCAGTTAATGCATGTATGTGCGTGGAGGTTTCTCACTGGACGGCGCAGTGCTGTGAACGTAATTGCCGTATTGATGCTGAAATTACATGACAATCACAGCAAACACGGCAGTAAAATGTCAGGACAACAATGAAGAGCTATGGATGCACTTGTTAAAATTGGCTTCAATCTTTATTGTTCAAAATGAAAATGAATTTAGAATACAGAGAGCTCACAAATAAGCAAACGGCCTTCAAACTGTCTGTATAATGTAGCCATAATATAGCCTCGACGATGCATACGATGTGCTTTCAAACTATGCAAAACAGTAGTTAGTAGTTAATCATATGCTAATAACTACAAAGTAGAAGAAAAAAAATAGAAAAAGAAGTTACGTTCAACAAAACCATAATGGAGGGGGAAAAAGACATTCACCAGTAACACTAAAAAGCAGAATACGCATGGACACCTTAGTGATGAGCAATAACAATTTATGATATTAACTGCAAAATATTTTTTTTCTGAAATGTGGCGTGGCATTAATTAAGCTTTGTCTGGCTGGTGGCAAAAGACGTAAATTCCCCTTATAATGAATAAAAATCCTCCTTCCTCCATAATATACTCCATGTCTTCGTGGAGTTCGCCTTTGGGTGAGGGGTTAGGATGAAAAACTAAATTGCTGGCCAAGACCAAATGGTGCTCCTCAAACTAAGGGGCGTCGTCGTGACAGCCCTCGGCCTGCTGCTCTCCAGCGCCACCTGCTGCAGCCTCTTCATACACACCTCCCTCCACCTGCAGGGTGCAGTTGTCCAGCTCTGTAACGATGTAGTGCGTGCCCTCGTCGTTGACGATGACCTGGGTGAGACCTTCTTTTATCATCCGGGAGGCCGCCAGCTGCAGCAGGTTCTGCATCTCCTCCTGACCGGTCTGGTTAATGACCCGCATCTCCTCCTCCTGCTTGACGGCGGGCTGTGCTTCGCTCGGCACAGGCTCGGCCGTCTCGGGGGCCGCGACCTCGTGAGCGACGGATGCCTCTTCGTGCATTTTCTCCTGTTGGCCCATCTCGCTCACAACACTGAGCAGGGCATCCAGAGCTGTGGACGACTCGGACACGACATGACTTTTTCCCGCGGCTGCGGAGGCTCCGCCTGTTTCTTGAGCCGCGGCCTGCAGCTCGTTGGCGGCCTCCCCTGCTGACAGCACCACATATCGGGCGCTCCCTCTGGCAAGTTGGGCCCCTGCGGACGCCACCTCCCTGCCTGAGGCGATCACTTGTCCGTCCTCTGTGATGTGGAGCACCTCTGCCACCTGGCCCGCCATGGCCAGAGTCTGCAGGGTGGCGGCAGCAGACTCCTCCAGGGTCTGCTCAACGGCCACCTCTCCATCACTGTAGCCTTGGATGATGATGACCTGCTGGACAGCGCCTTCATTGCTCAGCTTCCTGTCCACAGGGGAATCTACAACCTCTGTCTCCACAAATGAAGCCCCCTGGCCTTTAAGACGGCACTCAAAAGCCTTGGACACGATACCTGAGGGCAAAGGAGGAGGTGCACATTAGCCTGATATTAACTTTTAACATTTATTTTGATCCCAGATCAAACCCAAAAGCATTCAAACAAGCAATGTGCGATGCGATATGTTGCATGTGCCCCCGCTAGCTTATATGCGTTTGTGGAATAAGAAATAAGAAGATTATTCTATCCGGTTTCATCCATCGCAGGGGGCTGCCTCTCTGCTGGTAAATTGATGTCAAACTGCCCTCGGGCTCGCATTGTGAGGGTCACGTGACTAAAATAAAATGCCATTGTTTGAGCAATGAGCGATGCCTGGCTCTGACACAGACAGAGTAAGCTCTTGATAAAAAAAATTGCAGTATCTAGTAGAAGTAGTGAAGAGGGGATGCTATACTGTTCATGTCTACTAAAGCTTCTGAGGATGTTTGAAGAATTTGTATGAATGCCAAAAACGTACAGGCACCGGCAAAAAAGAAAGAAAGAAAAAAAAAAAGCACGCTTTTTTTCTCGGGAAAAAGTTAAACACCTTTCATGTTTTTTTTTTTTTTATGTATGGCCCAGGTGACGTTGACATTTTAGAGGTCCGGGATTTAATGTTCAGACGACATCACAAAGATCTCTGAGTGTATGGAGGGACAAAATCATCCATCACTGATATACTTATCTCTTCCAGACATTTCATGTCCAGCACCAAAGGTGACAATGTGATCAGAAAGTCAGATTTGTTTCTACAAATGTGCCTTTGCTTTACAATGCAATGACTAAAATGCTGTATCATAACCCCAAAAACAAGACCGCTAGATTGGATTTTTTTTTTTTTTAATCTACCTTTAATGAACACACACTACTGACTATAAAATAAGTTAGCTGTTGGTGTTCTTTTCTACTGATTTAAATGAGGACGGTTTGTCTATTGTGGAGGTCTGTGCTACAGATTTGCAATGGGTTTCAGTTTTATAGCTGGCAGGTTATGTGCCTTCTATAAAACTCATGAGATATTGAACGCAATGGCGATTCAATGTACGCCAACAGAATGTCATACTCTGAGTTCATCTTATCTCAAGCTCTACTTGAGAGGAAATGCATGCCGAACAGACTGGACAATGTGGTTGTCATGTCGATCATTATTTGTACTTTCAATATCACATGCAACTACTGTTTGCATCTCACTTATGAGAACAAAGATGGTGGTGTGTGCCTGATGGAAGTTAACATTAACAACAGTTGTTTAGCAGCAGTTCCATACAAGGTGTATGATTTTTAACTCATTCACTGCCATTGTCTTTTCACAGTGCAGCCCTTCAATCTCAGGAATTCATTTATGTTTTTTTCACATTTTTTCAAATGTTAGGGTAGGGTAAAATGTCTGGCAGTGAATGAGTTAAGAGAAAAACAAAGAGGTAGGATTCTTTCTTAAAACAAGTGTAGCACTGACGGCTACAAAGACTGTAAAAATGAAGGACACGCTTGTAGTGTTTCTTCATTCTTCATCTTTATCAGCTACCAGCACGGTGTGGCGATTATGTGTTTTCTGTTGTTTTTAGGTAAGTTTGACCAGGGATGATTTTAAGATCTTTATTGGACGTATGGTTCCTAAAATTCCCAAAACGCTAATGATTTCTCCCCTCTTTTCCCCTCCAACGACTCTCCCATCCCCACGACTCTTCGTTCTTCAGCTTAGTTGCAGGCATTTTGGACAATTCTATGCTTTTCTGAAGACCTTTTTTCTGAGACCAGCACGACTGACTCAGTGACCGCATACTTGAACGTTTATATTTGAGGTGAACTAGAACACTCACAAATCTGTTAAAAAAAGAGATTTTGTTGTCATGGTTACAAAAGGCGCCCAAATGCAATTTAATTATTTATTTTGGACATTTTCCGCATCTGTACTTACAATTATATACGGCTGCCAATGCCAGCATGCTAGAAGTGAACGGATTGGTTGGTGAGGATGCTCCAGAAGCTGTGCGTTTACCATACCCAACAGGGACCTTTCAATAATTCTCCAGTACTTCATCTGTTTATGAATATGAATCTCAAGTTACTGTACAAAAGTTACAGGTGTCTGTAAAATGTTCAGGCAGATGGATATTAGTTCATGTGTCGATTAGAACAAGAAATTCCGTATGTGGTTGTGGGCGTGCTTCTTATGTTGTGCCACAGGGGTGATGAGGCTATGCGTCGCTAGTGTGTGTCACAATAGCCATGGGGTGCTGTTGGCAGGTCCCAGTGGCGGCCTGCTGAGGTTTATGGAGTGTCACTCAGTCGCCGCAGCCGTGAATCAAGTTAATGTTGCACATCCCATCTCTTGTGCTGTCCTGCGCTCCCGGTGGAAGAACAACATTTGAACAGCGTGATTTGGCCCTGCCGAGAGGTTGATGCCTGCTTAATATGTGTTCGGAGTGTTCTAAGTGACTGATTCCTTTAAAACGAAGTACTAGAGAGGATGAGAGAGAAAGCAAAGACGGCGGCATCATTGACTGAGATGTGAAATAAGATGGAGGCTTGCTGAGAGGAGGGAAAAAACAAGAGGAAAAAGCAGAAGCAGAGACAGTTGGCGATGATGTCATTTGGAGTTTTGATAAGAAAAATGTCGCGGGTAACTGGTACTGGGGCACTGGGCTAAATAACCAGAATCATAATAACATTGATAAGATTTTTGGCTCAATGGCGATGCAAAATCAATATCCTTGTACTTTTTATTTTTTATGTATTTATTTTTACAAAAGTAGCACCTAAGGGCAGTGATGTTTTTGGCATCCATTTTAGTTTTACTCAATCTTTGTCATTTGGACGAAAACACTTACTAGTCGTCGTTATATTTAAGTCATTTCATGATAGTTTTAGTCCAGTTTCAAATGAGGAAAACTCAAAAAAGGTTTTAGTCCAGTTTTAGTCACATTTCATTATAATACTAATTATTGTTAATAATGAATAATTATTTAATAATATATATATATATATATATATATATATATATATATATATATTTTTTTTTTACATACATATATATATATATATATATATATATATATATATATTGTATATATATATATATATATATACACATTTTAAATTGACAAACTAGCACCAAATTAGAAAATGCCATGGCTTTAACTATCAAACAAGAAAAAGAAAATATGCAATAGCTTATTACCACATGACTAGCTCCCTTTTGAACAATCGGTGTGTGGTAAGCCTGCATTTTCAATGTCTGACAGAGCACTTTGGGCCAGTCTCGTCACAGCAACGAAATCTTGCAAACATCTTGTCATGATTTTGTCATCAAGGAGCCATATTGAGTATGTCAATGTTTAGTCGTCATAAAAAACAGGCATCAACGAAATCATTTTGTCACTGTCATTGTTAACGAAAACAACACTGCCTATGGGAAACATTAATTGCTTGTGAAATGAATGCTGATTCGGTAGATGATGCTTCTTGTATCGTTTAAGGACCCTTAATGTTAATGTATGGATTTTTTTCAATGTGTGGGATAAGATGCCTAGTCTAACAGCAGTTAGTGTGTTAGCATCCCTGTTCACTTTATGCTCTGGATGCAATTATTGATCACTGGATCAATGGGCTGGCCAGAAGTGAGGGCCTGTGGCCTCTAAGTGGCATTACTTCAGCTCAGAGAGGCCACCAAGGGAGTGGTCAGACGGCACTTACCAGCAGTTACAGAAATTAACCATAACACCAGTGCATGCAAACACAACCAATTACACTTGCTGTCACACACATCAGCTAAAGATGATGTCACGTGATTGACACGTGTCACAAATGCACCATCTGCGTGTCAGAATTGTTAATATCCACCACAATGTCCACGTTATCCTTTATGTTTCAAGTGGGATTAAAAATCTAATATCTACACCGTTAAGATTCACAACTTTCTCGATGCGCTGCCGCTCGTACTACCGTTGATTGGTTGCCTGACAACACACATCTACAATCTTTGTTTGTATTAAACAAGTCAACTTTTTTGCCATTGCGCCTCGTGGCAGCCAACCAGCATTGGGCATCCACGTGACTACGTCTCACACACAGCCAAACAGAGCCACTGTAAAAACTGTTAAAAAAACCCAAAAAACGCCACCGAGTGAACAGCACGCTGTTTGGCTGTGTGTGACGTACTGTAGATGCCCGATGCTGATTGGCTGCCGAGACAAAATGGCAAAAAAGTTGATTTATTTAACACGTGATGACGTCCCACCGCTCCAAAAGCATCATTCATGCCGCGCCGCAGCAACCGCGCCCGCCCGCGCGAGCTACGTTGACTCCAATTGAAACGAAGCCGCCAGAAACGCTCCCAGCGCAGTTGGTGTGAACGTAGCATTGTCTGCTGTGTGGAGTTTGCGTCTTGTAATACTCTATATGCCATGAAAACGTACCTCGCGGAGGGGAGCATGGTCAAAGTTTTCAATACAACCAACTTAATCCGATATTTGAAGAACAAGCAATTGGGAGACTATGATGAGTTTACGAGGCTCACTGCATTGAATAAAGTCAAGGCGAGCAGACGGCGTGTGGCACGCATGCTGCAGCTTGTTATGCATGATGCGTTACTGTCACAGAGAAGTATAGTCACCATAAATAAATGGAAAAATATACAGATATTCCACGTGATCGGAATCGGTATCGGCCGATCTCACTCATGCATGATCGGTATCGGGGTCATAAAATCTGATCGGATCATCCCTAGTATCTATGTATGTATTAATACCTCCTTGACAGTGTGGATCAATTTCCCTCCCCCCTACAAAAAGCAAGACTATTTGATACATTTCTTATCTCTTAATAAACTATTTGTGTGTGTTGACTGTATCTGCATGCAGAGAACTCCTCATCCGCACATGTATTTATTATTCCTTTTTATGGAATGTATTTGGTGACCTTAACTGACTTATCTCTCTACACCCATGATGCCTCAGGCAGACCTGCATGTGTTTCGTTTGTTTGTATGGGTTTGTGTGTGTGTGCGTGTGTGAGAGTGTGTACAATGTTGAGGGTCAGCTGAGGTCCAGCTAGTGACGGCTGTACTTTGTCTGGTAGGGACAACTGCTACTGTCACCTTTACAAACGCCATGAATCAACACCGCGGAGGACAGGCCGGTCGACCAAAAAACAACCAATTATACAGCAGCCAGATTGACACCAAGTGGACAGGGCAGAGAGATGGAGACTCACTCAACCCACCCCAAGGACGAACACACAGAAGACAAGGAGGGCACCGGCTGACAGAGGGCCTTCTGGCCTGCAACACCCACACAGTTAACGTCAACACAGTTGTGTCTCAGAATTCAATTCCATTCAACGAGTGTATGTTTAAGGTGGTTTATGGTTTCTATGTCCTCATATTTGATTGTTACTGATGTTGTATTACTCAAATGTGTAATTCAGGTATTTGCTGAAATGGTGAATTGAAAGACAGTGGTTGATTTTTTTTGTCAGTTTCTCACCAATACGTCGAGAGAATCAGAAGCTAATGTCATGGCAAAATGGTACACACTCAAATGTCGATTCATTCATGTCACACTTTCTACTGCTGATACTGACTGCTTAGGGTCACGGTTGAGCTCCGAGCTGACTTTGGGGAAAAAAGGTGTGTTACACCTTGCCAGACAATCACAGGACACGAATAGACAAACAACCAAATCACATTTACATTGCTGAGCTGCGTTATAACCCCTATCTCACATTAACAACCAATGGTGGAAATCTAAATCAAGTTTATTCTTAGTTCCCTACACCGGTGATCCAAACCTAACCGCAGTACATAAACAAACGTATGGAAGAAAAAGGAAAAAAAAAAGAAAAAAAAAAAGAATGCGATTGTGGTGCAAAGGACTCAGAGGGGGTTGGAAACGCACAAACACAGAGTAACAGTGGTCAGGGGGTCAGTGTCCTGCTCTCAGCTCTTTTTCTGCTGACAGTGGATGACCCAGAATAATCTAGTCCACAATAACTAACTCTATCCCCCTCAGGGTCAGGTCAGCCGTCTAGAAGAAAAGAGACACAACTACAAATAAATACGACAACTTAGGAGGTGTTTTCTGCATCAACTGAGTAATGTGGTATGGAATAGGTCTGTAGAGGAGTACGTAACCTACAACGTCTTCCTTATATATCTAGAGAGGTACCTGGACAACTCATGATCACTTCATCAACATTTCTCACCCAGGTATTTTTGAAAACATCATATGAGAATGTAAGATGTAATGGCAAGAGGGCTTGGTACACTCGTGACCTTGAGCCAGGGCAGGTGGTCAGGAGGAAGACACGTCCTCACGTTCTGCATGAAATTATGATTAACTTCAACAACACTATACGGTATGCCTACTTTTCAAAGGGCACACCATTTTGATAAAGAATTGAAAAAAAAAAGCACATTATATTGGGACAAAATGTATTATATAACTCCCAAAATATTTCATTTACGAAATACTTTCACTAAATTACCCTAAAACAGGCTGCTGCATGACGATGAAAGGCAAACTTTGCCTCAGAGTGGCGAGTAAAAAAAACATGGTTGGTAATTTTTGGGCAGTGGATAAAGAGCAATCGTCAACTATGATTCAGTGAGAGGACAACTGATGACTGCTGGTTATATCACTGATGAAATCGTCCTTGAAGGCCATCAAATGAGGCATCTTTTCAGCAAATCAGATATGAGTAATGTAATACTATTGGTTGACGTGCTGGTCACTTCCTTGATGCTGTAAATGATTGTGATTTGCTCTTTCCAGATGAAGGTCACAAATGATCAGTGTGATTGGGCCAGATACAAGCATCGAAGAAAAAAAAAAAACCCAGAATGAATTTAAAAACCTCATGTCGGAAAGAATATGACATTTGACGTAGAAAATGATAACAACGATCGCTTTCTCGCTTCTCCCTAACAAGCGTTCTTTCTATTTCTCAGGCCTGTATCCTTCTTCTCTCCTCATTTTTTCCCTTTCAAAATCTCAGGAGGTGGACCTTTGATTGCTCCTTTAATTAGCCATGTCAGATGGCTCAGTGGATTTACTAGGGATGTTGAACTTGTGCAGATAATTATGTGTCTTTTCCTTTTCTCTCTATTTACCCCCTCCACCATCCATCGCTCCATCTTCCTTTCACTCGGCCTCCCTATCTATCCCTCTCACTCACTCTCCCATGATTTAATGATTAATTATGGATGTGAGTTTGTGAATAAAAGCTTTTTCGCTAATCAAAATGAAATGTCCCTCATTCTTGTAATTACAGTGTGAACAGTCTCTTTGTTGCCAAGGCCTGGCCCTCACTGTGATCCGCAGTCCATCAAGGCAAATGAAATGAATAATCGGAACATAATGACTTCAGAATGCAACTGAATTTCAAAATAAAAAGGGGATTGAGTTGTAAGAGAGAATAAACACAGAGTAACTACAGTGGAAAGAGCGTAGAATGCAGAATAAATGTTCCAATATGAAGTCTAGATGCCTAGAATGCCTAAACTAAGCTACCGCAGTTGGTGAACAAATGTTTTGAAACCAAAGACTTGGAAATATCTCTTCTCTTTTCAAACCTTCAGAACGGGTTTCCACAGTCAAGTTCTGATTTTAGCCCCACAGTCAATTGCGGTTAAATGACCCGGACCCTGCATCACTGTGTCTTATTCAAGCCAAACAAATGTATCAGGGGCAATACAGCAAGAAAAGTTGAATGTAAAAACCGAATGTGTATGGATGAATGAGCAAATGTGCATTTTTTTCCCTCAAAGACAGCACAGACCCTTTGAGTCTTACTAGCTACCTTCCAAACCACTGTACTAATAAAAAGCTTTTAAATGGTATTACGGAATTAGGCACATCTTTTTAGAAAAAAAAAAAAGATCCTTCTGCTGAAAAAAAAAAAAAAAAACGAACAAAAAAAAAAAAAAAACATTTTCCATTTGATAAATGTCTTTTACTTTTATGGACCTTGGTCCAAGCAAATAGTCTGTAAATGGAACCCAGAAAGTAACTACAATATATGGTATATACACTCCCCACCAAAAGTATTAGAACAATGAGGACAATTCCTTTATTTTTGCTGTAGACTAACTATTTTGGCTTGACACCAAAAGACAAATATGAGATGAGACATCAACATTGCCGCATTTATTAAGATACGAGCACCTTTTGTTTGAGCCCAGCCAGCTTTCATGTGAGCAAAAGCACTGAAATATGTCACTGATAGGGATGTTTTGTTGCCCAGGTGTGCCTTATTGATAGTCATTATTCAAAAAATAAATAGTGCTGAATGTCTACGCTCAGGTCCAGATTTGGCGTTTGTCAACAAAAACAAATGAATACCAGAGAGCTTTGTATGGGTGAAAAACAAACAGTTGTGTGGCTGAGTGAAGATGGAAAATCAATCAGAGCCATTGCACAAGTATTCTCTTTAGCCAATACAACCATGTTGAATGTCCTGAAGCCGAAAGAAACCACTGGTGTTAGCCACTGAACAGGTATTATAAGAAATAATAGAGTGACCAAGCTAGAATCTGTCAAAATGTACCAACAAGTACAGGAGAAGGGAAAAAAAAAGAAGAAAGAAATTACAAAAAAAATTGAGAATTTTGTCAATGCCAGTGGGTCAGTGGGTGTATTGCAAGAAAATGATTAAATTATTAAAGTCTCAGTCACGTATGTATTGTATTTTAAGTATGTATCTGTTCCAATACTTTTGCTCACCTAGAAATGTACACATTCAGTGTAAACAATGCTCTTCTACTGTACGATGCGTATCAGATAAATATGCAAATACCTGGAAATGCAAATTGATCTGTTGATCTCGTCTCATAGTCTTCTTTTGATGTCACACTCAAATGTTTTCAGTCTATCGCAAAAATAAAGGAACTGGCCATCATTTTGGAGGGGAGTGAACAATGTGTTGGTCTTGACCATTGTTCCCAGTAAAGCGCTTGACATTCACTGATACGATAGGTAGATCCTTTAAGCTTGGCCTTTGACCCTGCGTGCCATATTTACTGGGTATTTACTTAACAGAGGCATACTGGCAATATTTTCTCGTCCTGATGGCTCTATATATAGGGCCACGGGCTTGTGAGAGCAGAGGCAGGCGCGGTGGGTGGTTGCTCCTCTAATCTCCATCTCTAGGCTGACAGGCTTGAAAAGGCCCTAATGAATGGATCTTTTCATCTGCACGCCTGTGTGTATGTGACAGTATAAATATTTAGCAATATTGGAGTCAGCTCGTGATTTTACACAGATGGAGTGATTGATGCCTCAACCCCCTGACGCATGCCAATGAACATGCTGGAGATGTTATATAAAGCGCAGCCTCTCTCTTCCTCCAACACCATCACATCCAGCTCACTTTCTCTCCATGTTTCACACTGCCTCCTCTGCTCTCCGCCTCCTTCCCAGCTTGTCTTCTCACGGTCCATCTGCCCTCTCTGGTGCTGCCAATTGGCTTCTTTCTTTAATTGCGATCATACATTACATACAAAAACACAGCAAACAGCCTGACATGGAAGGTCTGAGCAGATGAGTGTCCTGTCAACACCGTAGAGTGAATTTTAAATTCAAAAATATTTGATTCAGCATTTCACAAATGGTCCAATGCTGCAGATGACTCGCACATCTGCCTCACAGTCAAATATTGTAGGTTCGAAGTTCAGTTAGTTCTACTCCAACAACATGCCAAAAACATGCATGTTAGCTTTACTGTAGACTCTGTATTGCCCGTAGGTGTGAATGTGCGTGTAAATAAATTCTGCCTCACGTGCTGTCAGGTGGGATAGGCAACAGCTCACCCTGATGAGGACAACCGGTAGAAAATTAACAAATGCGGCAATCATGGTTTTATGAGCTTTGCCTTATTTTTAACATGCAATTTCTAATGACTTTTGAAAAGTCTATTCAAAGATCAACTTTTCTCAGTAAACTTTTAGATCTACACAAGATCAAGGTTCCTATGTAAACATAAACTCAGCATTTTCAGTTAGAATGTGATTCTATGCTCTTCCCTCACATAGTATATCAAGACTGAACACTGGGTCAGTTCACACGAACACACCACCCAAACAAAATGTCTTCGCCCCCACAGAAGCAGAAAACGATTCACACATTCAGTTAAACAAATATATTTGCCTTCTCTTTTGCCAGAACAAAACCGGCCCATACTATGGTTTCCTTGACCATATTGACTTTAAGGTCAATATTTAAAATTCAGTCTACCTGAGAGCCAGAGAGGAAAAGTCCAAGCAAGTTTGGCTATTTATCTGTTGATTATGGGTATCATATCTATTAACCTTGACAAAAATTAACAATGCAAAGAAAATACAGTACATTACACATATATACAGTTCAGCTGTAACAGTTATTTTGCGCAGCCAAGTAAATTGACGAAAATAAGAGGATTTAAAGGAGTATGCTGACGACATATTAACAAGGTAATTGTTGTCAATCTATTCTGCTGCTAATGAACATTTATCGTTTCATTTGAAGAAATGTGTTATTTGCACTTTCACTTTGTGTTTGCTCTAATTTTCATTTATTTCATCAATGTATGAATGTACCTGTCCTTTATTTTACTGTGATCAGCCCCTCTGTGACTTTGCCACTGCTTGTAATTCCAACAAAATCTATTCCAATGCAATAACTATAGTGCACTTCAAGTGCGACTCTGCCACCCATTCACAAAGTTATTGATTTGTATTTGTTCTGAAATGAGAACAATTAGTCTTTTACTAGGCCTCCATCTATCAACTCCATGTTATTGTGCAACCTAGCCGGTCCCTGTCTTTAAAACCCAGCTGGAGGTCCCTTCTCTTGGCAGACAGCACAAGAGAAGAAAATAGAAGCACAAAGAAATGATGATAAGATAGAGGAGCAATAACAGAGATTTTTTCTTCTGACTATGGCAAAAGGTATGACAAAAATCTTTGAATAAAAAAGTGCAAGCAAGCAAGTCAGATGTCTCCCCCCGCATGCGTTTGGATTTGTTTATTATAATCACAGTCAAACACAATGCTAAGGAGACATTTTTCCACTTTTCAAAAACAATAAGCAAAACGGTTACAATTAAGTCTTGTTGTCAAATCCTCCCCAAAATGCTGTATTTCCAATAACTGAAAGCCATCACCTTAATCTCTGCCGTAACTGCACTACAACAGGGTCCAAATCACAGATTTACATAAGAATGGCCGAACAATTGGCCCCTTGCTGCTGAAGCCAGAGAGCAGCCATCTTACCTTGCCACTGTTACCGACAAAGTCAGTTATTTTTTTCAGCTGAAAACACTGCTATCAGTGCGTGTTTTCCCTAGGATCACTGTACGGCGTAATGAGAGACTCCACTCAAAGAACAATCTCAGAATATATTATCTCAGTATCATGAATTGTGACTTACAGGGATCACGTTTACATTTCAACGACATCGATGAACAAAATTGAACAAAAGCAATACATTTTAATAGTCGAGGCATCATTTATTTATATACAGTATTTGGTGCATTATTTTTCCCTTGAAACTGCCTCGACTCGCGCTTCTCCCTTTGGCTGTTTGCCTTGTCTGCAACGCACATGCGCAGTAGTGGTAATCCGGGTCATCTGATGTAAACAGAAGCATTGTGGGTAAAGTTGTGTAAGGGCCAACAGAGTCCAAAAGTTACGGCGCATTTCTCAAAATATATACAATACAATGCAAACCTGCCTTTCATGGCAGCACAACGGGAATGCCCAATATGTAAACAAGTATTTCTTTTTGTATTTATAGATAATTTCACAGTATGAGTGCAACTCTGCATAGTGTATAGTCTCGGGTCCATTTTAAAATGCACAAAACAATTACAGCTTTAAAATTTTAAGGCTATAGTATCACCATCAATTTAAGTTGCTCCCTCATTTATAAACATGTCAGGAATGATGGTATAAGTTGCAAAGTTTACTCAAAGTCGAATGTATGTACTATCATCTTAATTGTATGTATGATTAGTTTGGACATAAAGAATTCAACCTGTAAGGAAATGATGGTTACTATAAGAGCAGCAGCTTGCTGCTGCGATTTGCCGCGATTTACATGCTATCCGATTAGTCGACTAATCGCGACTACTGCTGGTGATTAGTCGGGTACTAAAATAATCGTTTTGTGGCAGCATTACTGACAACATGATGCAGATGAATCTTTGAGTAGCACTCGGAGATATACCTTAAAAGACAAAACGTATTCTATTCTGATTGGATGAGCTTGTGGCGCTTCACCCAGACAACCGTACGCCACACACAGTGGCATTTTTCGCCGTAGAGACATAAAATAACATGAAAAAGCCACAGAGAAATCAATGTGTTCAAGTTAGGCATGCTTAGCCAGGGGCAGCGTAAGATGGCCGCCGCTGGCTTCAGGACATTTTTTTGTCCATCCATATATAAGTCCGTGATTCAAATGGGTTCAGTGGCCTGTTGGTCGGAAAGTCAACTGGAATTAGGCTTGGGGTAAGAGTGAAACAGAGTGTTGAGTATTGGGGCAAAACCTGGGGTTAGTGGAGGTTTGAAAAAGAAAGAAAAAGAGATCACACCCCAAATACATTTTTTCTGGAGTTATGGGTCTAGTGTATAGTTGTTTACCCTTGCTTTATTTTTTTCTTCAAATAAAAGATATATTAGGCCATTCATTAGCTAAAACTTCTTATTCTGTTCAGGATGAAAAGATGGTAGAGTCTATCACATAAGGTAAACAGAATAAATGATCACCAGTCAGCCACAAGGCTACAATGAGACAAACAACCAATCACAATCATATTCCCACCAATGGGCAATTCAAAGCCTTCAGAACTTAAAATACCGTAATACTGTTTGTGTTGGACGCTGGGATGATGCTTTGTACAGTGCAAGGTTGCCTCGGATTCATATCATTAGAAACAATGACCACTCTCTAAATGTCTTATGTTAAGATGTATCATAAAATGCTACACAATAAAGTATTTATATCCAGCCATTAGTCGCAATTTAATTTCTGCTATGACAGAAGAGTGGCAGCTGTGGCTGACTACCAGTGATCTGGAGACTTTAGCCCCAATAAACCAACTGACTGACACAGTGATTTGTGACTGACTGACTTGATAAGTGGTTCGCTCTTTCAGTGAATCAGTTTGTGTGTGTGTGTGTGTGTGTGTGTGTGTGTGTGTGTGTGTGCATAAAACGTAATGTCTCCTTCAGCCATGGCCAGTGAGGAATGACGCATGCGAAACAATTCATTTCTCTTAAGCCTTACTTACCCTAATGATATATAATAGCCTGCACCAACACTTACTTGACCATTACTGTGGTAAACACTGACCAAGAGGCACGGACAAACACATATACTCATAAAGAACCTGCTTGCTGGAAAGCTGTTTACCAAAGGCTGTGAGGGCAGGAAATAACTTGGCATGTGGAGGAATGAGGGAGTCACAAATCACACTCCATCAAGTGCAATCCGATTGTAAGATGTGTATTAACCTCGACAACTGTGTCCTGGTTTTCTCTCATCTGTCTCTCACACTTCACTCTGTTGCAATAAGCTAAGTATTACAAAAGGTTCATGTTTCACTCAGTTGTCTCAAAATTAAAGTCATTTTCTGTGTATGTTTTATAGGGATGTCACGATATTCAAATGTCACGATACGATAATATTACGATATGAACCTCACGATGTGATAATTATCACAATACTGTGGAGAGGTTGGCGGAATATAAAAAGTTCGTGATAAAGTGTTCATATAAAAAAATAATAAATCACAATATTCTGATTTTGTACATAACGGCATTGACAAAGAAACCGGCTTGGCCAGTCATGCGCTCCTATTGGCTCAGCAGTAGGGCTGAACAACTTTAGGAAAAAAATTGTATTGTGATTTTTCTGTCTGATATTGCAATTTCGATTTAATTTACAAGGCGGTGGTCGACTAGTTTAGCACGTCCGCCTCACAGTTCAGAGGTCGTGGGTTCGATACCGGCTCTGGCCTGTGGAGTTTGCATGTTCTCCCCGTGCCTGCGTGGGTTTTCTCCAGGTACTCCGGTTTCCTCCCACATTCCAAAAACATGCATGGTAAGTTGATTGGACTCTACTAAATTGCCCCTAGGTGTGATTGTGAGTGCGGATGTTTGTCTCTGTGTGCCCTGCGATTGGCTGGCAACCAATTCAGGGTGTCCCCCGCCTACTGCCCGAAGACAGCTGGGATAGGCTCCAGCACCCCCGCGACCCTTGTGAGGATAAGCGGTATAGATAATGGATGGATGGATGGATTTAATTTACGATTACTTCAGTGTATTAGTCACAATGTACATCAACATTTACAAACACGACACAAAATGCCATTATACCATCAAAAACATTAAAAGCTATTACTCTAATAATGCAAGGACACAAAAGAGGTTTGTGAGGGAGGCACTCCTTTTTCAAGTTTTTAAAAATGGTGCTAAATTGCTAATGTAGCCCTCGCCTTATTTTTTTTGTCAGGATACATGTTGATTCTAATCCAACATTTCTGTTCTTAACAGCTGGATCTCCACCCTTACGCGGTTCTAGTCAGGCTTCAATAAAAAGTCTACTGTACACCTAAGCACTTATTTTGCTATTCTCGACTGCATTTCACTTTAGCTATTAGCACACTTAGCGACCCCTCGTTCGCCTCTGCGATGAAAACGCTACTTGTTATGGGGTCGTTTATTTGTGATAACGGAGGAGATGATGTGCAGAACGCAGCTCGTTGCTACTTTGCACGGACGTACAAAGAAAGACCGTCCTCCTACAGGGCAAGCTAGCTTAGCGCCTAGCATTCAAGCAGCCGCGAACGAAATTACTTCCGGGAGTACGGGCAACAGCGTGTAGTAGGACAACGCTTTTATTTTTTTTAACCAGTTCAGTGCTGGACTTGCCCACAGTAGCATGCCACTAATGGTGAGCATGGGGAATAAGTGCCCTTTAAAGAAACCATATCTTTGGCGATCTCAAAATCGCGTTGTCTGAGATCGCGATTTCTGTCCCAAAACGATAAATTGTTTAGCCCTACTCAGCAGCGCAAAATATCTTGGTCTATGTAGTTGACAATGCTGTGTTCGGCTGAAGAGGGCCGACGGAGATGTTGAAAAATATTTGCTGGTATGACTGATTTATGGGATCTTTTATTGGTTAGAACATGGTTTTAATCATGTGAACAATAATCGTTTTAATTCTTAAATCATTCTTCTTAAATCATCTTTTAAATTGTTTTAATTAATTCTTAATTTAGTTGTGTGGTATATGTGTACAGTTTCTGTAGAACACAAAATAAAAATAAGCTCAATATGAACAGTTGCATGTAAATGTTTCTACACATGCTAGCTGTGGTCCTAATTATACTTATAGTTAAAAAATGACCTACAATGTCCGAACACCTAATATTGAAGCACTTAAATTGAAAAAACTAATCACCGGAGGATGTTGGAACTGCACAAATGGAAAACAAGTTGGGCTTTTAAACAGATTTGCTGCTATTAATATTGTGACATAACGATGACGATGTCGTGGCAATTCTAGTTTTGCGATATCACAATATTGCCGACATTGTGAGATCCCTAATGTTTTACACATGCAGTGTGTTATCCAGCCCTTTGACCCCTGATACATTCATTACTGTAGTGTAAATGAGATGAAGCTCATCACTAACATGCATGCTCCTTAAGTGTCATGATGAACGTGTGCATGCTAGACAGGTCAGAGACAGTGGAGAGACAGTAAATGACAATGTCACGTGAGGCGGCTGCAGTATGAAACCTCAGATCTAATCAATAGCAGTGAGGAGGACGCCAGGCGCCAGCCAGAGGGTCACCACTCATCACTCAGGTCAACAGTGAACACACTCACACGCGCACCTACACACACATTCACGAGGAGGCCATTGCATAGGGCATGTTACTAGACGGGACTCCGAGGAAGTAGAGGATGGGTCAGAGAGAGGGTGAAGTGCATCGCAATAGATAGGGAGCTGGATCGATAGGAGAGATTGAAGGACCTCCGTGATACCAGAGTCATGCATGTACAGAATACCGCCAAGCAGAGTGAGTAGACAAGTTGCTGGCTTTAAACAGTCTCGCACCACGGGGAGGAGGCATTAAAAGGCCACAAAAGAGGTGAGATACAGTAAAATGACTCATTTTGATTCTAATAATGGGCGAATGAATCCACTAAAGAAACAGTGTAATCACAAGGGGTATCATGTACAAAGGGTGCATACACATAAAAATGTGGCGTACGCACTTTTCCACGCTCACATTCAGATGTATCAAGACAACCGTGGGAATGTGCGGTGCTCCGCGGCAACGACTTGGCTGGCGTATGCATGTTTTTCTTTCTTTAGAGCCATGGAGCAATGTAGAGATGCTGGTCAGTGGCATGCGAAGTACAGTACTTGCACAGGGTAAATCCAATCCAATCCAGTTTATTTAGATAGCACATTTTTCCACATATTTCAAGTGCTGCACATAGTATCTGTTTGTGAAATCACAACCAATTAATATATGGAGAAATAAAATAAATACATAAACAATGAAAATAAATGAATACATAAAATAAAATTAAAACACACAACTCACGCCGTGTTAAAACCCAGAGAGTAAAAGTGGGTCTTAAGACGAGACTTAAAACAGCTGGTTTCGATAACCCCCCGAAAAAATATTTTGTCAGTGGGTGGTGGCGTTTTTTTTAATATTGCGGAATGCACCCAA